>NC_083587.1:12126335-12473835 GCF_027579695.1 Neoarius graeffei
AAAAAAAAAACCTAACTTCATCATTATACACCAAATAAATCATAAAGTATTCGCTTTATTATAATTTTGTAACTATTTAACACGCAGAAGACCATTAATCTTTACCCCTTAAAGCAGTTGCTACAGCCACCCTTGTGTATGTATATACTGTTCACCCTGAGAACATATTTACAAGAAAAAAAAGTCTAAAGACAAGGTTTTAGACAAGTCATCATATGTCGTCATTATGGGATATACATGGGGTTGTCATATGTCGTCATTTAGGGATATACACGGGGTCGTCATATGTCGTCATTAAGGGGTAAAGAGTTAAACAAATGCATGCGGGGCTACCTGAAGTGGCCACGTGATTGCAGTAGAAAAACATCCAGCCGACTGCATACAGATATACGATGGCATTCTACAGTTCATACATGAAAATCCCTCAACTTTCGGCGAAATTCGCCGTTTTGAAACCAAAATTGGTGACTTACGTGAATCGTGTAGATCCGATGAGAAAAAAATTGGGGGGGGGGTTGATATTGACCCAAAGGGCAAGGAGGTCGCTTCGCACCCATAGACAGTTCGTGCCGGTTTGCGCCTCCTCCTCCTCCTGCTTTGATATTGATGCCATAGCGACGAGTACATCTCGCTGCGAAGGGCAAGCAGCATCATTTCGCGCCTCTTCTCTTGCTGACCAGAGCGTGCACACATCAGAGTGCAGACCAGACCACCGGAAGCTGGATTGAGTAATCGGACTGAATTTCCTACTTTTTTCAAACTTTTCTGATTGCTATCAAAACAAGCAAAACTTCCGGCTTGATTACGTCAGCATTCGAAAGAGGGCGCGCGCGTCTTTTGACAATCCCTGTGTCCGAAATTGCTCGCTACTTACTATATAGGGCACTGTATAGTGGAGACGCCATCAGGGATTAAAGTATTCCGGCCCCCTGCCGGATTTCCAGTGTGCAGCGCTTGACTGCGGGCAAAAAAATATATATATATATATATATATATATATATATATATATATATATATATATATATATATATATATATATATGAATGAGTGATTCCACGCTTATGGGTACTGAAATGGGGACATGAACTTATTTTTAAAAATTCACCTAAAACCATTTCTTTTTTTTACCATCAGGTCACAAAACATGTAATCTTTAATGAATGATATGTTAAAAGATAACTTTAATTTTCTGAGATGTAATAAAAACATATTTATATGCCAAAGTCAGAACGTAACAGAAGTGTTGTGGACATGTATATTCTCAATTTTAACAATGTAGAATTACTTTTTGAAACATAGGAAGGTGATGTTTTAGCAAATATTTAGCAAATAAACATGTGTAGTAGAATAAACATACACATTCTTTCAATAAGATTAACATGGTATATAGCTAGATTGTAATTAATTTGTAACAGACGCGAGATGGACAATCGTAACAGAAGTAATGTAACAGACATCATTTTGGAACTCATAGGCTTGACTTTGGCATATATCTTTTAACATATCATTCATTAAAGATTACATGTTTTGTGATCTGATGGTAAAAAAAGAAATGGTTTTAGGTGAATAAGTTCATGTCCCCATTTCAGTACCCATAAGCGTGGAATCACTCATATATATTATTATTATTATTATTATTATTATTATGAGGAAAAAAACGTTCGATAACCCCATGGCTTTCGAGTGTGTTTGTTCTCTGCCAATGATAGGAAAGAAGCGCAACTCTCCAGTTCTGAAACTAACAGTATTAGCCAATCAGAAGTAAAACGGGGCGGGTCTTAACACAACGTGCCTCAAGCAACTTCAGAGTATAGAGGGTGGCATTTCACGGAGTGGGGACGATGCAGTATATGAAGCCAGGGGAAAATACCCTTGCCATAGATAAAGGTCTGAAGAATAAATGGCGCTGGGCATGGCTGGAGGAGATTGGACGAGATGGCAAGCCATTTAGCAGTTGGTGTAGGAAGTTGAGGGAGCCAGGCGCTTGCTTCTGCATGCTGTGCTCCAAGAAGCTCATATATGCATCCAGCGGCAAAAAGGTTCTTCCTAGGCACGAGTCAGACCCTGCTCACAGAGCAGCTGTTCGCGCTGTCCCACACACGACGCGCTTACCAGGAGCAACAACAACATCTGATGTACCGGCATCCATAACTGACCGTGTGTGTGACTTGAAAATATGGGTGTGCGCATTTCTCGCAGAACACGACCTCTCCTTCACGCTCGCGCAACCCCTGGTCGATCTGTATAAAAAAAAAAAAATAGCGGAAGACAAAATTGCATTAAGTAAAATGTCCATTTCAAATCAGCTCGCCAGCTATTTTAACACTCATGGGGATAACACCTGAGTTCAAACGGCAAATTTCCACCAAACTAAAAAACAGCATGTTCTCCCTGAACGTCGATGAAGCCACCAATAACAACATGGACAAAGTCCTCAATGTCCTTGTTCGTTTTTTTGATGATGAGGAAAATGCCGTTAAAACGCAACACCTCGCCAGTCGAAAAATGAACATAGCCAATGCTGCAGCACTTGCCCAGGAATTAAAGGATGTGCTGCAGTCCTATGGTTTAGGGCTGCAGCAGGTGACCAGTATTTTACTGGACAATTGTGCATTAAAATGTAATGTACCCTAAATTAAATGGTTACAAAGATTTTATTTTTTCAATGCTAGACTGAATTTCACATACCCTTGTAACAGTTCAGCTTGTAATTGTAGGTCAATTTGTAACCTGTTAAGGACAAAGCTTAGCAGCAAAACTTGATATCAAAAGAAATCCTAGATGCTACTTGTAGCATATTTTGGTGAGGTGCACTTTTGCCATCTACTGGCCGTTTTTGGTATTGCATTTCCAAAAGTCAAACTTAAGGCCCTTTTCCGCTACCCTTTTTCAGCTCACTTCAGCCCGACATGGCTCGCGTTTCGACTACCAAAAACCAGCACGACTCCGCTCGCTTCAGCCCTGCTTAGCCCCTAAAACTCGCACCGTTTTGGAGTGGGGCTGAAGTGAGCCAAGCCGTGCCGAGTGAGGCTGGGGGCGTGAGCAGACACTCCCCTGTGCACTGATTGGTGAGGAGGAGTGTCCTCACATGCCCACACACGCCCCGCGAGCGCGCTGGGATCTGTAAACACCGCAAACCCGGAAGAAGAATAATTACGAATTACGAGAATTTCTGAAGCCTTATGTGCCTCGCCTCATCTATACGCTCTTGCCAGTATCTGTCCGCGTTGTCGGTGACAACAAGCCACAGCACCAAGACCAGCAACACTAAGGACTCCATGTCCTCCATATTTATTGTTTACTATCCGGGTCGTGAGACTACCGCTTAAAAGATCACTGATGTCACTGTTTGCGCTGCTTAACGACATCACCTGACGTCCACCCACTTTCGCTAACTCCACCCAGTGTGTCCACCCACTTCCAGCCAGCACGGTTCAGCGCGGTTGTAGTCGAAATGCAACTCCAACAGCCCCGCTCAGCCCGACTCAGCACGGCACGGCTCAGCCCGACTCAGCCGCGTTTGTAGTGGAAAAGCGGCATCAGTCTACAATCATTCATGCAATCTTTTTGACCCTGTGAATGTGTTCATGTCGCATATTACGACCCCTGCAAAAACATAATATATATATATATATATATATATATATATATATACATACATACAGTGGTGCTTGAAAGTTTGTGAACCCTTTAGAATTTTCTATATTTCTGCATAAATATGACATAAAACATCATCAGATTTTCACACAAGTCCTAAAAGTAGATAAAGAGAACCCAGTTAAACAAATGAGACAAAAATATTATACTTGGTCATTTATTTACTGAGGAAAATGATCCAATATTACATATCTGTGAGTGGCAAAAGTATGTGAACCTTTGCTTTCAGTATCTGATGTGATCCCCCGTGCAGCAATAACTGCAACTAAACGTTTCCGGTAACTGTTGATCAGTCCTGCACACCGGCTTGGAGGAATTTTAGCCCATTCTTCTGTACACAACAGCTTCAACTCTGGGATGTTGGTGGGTTTCCTCACATGAACTGCTCGCTTCAGGTCCTTCCACAACATTTTGATTGGATTAAGGTCAGGACTTTGACTTGGCCATTCCAAAACATAAACTTTATTCTTCTTTAACCATTCTTTGGTAGAACGACTTGTGTGCTTAGGGTCGTTGTCTTGCTGCATGACCCACCTTCTCTTGAGATTCAGTTCATGGACAGATGTCCTGACATTTTCCTTTAGACTTCGCTGGTATCATTCAGAATTCATTGTTCCATCAATGATGGCAAGCCGTTCTGGCCCAGATGCAGCAAAACAGGCCCAAACCATGACACTACCACCACCATGTTTCACAGATAGGATAAGGTTATTATGCTGGAATGCAGTGTTTTCCTTCCTCCAAACATAATGCTTCTCATTTAAACCAAAATTTCCATGTTGGTCTCATATGTCCACAAAACATCTTTCCAATAGCCTTCTGACTTGTCCACATGACCTTTAGCAAACTGCAGACGAGCAGCAATGTTCTTTTTGGAGAGCAGTGGCTTTCTCCTTGCAACCCTGCCATGCACACCATTGTTGTTCAGTGTTCTTCTGATGGTGGACTCATGAACATTAGCATTAGCCAATGGGAGAAAGGCCTTCAGTTGCTTAGAAGTTACCCTGGGGTCCTTTGTGACCTCACTGACTATTACATGCCTTGCTCTTGGAGTGATCTTTGCTGGTCGACCACTCCTGGGGAGGGTAACAATGGTCTTGAATTTCCTCCATTTGTACACAATCTGTCTGACTGTGGATTGGTGGAGTCCAAACTCTTTAGAGCTGGTTTTGTAAGCTTTTCCAGCCTAATGAGCATCAACAATAATTTTTCTGAGGTCCTCAGAAATCTCCTTTGTTCGTGCCATGATGCACTTCCACAAACATGTGTTGTGAAGATCAGACTTTGATAGATCCCTGTTCTTTAAATAAAACAGGGTGCCCACTCACACCTGATTGTCATCCCATTGATTGAAAACATCTGACTCTAATTTCACCTTCAAATTAACGGCTAATCCTAGAGGTTCACATACTTTTGCCACTCACAGATATGTAATATTGGATCATTTTCCTCAATAAATAAATGAACAAGTATAATATTTTTGTCTCATTTGTTTAACTGGGTTCTCTTTATCTACTTTTAGGACTCGTGTAAAAATCTGATGGTGTTTTAGGTCATATTTATGCAGAAATATAGAAAATTCTAAAGGGTTCACAAACTTTCAAGCACCACTGTATATGTGTGTGTGTGTGTGTGTATATATATATATATATATATATATATATATATATATATATATATATATATATATATATATATATATATATATCAGCTGCTGAGGACAGCAGTGGTGATAGCGCATCTCCTTGGTATATGTATATGCCGCACTTGATGTTGACTTGGGCAATGGGTTTTGAGTTGGCCTCTAGGGTTGTCTTTCACATTTCCATTGAGTTCTGGATGAAGGTCCTTAGGTTCCTGTTGATCTTATACAGTTCCAGACATTCCAGTATCCATGTGTGTGGCATTGAGTAGGCTTTCTTGTAGTCAATCCAGGTAGTGCACAGATTGGTCTCGGGCGACCAGTCTCGGGCGACTGTTCTATCGACCAGTAGCTGGTGCTTGGCCCTCTGGTGTTACTGCCAATTCCTTTCTGTGCCTTGCTCATGTACTGAGCCACATGCTTACTCATTTTTGCCGCAATGATGCCTGACAGGGCCTTCCATGTTGTGCAGAGACAGGTAGTTGGCCGGTAGTTGGATGGGATGGGTCCCTTCTGGGGGTCCTTCATGATTAGGACTGTCCTGCCTTGGGTGGGTCCCATGCCTCAGCAGCTGGTTCATCTGTGCTGCTAGGCGTTCATGGAGTGCAGTTAGCTTCTTCAGCCAGTACGTATGGATCATATCAGGGCCTGGTGCTGTCCAGCTCTTCATCTTTGACACTCTTTCTTGGACGTCTGCCATTGAGATGGTTACTGGTTCTTGTTCTGGGAGGTTGCTGTGGTCAGCTCTTAGGTCCACTAACCATTGGGCATCGGTGTTGTGTGATGCCTTTCTTTCCCATATGTCTTTCCAGTATTTTTCCACCTCAGCTCTTGGTGGGTCTGACCGGTTGTTGTTCCCCTGCCACTGAGAGTACACCTTGGCTGGTTCAGTGGAAAACAGCTTGTTTATTCTCCTGGCCTCTCCCTCCTTGGTGTATCTCTTCAACCGGGTGGCCAGAGCTGTTAGTCGCTGTTTGGCAGTTTCGAGTGCCTCTGGTATGGAGAGTGAATTGTACTTCCTGGGTGCCCCTTTATTCACCATGTTCCCTTTCTGTAGTTCAGCTAGCTGGCTAACTTCTCTCCGTGCTGCCTTTATCTTGGCCTCTAATCGTCTCTTCCATGGTGGATACTGTTTGTCCCGAGCCCACCTTGTGTCCAAGCATCTCCATGATTACTGTTGCTGTACTATGTATCAGCTTGTTGGTCTCAGTGATTGGTTCTTGTGGAGATTGTCTTCAGAGCAGCATTCACATCTACTAGTAGATCTTCTGAAGGTATTTGGCAACTCAGCTTCGGTATTCGTCGGGGGCTCCAGGTTTCCAGTTGGGTCACGATCTTCCTTCTCAGGTCAGCAGCTCTTGTGTTGTTTATAATAGCTGTTTATTTGTTAGCCTTGATTGTGGGTTTCGAAGTATCCAATGGTCCCACATTCGCTGCATGTATCCCCTCTCTCTGGGATTGCTTGTATAGTAGCATTCCAGCAAATCCGTATTTTCTGTCCTCGTCCATCGATGTCTTGTTCCAGTAGCCCATTTCTCATCAGTTTGCCCTGGTTCCCTAGCAACTGACGCAGACCTTGTTGACCCAGGCGACGTCTGAGCCGGTATGACTCTATCAGTTATATCTTCACTCATTCCTGAGGTAGGCTGATATATCATGAGGGGTCTTGCCTAAGGACTAGAGCTGGGAATCGATTCAAATTTCAAGAATCGATCCGATTCCGATTCTGAAGATTAAGAATCGATTCTTTTTTATTTTTTTTGGATTAAGAATCGATTCTTTTCAATTCTTTAAAATTCTATCCGATCCGATTCAGGTTAGTGTTCTTTAAAAAAAAATCTTTAATTTCATGACTATGTCGCAGTGGCGTGCAGCCAGGTTTTTTTTTTTTTCAGGGAAGCCAGAAATAAAGAACTATCTATTTTCTATTTTTGTTAACTACTTTTAACTTTTAAAACATTCAGGGGATGAACGAATGCATTGTGACTTCAAACAATATTGTTGCCAACCTACATACTCAGAATGGATGAGGAACGCAAAAATTTTAACAGCAAATCATAAGTATTTGTATTTACTGATGGCTGTAAGACTGGTTAAAATGGTAAGGGTCAATCCACCTCCAGCTGGGACACCAACCAATGCATTATTTGACAATAAGAATTCACCCAAAAGCTGTTGCAACCAAATGCATTATTTTTATTAATCAATATAAAAAAGACCTCTCAATCAATGTAACATGAAACATAAGAAACTGTAAATAAGAACATAAATAATCTGTAAATACAAAAGAACATAACATAAATAAGAACATAAGAGCCTGTAAACAAAGTATAACACTTTCACTTGACTGAATCTGATCTTTCACACGTTCCTTTACAGACTGATACATGTTGGGTATTACGTCTTCGGACAATCGTTTGCGACTCACCATAGCATAATGTGGTTCCACGACATTCATAAGCTGCCTGAAGCCCTCATTTTCAACAACGGAGTACGGCCGCATGTCTTTACAGACAAATTCCGCAATCGCCATGGTTATGCTATGAGATCGTGCTGAATTGGCTGGCAGTGCTAAACTTTCTTTCAGCTTCATTTGCTGTCCTGTTTGTCCTGTGGACGGCTTGATCCCCGGGTGATGTCGTTGCAAGTGCTTGTTCAAGTTCGTCGTATTTCCAAAATACTTCACTTCGATTTGACACAACTTGCAAACGGCATTGGTTTTGTCGAGCGCATCTGTGTCTTTTTCTTTTCGGAACCCGAAATATCTCCAGACTGGAGCCTTGAGAGACGGTGGTGTTTTCAGAAAGTTTTCGCTAACTCTATCACTACTCTCCGACGCCATGTTTGTTTGAGGTCATACACTGCGGGGTCACACACCGAGTGCGCCTGCGAGAATTCGATGACGTGACGGGGGTCACTGGGGGAAATGTTCGTGGTGGAAAAAATGTACTAAAAATTAAAATAAAAAAATCGATCTTTGAACGTACGAATCGATCCTAAGTAATTAATATGCGAATCGATCCAGAATCGGAAAATCGATTTTTTGAACACAGGCCTACTAAGGACCCTTACTGGATGATGATTCGAACCCCGATCTCCCGCGTCATAGTCAGTGAGCATTACCACTGTACTATCCAGCTGATAGCTGATATATTGGACAAGTGTGGCCGGATGGTCTCAAAGAGAGGCAAGATGGTCCGGACTGAGGGGATTGACCTACCAGAGGGCAACATAGGTGATATCCAAGACAGCTTCAAGTACCTTGGCATCCCACAGGCTAATGGAAACCATGAAGAGGCCACAAGGAAGTCAACCACAGCCAAATACCTCCAGAGAGTAAGGCAGGTCCTGAAAAGTCAGCTGAATGGTAAGAACAAGGTCCGAGCCATCAACATGTATGCACTACCAGTCATCAGATACCCCGCTGGTATCATAAACTAGCCAAAGGAGGAGATAGAAGCCACAGATATCAAGACTAGAAAGCTCCTCACCATGCATGGAGGGTTCCACCCCAAGTCCAGCACCCTGAGACTATACACTAAGCGGAAAGAGGGAGGCCGAGGGCTAGTGAGCATCAAGACCACGGTCCAGGATGAAACATCGAAAATCCGAGAATACATCAGAAAGATGGCCCCAAAGGATGAACTGCTAAGTGAATGTCTCAGTCAGCAGAACCCTGATGAGAGTGCAGAGGAGGAGGAGGAACAGACAACCTGGAGGGACAAACCCCTACATGGCATGTACCACCGTCAGATAGAGGAAGTGGCTGATATCAAGAAATCCTACCAGTGGCTGGATAATGCAGGACTGACAGACAGCACAGAGGCACTAATCATGGCAGCACAAGAACAGGCCATAAGCACAAGAGCCATAGAGGCCAGGATCTACCAGAGTAGATCAGACCCAAGATGCAGACTGTGCAAAGAAGCCCCTGAAACAGTCCAGCACATAGTAGCAGGGTGTAAGATGCTAGCTGGATCAGCGTACATGGAGAGGCACAACCAAGTGGCTGGGATAGTATACAGGAACATCTGCAACCAGTATGGAATAGAAGTACCCAAGTCCCAATGGGCCATACCACAGAAGGTGGCTGAGAACAACAGGGCCAAGGTTCTGTGGGACTTCAGCTTCCAGACTGACAAAGAGATCCTGGCTAACCAACCAGACATAGTGGTGGTGGACAAAGAGCAGAAGAGGGTGGTGGTGATAGATGTGGCGATCCCAGCTGACGCCAACATCAGGAAGAAGGAACATGAGAAACTTGAGAAGTATCAAGGGTTGAAAGAGCAGCTGGAATGGATGTGGAAGGTCAAGGGCTGCGTGGTCCCCGTGGTAGTGGGGGCACTTGGGGCAGTAACCCCCAAACTGGGAGAGTGGCTCCAGCAAATCCCAGGAACAACATCTGAAGCCTCAGTCCAGAAGAGCGCAGTCCTAGGAACATCGAAGATACTGCGCAGAACCCTCAAACTCCCAGGCCTCTGGTAGAGGACCCGAGCTTGAGGATGACATGGATACCACCCCCCCGCCGGGGGTGAGAAGGAGATTATATTATTATATATATGCCTATCTTGTGTGCCAACTCTTCCAACCGACCGGCCATATGGTGAATAGAGTCGCTTGCATGAGTCTAAAAAGTTCAGGCTCAGGATTTTTTTTTTTTTTGCTTTAATCCCTGCGCCACTTTGTAGTGCTGTCCGTGCTGAAAGAAATCAAATTAAAAGTCTCAAATTTGATTTAATAAAAGAGAGCAGCAAAGAAGAAAGTATTCAGCCTTGATTTAAAAAGAACTGAAAGCTGCAGGTACTTCCATATCTCGGCAGGCTGAGTGGTATGCTGGGGCACCTCTTGCCAGCAGACCAGGATATCCAGAGGGAACTTGTGCGGTTCAGTGTGACCTGACCATCCCCAGCTTCAAGGAGGGAGAGAGCATCGTGGAGTGGTGGGGTCATGTCTTCGACAAACCAGACAAGTATCCCTCCCTGGGTGCACTGGTTAAGTGTTGCCTCTCCATCTTTCATGGACCTAGAGTCGAGTCCTCATTTAGTCTGATGAATGATGTAATTGATCAAAGGAGTGGCAACATGAATGTGGAAACATTTAATGCAATACAGACGGTCAAGTACACGCTGATGTCCAGGGGGAAGACAGCTATGCAGCTCTTTAGAAGGGAGGACGTGAAGTTTGGGGAAGTGGACAGAACATTGTGCAAGAACATTAACTCTGCAGCAGCCACATACAAACACCAGCAGAGGGTGAACAAGGAGGAAATACAGCAGCAGCAGAGCAAGTATGGCTCTCAAGCAACTTGCAGTGCTCAGCAGGCCAAGAAACAGACTGCTGAAGGAGAGAAGTGGGCAAGGCTGAAACGTGGCAACTCGACGAAAGCGGGCCATGGAGACACTGGTGGTCCAGGCAAATAAAAGGAAAAAATGATCACTATTCCTTGTGTGTTCTCCACTTTCTTCGTTCTATTATTCACATTTTTTCCAGGGCATAATTTCACTATAACTACATGTATTTGAACTTGTATTTGTACTGTATGTCCTTGTGCAAATGTCAGTACAGTATACTTAGTAAGGAGGCTATA
This sequence comes from Neoarius graeffei, assembly GCF_027579695.1. NCBI lineage: Eukaryota > Metazoa > Chordata > Actinopteri > Siluriformes > Ariidae > Neoarius > Neoarius graeffei. The sequence continues at coordinate 12,137,223 of NC_083587.1, forward strand.
ATATTTATTCTGGGGGAGGACCCCCCCAAACAAAATAAAACAACACCAGAGGCCATGTCACCACTCGCGCACCCTTCTCACCTTTTTCACCCCTGACCCGTTTTCATGCCTGTACAGTTAAAACGATTGAAATTCACACTAGTGCTGGGCGATATGGAAAAAAACATATATCACGATATGGATTACTTTATATCACGATAACGATATCGTTATCGTGATATAAAGTAATCCATATCGTGATATATGTTTTTTTCCATATCGCCCAGCACTAGTGTGAATTTCAATCGTTTTAACTGTAGAATGCCATCGTTATGGTATATCACGATATACCACAATTAAGTATGTTTTCAGTTCTTCTCTTTATTTTGAACCTTCACAAATGAGAAATGTGTATTTACATTGCTGCATGTAAATGTATCAAATGAAAACGGGTACACTACAGTAGTACACAGTGAGGTACAGTAGCCTTCACTTTTTTTCAAAATAATAGTTATACAGTACAGTGAGGTACAGTAGCCTTCACATTTTTTTCCCCAAAATCAGTTATACACTACAGTACAGTGAGGTACAGTAGCCTTCACATAGTTATTTAAACTTAACTGTCAAAATAAACTCACTTTTTTTTAAAGTGCACAAGCTTCAAGTTTCTGAGACGAAAAAAAAACATTTTTGCACAAAAGTTCAGCTATAAAAAAAAGATTATTTTTCACCTCCTGAAATCTTTAACCTTGTAGTGCAAAGTTTGAAAACCAATATAAAGTGTAAACATCAGGGTTGACCAGAACTCTGTTTAAAGCATTAACCATGAATAAAAGTGCAAACATAAAGGATACTTTGTAGAGGTAGACATGGACATATTTCTGTCAGAATTTATAGGTTGAGTGCAAGGAAGACAAGTTGGTCAACTGTGTTTGGCTTAAGACATGACCTCTTACATGTGATGTTCCCACTCGCACTGAACCCCCTTTCAGATGAAGAATTAGTGGCGGGAATGCAGAGATACTTTTTGGCAAGCCTGGCCACCAATGGGAAGTTCAGCTCATGCTGCTTCCACCATTCTAGTGGGTCTGTCTCTGAGTCAGGCCCAGGTGCCTGGAGATACATGGAGACCTCCAGTTCAATGGATGCCCTGTTGGGTTGGGAGTGGGTGCTGGCTTGAACTGCCTTCTTAAAGTAACTACCTAAACTTTGCTTTTTCTTTGTGGAATGGGGATGCTCCGGATCATCTTGAGCAGCTTGGGGTGAACTGGAGGCTGCTGCTGTTTGTTCACTTTCTGGTGCCGTGGCTCCCTCCACCATGCCCACCAGCTCTGCTACAGCTCTTGTCTTGATGAACTCCACCCTCTTTTCCTTCATGTAGGCCGTCTTAAATCGTGGACAAGTGTCACCATATCGAGGTTATCAGTAGTAGGGTCATCATACTTTTCATTGAGGTACTTGAGAACACCCTCTTTGACAGCTTGTGTGAGCTCTGTGTCCCCATCCTTCCGGCTAAGGATTTCGTTGAATAGGTGCAGTACTGTCTTCAGAAAAGACACGCTGACATACTTGTCCCCCGACAAAGCGTCAGTGAACTTGAACAGTGGACCCAGTGCTTTGTTCAAGGACTCCAGCAATGCCATGTCTTGCCAGCTTGGCACCAGATGTCTTGCCTAAGTCAAATAACAAAAAGATGGGATACTTTAATGAGGTGAATCTAGGCTGCAAACATAATCAGAATCCACAATGAAAAGAATCAATGTGCAATGTCCAGTGGCCATGTCTCATCTTCTTGTCTGCAAGGAGGACGTGAGAAAGGGCTTTCTCCTGCTCTACGAACCTCGCTATCATCTGCTGGCACGAGCCCCATCTTGTGGGGGTTTCAGTGATGAGCTGATGCTGAGGCAAGCCCAGCGCTGCTTGTGCCTTGGCCAAGTCACGTTTTCTTTTCCATGAGTTGGAGAAGGCACTCACCACCTTTTTACAGACTCCCACTGCTCTTTCCACAGCCTGCTTTGTAGATGCTGGTGTGAGATCTTTTAGAGCATTCTCTGTTGAAATAAAACGAAAAATGTGATGTAATAACATTTGACAGCAATTTTATTTTTTATCGTCATGCATCACTTAAATGATTTATGGATTGATTTAATAATTAGATAGTGTGGGCAGTATGTATTACAATTCATTGTGTACCATGACAGGCAAAATAATAAATAAAATGGAAAGAATAACTTGTTCAATAATGTTTTGCACATGGCCTGATCAAACAACACAGGATAACCAAACTAATTTCAATTCACTAATATTTTTGTTGCTACTATAATATGCCCATTGCAATATTACACTAAGCCATATTTAGATTGTTTTACACTTACCAATGGCTAGCTGTAGACGGTGACCAAAGCATTGTAATCGTTCCCACTCATTCAGTTCCATTACAGAGATGTTTGTGGCGTTATCTGTGGTGACAGACAAGATGGCATTCTTGCAATCCCCATGACTCCAGGGCATCTCTCAGACCTAAATAGCTGAATACGTAATTATGGGTCATTCAGAATTACTACAGTAGACAGAAGACAATATAATAAAACACCAATATGCTAATTGTTTTACTAAAGAGATACCTATAAATAATTATGGACCCGTTGCAGGCACGTGACTATTATCACGTGACGAGACAACGTGGGTTGTTGTTGTTGGAACCCATAGACGTGCAATAGACCTCTATGGAGGGAAAACTAATAGGAATTTCGAAATAACACACTTGTATGTTACATATATATATTTATACATACATAGTGTATTCTTATTTTAAGCACATTAGTAAAAAGATAATTAGCAACAGAATAAATATGTAGCAATGTCATATTGTTAGGACTAGGACTGTTTTGGCCTCTAGAGGCCGCTGTTATTTCCTTTTCATGTCGTGTTTATTTTGGCCTCTAGAGGCCGCCACTGTTCCTGTGTTTTGTGTTTGTGTTAATTGCCTAATTATCTTCACCTGTGTCCTTAATTAGTTTGTCTATTTATACCCCTGAGTTCAGTCCTCTTGTCACGGAGTCTTTGTGCTGTTATGTTTATCTCCAGTTTCCTTTGTACTGTGTTTTTTGATCTTCTTAGCTTTTGTATTTTTGCACTTTGCTTTTCTTTTGGATTATACTCTTTGGGTTTTTTTTGTCTTTTGTTTTGCCTTGTATATAGTGTATATAGTTTAAATAAACCTTTTGATTCTTTTTCTACTTCCGCCTCACGCCTCTGCATTTGAGTCATCCCCCTGGTGGCCTAGTGGGGGTTTGCTGGATTATCACACCAACGAACCAGGTTCGAATCCCAGCAAAACCCTAACAGAAAGACTCCGTCATGACCGACTCAGCAGAGGCTGCTTCAACTGTCTACCCGGCCAACCTTCAGGGAATTATGGCAGCTTTGACACGCTTCGGAGCGACCATGGACGCTCATGGACGTACGCTCACCAGCCAACGTGAGGCCCTCGCTCGCCACGAGGAACTGCTTCAGCAAATTGGGAAAACCCTGGCACAGCTGACATCTCTGCCTGCATCTCCTGCTCCTGATCCAGTTCCTGCTCCTGATCCAGCTCCCACTCCTGCTCCAGTGCCTCCTGCAATGCTGCCTTCTTCACCTCGCGAACCCAGCCTTCCTACACCACAGAGGTATGACGGCAAGCACAGTGAGTGCCGAGAGTTCCTTACCCAGTGTCAACTCACCTTTGAGCTTCAGCCTACCACCTACACTACGGATCGCCGCAAGATTGCCTTTGTGATCACCTTATTAGCTGGTAAGGCGCGAGCCTGGGCTACTGCTATCTGGCAAAGACAGGGACCTGAGTGCTTTGATTTCCAGCTGTTTTCTGAAGAGATGCTTCGGGTCTTCGATCAGGCAGACATCAGTACCGACGCAGCCCGAAAGCTCATGTCCATCCGGCAAGGAGGAAGCGTCGCAGATTACGCCATCTCGTTCCGAACACTCGCAGCAGTAAGTGGATGGAACGAGACTGCCCTGGTGTCAGCCTTCCACCATGGTCTGTCTGACCCCATCAAGGACGGTCTGGCCTCTATTGGATGCCCAAGTGACCTCGAAACCCTCATCTCACATGCTATTCGTCTGGACAACAGGATGAGAGAACGCCACCAAGCCTTGAGCCCCCCCAGCCTCCCTACCTCTACCTGGAGACCATCTACCTCCTTCAGTGACTGTCCAGAACCCATGCAAGTGGGTCGTACTCGCCTCTCCGCATCTGAGAGGGAGCGCAGAAGGAGGGACAAGTGCTGCATCTACTGTGGCAAGCCTGGTCACTTCCGAGCATCATGTCCCGAACTCTTGGGAAAAGGACCGCCCCGTCCAGCCGAGGGAGGGTTGTGACGGGGCCTACCCTCTCTCCCGGACTCCCTGGCCAAGGAATCTACATCCCGGTCTCCATCTCCTGGGGTGAGTCTGTCCACTCTTGTCAAGCTTTGATAGACTCAGGGGCGGCTGGGAACTTTATGGATATTCACTTCGCCCAAAGCATCAATATTCCGACTGCACCTCTTGAAGTCCCACTGTCTGTGTCTGCCCTCGATGGCCAAGCGTTAGGTGATGGAAGAGTCACCCAAGTTACTTCTCCAGTTTTCCTCCAGTCTCAAGGTCACAAGGAAGAAATATCCCTGCACCTGATTCCTTCACCTGAGTTCCCAGTTATTCTAGGCCTTCCTTGGCTTACTCGCCACAACCCTCGCATAGACTGGGTAACAAGCCAGGTTGTGGAATGGGGCCCTGCATGCCATGCCTCTTGTCTGCTCTCTAGCTCTCCTGTGTCTCCTGCCGAGCCCCCTGATCTCACCGAGTTATCTCAAGTTCCCACAGAGTACTGGGATCTCAAGGAGGTATTCAGCAAGAGCAGGGCCGCCGTTCTTCCTCTGCACCGGGCCTACGACTGTGCCATCGACTTGCTCCCTGGGACTACCCCTCCTCGTGGCAGACTGTTTTCACTCTCTCAGCCAGAACGCAAGGCCATGGAGGAATACCTCAAAGATGCCCTGGTCTCTGGGTTTATTCGACCCTCCACTTCACCTGCTGGAGCCGGCTTCTTCTTTGTCGGCAAGAAGGATGGGGGGCTCCGACCATGTATTGATTACAGGGGCCTGAATAAGATCACTGTGCGCAACCGATATCCCCTTCCGCTGATGTCCACAGCTTTCGACCTGCTCCAAGGCGCCACCGTCTTCACCAAGTTGGACCTACGGAACGCATACCACCTCATCCGTATCCGACAGGGAGACGAGTGGAAGACTGCCTTTAACACCCCGTCTGGGCACTACGAATACCAGGTGATGCCCTTCGGACTCACCAACGCACCAGCTGTTTTTCAGGCCCTAATCAACGACGTCTTAAGGGACATGATTAATCTATACGTTTTTGTCTACCTCGACGACATCCTTATCTTTTCCAAGACCGTGCAGGAGCACCGCCACCATGTCCGCCAGGTTCTCCAGAGGCTGCTACAGAACAATCTGTTCGCCAAGGCCCAGAAATGCGAATTTCATGTTCCCGAGGTCTCCTTTCTGGGATTTATTGTACGGACAGGCCAACTCCAAATGGACCCTGCCAAGACCCTGGCCGTCCGGGATTGGCCTACTCCCAAGTCCGTTAAGGAGGTTCAGCGGTTCTTAGGATTCGCTAACTTCTACCGCAAGTTCATCAGGAACTTCAGTTCTGTGGCAGCACCCATGTCAGACCTCACCAAAGGGACAGGTGGATCTTATGGCTGGTCTCCTCAGGCAGAAAAGGCGTTCAAAGACCTCAAGGACCGCTTCTGCACGGCACCCATTCTGGTTCTCCCGGACACCTCCCAACCATTCATCGTGGAGGTGGACGCCTCGGACAGTGGTGTCGGCGCGGTGCTCTCTCAACGTTCGGAAGGAAAGCTGCACCCCTGCGCTTACTTCTCCCACCGTCTGAGTCCTGCTGAGTCCCGGTACGATGTGGGGGATCGAGAACTGCTAGCGGTCAAACTGGCCCTTGAGGAGTGGAGGCACTGGCTGGAGGGAGCACAACATCCATTCCTGGTTTGGACTGACCACAAGAACCTGGAGTACCTCCAGCAAGCCAAGAGACTGAACCCTCGACAGGCTAGGTGGGCCCTGTTTTTCAGTCGGTTTGACTTCACCCTCTCATACCGCCCCGGCTCCAAGAACACCAAACCTGACGCACTGTCCAGACTGTTCTCTGCCACTAACAGGGAGAATGAAGTCGGGCCTATTATCCCTGTGTCCCGGATTGTGGCCCCTGTCCGCTGGGGTATTGAGGAGGCTGTCCGACGAGCCCAACGCCAGGACCCCGGTCCTGGGACGGGGCCACCAGGCCTCTTGTACGTCCCACATCAAGCCCGGGCCAAGGTTCTCCAGTGGGGTCACTCTTCCCCTCTCACCGCCCACCCGGGAGCTCGGAGGACCCTGGACTTCCTGAAAAGACGCTTCTGGTGGCCTAACATGGAGAAGGAAGTAAGGTCATTTGTCCTGTCCTGTGAGGTTTGCACCAGAACCAAGAACCCACGACAGCGTCCCCAGGGTCTCCTGCATCCTCTGACCATTCCCCGGCGTCCCTGGTCCCACGTGGCAGTCGACTTTATCACGGGTCTCCCTGAGTCACAAGGTAACACGGTCATTTTGGTCTTAGTTGACAGATTCTCCAAGGCCTGCCGCTTCATACCACTGTGCAAACTCCCCTCTGCTCTTGAAACTGCGAAACTTTTGTTTAATCATGTCTTCCGAGTCTTTGGTCTTCCACAGGACATCGTCTCAGACCGAGGGCCCCAGTTCTCCTCCCGAGTGTGGCACGGGTTCTGCAAGGTCATCGGAGCCACTGCCAGCCTCTCCTCTGGGTTTCACCCACAGTCCAATGGTCAGACGGAGAGGCTCAACCAGGACCTGGAAACCACCCTGCGAGGCCTGGCTATGGATAACCCGACATCGTGGAGCACCTGGCTGCCATGGGCGGAGTACGCCCACAACACCCTGCAGTCATCGGCCACCAAGCTGTCGCCATTCCAGTGCCAATTCGGGTTCCAGCCACCTCTGTTCCCGGACCAGGAGGAGGACGCGGGGGTGCCCTCGGTCAACCAATATGTGAGACGGTGTCGCAAGACCTGGAGCAAGGTCAGGAAGACCCTCATACAGACCTCCAGAACCAACCAGACTCAGGCCAACCGCCATAGAAGACCTGCACACGCTTTCCGCCCTGGGCAGCGTGTTTGGCTGTCCACTAAGGACCTTCCACTGCGGGTGGAGAACCGCAAGCTTGCTCCTCGCTACATTGGCCCCTTCAAGGTGGTGCGCAGGGTGAACCCTGTCTCCTACCGGCTCCAGTTGCCCCGGACTCTGAGGATCAACCCCACTTTCCATGTTTCCCTGTTACGGCCCGTACTGACGTCTACGTATGCCCCTGCCCCTAGGAACCCCCCACCCCCCCGCATCTTCCAGGGGCAGACTGTGTTCACTGTGAATCGCCTGCTTGACTCCCGCCGGGTCCGCGGCGGGTTGCAATATCTGGTGGACTGGGAGGGCTATGGTCCTGAGGAGCGCTGCTGGGTTCCTGCTCGGGATGTCCTTGATAAAGAACTATGTCGGGACTTCCATTCGGCCCATCCGGATCGCCCTGGGAACGTCAGGAGACGCTCCTAGAGGGGGGGGTCCTGTTAGGACTAGGACTGTTTTGGCCTCTAGAGGCTGCTGTTATTTCCTTTTCATGTCGTGTTTATTTTGGCCTCTAGAGGCCGCCACTGTTCCTGTGTTTTGTGTTTGTGTTAATTGCCTAATTATCTTCACCTGTGTCCTTAATTAGTTTGTCTATTTATACCCCTGAGTTCAGTCCTCTTGTCACGGAGTCTTTGTGCTGTTATGTTTATCTCCAGTTTCCTTTGTACTGTGTTTTTTGATCTTCTTAGCTTTTGTATTTTTGCACTTTGCTTTTCTTTTGGATTATACTCTTTGGGTTTTTTTTGTCTTTTGTTTTGCCTTGTATATAGTGTATATAGTTTAAATAAACCTTTTGATTCTTTTTCTACTTCCACCTCACGCCTCTGCATTTGAGTCATCCCCCTGGTGGCCTAGTGGGGGTTTGCTGGATTATCACACCAACGAACCAGGTTCGAATCCCAGCAAAACCCTAACACATATTTATTCTGGGGTTAACATGACTCCTGTGTGATCGTCTGGGAAGTACGCAGTCTGTAAACAGCGAGCGCAGAGGGTCCAGTCTCTCCTGATGAAATGTATGGTTATGCTCATGAAGGGCTGCATAGCTCTGCTCGTCCACAGGTCCATAGTCAAGGTATAATGCACCACACTGCAAACCTCTTTCTCCACTTCAGCCCGGCATGCGTCATATAAGCGAGGCAACTCGACTTTACCGACTTTACAACTCGACTTTACCAATCAAATTTCGTATTGATTATAAAATACTACTATTGACCTTTAAAGCACTAAATGGTCTCGCACCACAGTACCTGAGTGAACTTCTGCTCCTCTATGACCCGCCACGCCTACTTAGATCAAAAGGTGCAGGCTATCTGCTGGTACCTCGTATAGTGAAGGCTACATCAGGGGGCAGAGCCTTTTCTTACAAAGCCCCACAGTTATGGAACAGCCTTCCAAGTAATGTTCGGGAATCAGACACAGTCTCAGCATTTAAGTCTAGGCTGAAAACACATCTGTTTAGTCAAGCCTTTTGTTAATGGTGTTTATGAGGTAAAGGAGTAGATCTGGAGGGTCCTCAGACATAGTGTTTTGGTAAACTGGGATGTATGGATGCTGTCAGTCCCCACTCGCTTGCTCACTCGAGTTTGTTGACGGTATAGTGGCTGGCTGCTTTATGTCCCGGGGCTCCCTCATGCCTGTTACCTTCTGGCTCTCTCCTTTTAGTTATGCTGTCATAGTTAGTTGCCGGAGTCCCTGCTTGTACTCGGTGCAATATGTATACTGCTCCTATTTATTCAGGTGACATTGGGCATACCTAACAACCTGTGTTTTCTTTCCCTCCCCCCCACCCCAAATCTGTCCCTCTGAGTTACATGGAGTCAACAGGAAATCTTTTGGTGGAGAGGGTGGAGACCTCGACTGGCTATCGTAGCCTGCAGGGAATCGGCTGTCAGACATTCTGTCGCATGTCCCAGACCCGGTGAAATGTAACTGAATTGTCTTGGCCAGCCCTAAGGGTCCCATCTGCATCTCATCATTACTGAGGAGTGTGCTCCCATCACCCAATCAAGCATCCAGCCAGAGCAGGTCATGATATTTTTTACCATATTAACATGCCATTGTTGTGTGTTATGCCTGATGTAAAGACACTCGTCTCTGCGAGCCTACCACACAGATTTAATACTTGTCATTTTTAGGGCATACCTAACAACCTGTGTTTTCTTTCTCTCTCTCTTCCCCCCCCCCCCAATCTGTCCCTCTGAGTTACATGTTGATCCTGGGATTGAGATGCTGGCCTCTTCTGCCCCTCGGACCTGCTTGATCCATCCTGGTGCCCTGTGTCTGGTCGGAGTTTTATCGCACCGCTCCTGTGAAGGACGGCCCCATGAGGACAGTTGAGGGTTATACCTGTTAAAACTGTTAATATTATAGTCAGGCTGTCTGTTGTTGCCCAAATGAGGATGGGTTCCCTTTTGAGTCTGGTTCCTCTCGAGGTTTCTTCCTCATGTCGTCTGAGGGAGTTTTTCCTTGCCACCGTCGCCACAGGCTTGCTCATTGGGGATAGATTAGGGATAAAATTAGCTCATGTTTTAAGTCGTTCAAATTCTGTAAAGCTGCTTTGCGACAATGTTTATTGTTAAAAGCGCTATACAAATAAACTTGATTTGATTTACTGAAGTGCTTACGACTGGGCATAACGTACCTTGGATCAAGTACTTTGACGAGGTCTCGAAAGCTGTCCTTCTCAACTACATACACTGGAGCCATGCCTTTACAAATGTAATGCAAGATGGCACCTGTGATTTGTTTGTGGCGCTGAGATGTCTTTTCATATGGCGTGCATTGGGTGAGAGACTGCTTTATCTTCGGCTGGCTGTATTTCTTTTCGGAACTTGCCACCGCTGTTTCACCCCTTTGTTTAGATCGGATTTGTTGGATTCTTATGTATTCTTGTTCGTGGACCTTCTTTAACTGATAGAAGAGGTTGGATGTGTTCGCATCTGGCGCGGGGATAGTTTTGTTGCAAAGTTTACATATGACCTCTTTTTGCTCCGTGTCGGTGGTCTTGAATCCAAATTGCAGCCAAATCACAGAGGTGCCCCCTCTTTTCGGCACAAGTGGTTCTTGTAACTGTGCAGCTGTCTCGGTCTGTAAATCATCTTCCTGTTGCGCTTCCATCGTCCATTCTTCAGCTAGAGAAATTCCAAAACGAAAAGGGCTCTGCTTCAGCAATCATGTCGCAAACGTATGTCGCAAACCCGCGTGAGACTCAAAGAACATAAAGCAGCGTCGTGTCGCAAAACCACGTTTCTTTACTAAGAATCTTTTTATTCTTTATTTTCAGTTATATAAACTTAGAGCATGCATAGTGACAACACTAAATTATATTAAATTATATTAAATTAGATATTTGCTGTAATAATGGATAAAATTAGTTTATCACGATAGAAACGTTAGAAGAGAAAGGGCACGATAGACACTTTTCTATCGTCCCCACGATATGTATTGTCATATCGCCCAGCCCTAATTCACACGAGTATTTGGCAGCAGAGAACTTGCAGTAGCTGGAAGAGGTAAATTTGCTCTTTATTGAATCAATAATTTCAGACTAACGTGACCAAATATTGTTCAATTTCATGGACAGGAACAATTTATGAAAAACAATAATGTTATCATTAAATTTCAAAGTGACAAAAATATCCAGTCAAATTTCTCATGAAATTGTGTATGCAAATTTAATTACTTCCGATTAATTGAAAAAGCAAAACACAGTTTTGAGCAAAGGCATGTCCATGAAATTTTTTTATGGAGATTATCGCTGTCGTATGTATTTGCATGGAAGTTCATTTATTTTTCACACAGAAAAAAAAATTTAATTTTAGAAAATATTTACGTGTAAACATATGCTATGTCATACTCGTTTCGCTCAATACAATACGGATTCTGCATTTTGTAATTACCACAGCTTTTGGATTGCAGCATGTGTAGGAGGTTCACTGTTCATTGCAAGAATAAAATGTTTATTACATTAAAATAATGTAATTTTAGAACATGATTTGGCATAGGATCAATAAATAATTATCAACTGCTCCAGAAATAATCAAGAATGTATGTTTATATTTGAAACTGACAGCATATTTACAGCTTTTCAGCGATATTGTGATGCGTGAAAATTTGCTCCTTATTTTTAGCGTTAAGGTGCTCGAGGTTAGACAGTACACATCAAAAAAAAATCTCTCTGTCAACCTCTAGCTGGCTGGAGCATTGTTGTGTAAACTGTAAAAAAAAAAAAAAAAGTGGATTTCAATCAAGTGAGATCTGAAAATGGATTTGCACCAATGGCTGGTGAAAAAGGGGGAGAAAAGGGTTAATGAAGAGGCTGCATCAAATCCACCTAAACAGAAGGCAGTCAGTACTTGTGATGGAAGCCCATCAGGAGACAGGCGCATCAGTCTCAACTGAAATGTCACTGTTATGAGTCTCACATTGACAATAAAGATATGTACAGTAAGAGTGTTCTGTTTTGTTTTGTAAAATGATTTTAACAATGATTTAGCATTTCCTATACATTTATTGGCCAGCTTCACTGTCAAAAGAGCCCCAAGTCCATCAGCTTTGCCTCCCTGGCCCTGCACCGGGGCTCCACCACCCCTGCCACCAACTTTTATTTTTGAAAAGTGGAGAACCCTGAAATAACTACATAAGATCAAAAGAAAACATTACTATAAGATTGTTTTAATATATGTGGTCATATATGAACAATAAGGATCAAAGTACAGGTCATTTTCAGCAAACACATAATAAGCATATTTAATTTGACAACTTTTAAATCATGGACTGTCTCTGAGTTAGTGTACTTGTGGGTCTGAAATGTAACTGAATAAGTCAACATTTTTCCACACTGTGAGCATTGATATGGCTTGTCTCCTGTGTGAATGCGCTGGTATATTTGGAGATGGCTCTGCATCGTAAAATTCTTCCCACAGTGTGAGCAGTAATATATGGCTTCTCTCCTTTTTGAACACGCTAGTGTATTTGGAGACTGCTCTGATGAGAGATACTTTTTCCACACTGTGAGCAGTGATGCGTGTTGGAGCCAGTATTTACCCTTTGTGTTTGTGTGCGCGCGCGCACCTTCTACTGGCCTGGAGTGTATTGTGTTGGGGGGGGGGGGGGGGGGGGTGTTAGACCAACAATTTTTTTTCTACCCCCTCCAAAATATGGAGATGATCTATCTAAGTATGGAAATACCAATATTTGGCCAACTGAAAAATGCTAACCCCCCTGTACATACCCTCTGAAGTTAATAACCCCTCCAAATAGTCAAAAACTGCCTTTTTCACTAATATAAGCATTCCTTAACGGAAATAACTCTTAAATATAACATCAAAAATCACAGTAATAACATTTATTTCTCACAAAAAGAGTTGTTTAAGGCACTGGAAATGTTTCAGATACAACAGATAAGGCTAAGTGGCAGAAATTGTGTCTGAAATGTCCATTTTGACAATCGGTAGAGAATTACATAGTTTGCACTGATTTGTCAGTGATTTAAACTTGTTTGTCTAGAATAGCATCCATTGCATCCAGAATAACCTCTGCATTGGAAATGATGTTGTTCAGATATAGTTTCAGATTGACTGCATATGAATTAAGGGGGAGCTTCCTGTGGTCCTTCATTAGGTGAAACAGATCACTTGTCTTAGGCAGGGAAAGAGATGTGTCTCGGACATAACGCACCTCCAAGTAGAGACGTCCTATCTTGGTATCCTTATCTATATCAGTTGCAGCTAGGTACTCATCACTTAAAACTTGCTGAAAAAGAGCAGAATTACCAAATGTTTAATTTACTTGAATGTAAGGTTACTTACCACTAAGCTTATTACCTTAAAATAATGATCATCTGCACTGAAAATGTTGTAGTTGTACCTAGTGGGCATACCTGAAGAGGTTCGCATTCATCGATAACTTTAAAACACATTAAAAAAAGCAGCATTCTAATATCAAACAGCACTGTAGTGTATTTTGTCATATTATAAGAATGGAAACTTTCAGGGGGTTAGCAAGGTTCAATTTTATAAAATTTGACATTTTCCCACATAGATGGACCATCTCCATATTTCTAGGGGGGTAAAACATGGAAAAGTCAAAATTCTTAAAATAACAACACCCCCCCCCCCCCCCCCCCAATTGTGTACAGGGGAACGATAAATACCTAGCTAGGAAAGGACCAGGTGTGGCTGATTTGGAGGCAACAGCTTCTTGTGTCTGTCTCCTGCTATGCTCCAGTTTACCATCTTGTAGGGGTGTAATGGTACATGTATTCGTACCGCACTGTTTCGGTATAGGACTTTCGGTATGGTGCAGATGTGTACCGAATGCAATTTTTAACAGTAATTAACATAATTTAACTGTAATACATATGTTGTTAGCATGAAGAACTTCACCCGTATTGAATTCATGTCCAGGTTTTTGTGTTACACCTAGATAATCATTATAAATAACCGCAACGCCTCCTCCTCTACCAGTTAGACGAGGCTGGTGTATGTAACTGTAACCAGGATGACTAGTTGCATTTAATGCTGTACACTCATTTGTTTTCAGCCAATGTTTCTGTCAAGCAGTACATTAAACTCCTGATCAGTGATACGTTCATTAACAATTAGCGCTTCAGATATAAGAGGTCTAATATTTAATCATTCTACGTTTAGATCAAAGGTGCTGGCAGTGGCTGTACAGTCAGTATGCAGTCCCCCCAGGATTTTGCGGGCCTTTTTTGTGATTGTTGCGAGCTAAAATGTCTGATGTTGCGGGGGGGTTTCCAAAAAATTGCGATGAAAGTTGCAGTGTTTTTTTTTTTTGTTTGTTTGTTTTTGTTTTTGTTGCGATTACATTGTGGGAGGAAGTGAAAGTTGCGAGAAATTGCTGCGATTTTCTCTTTTTGTGATTAAAATTGAGTGATATGTTAAATATTAAGTTATTACTGAAAAACTATTGATTAATAAAACAGACACTGAGAAATGGTCCTATAAACATCTTTACCAATATAAAAAATTACCAGGACTACAAAAATGCAGAAAAATAGGTTTTACTTATCCAAATGCACCTGTTGGTTCAAAAGTTAAAGTACAGAGAACCTCACAGCACAACATGAAGTTACCTTAAAATATAATATAAATGCCTCAGCTTTCATGTAAGAAAAAAAAAAACTATTAATACTAGTACTGTGTGCAGGCAGTCTCTCCTGAAGACTAAATTAAACAATAATTATAAACTAATAAAATAAATGGCTCAGGCTTCATAGAAGAAAAAAAAAACAATTTGAACAGAATCTCACAGTATGATGCTGAAGCTGCCTAAACAATGGAAAATAAAATACCATTTTGGCAAAAATGTTGGCATCCATTAATTTCTTGTATTAAGTAAAAAAATAATGTAAAGTGCACACAGTCCTTCACTGTAAACATAACACACTTTCAGTAACAGAATTTAAGCCTACATAAACACTGACTTGCACACAGTGTTGCCAGATACTGCTGACGTTTTCCAGCCCAAAATATGTTCAAAACCCGCCAAAATGCACTCAAAACCGCCCAGTCTGGCAACACTGCTTGCTAGTTTGTCAACGTCACCTCAAGATGACACCAACGATTGGTCAAATTTTGTTGCGGTGATTGGATATAATTGCAACACCGCCCTGAATTCGTGGGGATTGGTTGAATTTGCGTTGAAGTTGCAAATCGCAAAATCCTGGAGGGTCTGAGTAGTATGATCTAATTTTATATTAATTATATTTATATTAATTAGATTACGAGAACAAACTTTGAGTATTTCTCCTTTTTTGTATAGCTCGGGGAACAGACACAGTCTCGACATAGTGGAACCTGAGTGATGGCTCTGTGCAGCTAGCAGGCAGTCCGTTTAGTCTGTTTATCTGATCCCTGTCCTTGGCTCTGGATTGTCACAAATTAACTAGGCCTGTTCTGAGACTATGAGCGATGCTGTGAGAAATGAGAGCAGCACCTTCCTGAGTGGGCTGGATACCGTCCTGCCCTAACAAATTTGTTGTTTGATCTTTAGCTGTGTGAAGACATGAACACAGAGACATCCAAAGATGGAGGGACGTCAGAAGTCCGTGTGAAGAAAGAGGAGACGCTGGAGCTGAACATCTCCAACGATGGAGACTACCTTGACAACCCACCTGAATGTCTTTCCATTAGCATGGAAGATCATGACAATAAAGACTACCTCTGTAAGACATCAGCCCTCTCTGGTGCTCAGTAACACTCACTGTTTATTCTACCCTACACACTAACTGGTGCACTTAAAGTCCAATACAGTACATTTGGGATGTAGCCTCAGTCTCTGATTATTTAATCAACAAACTATGACAAAATTAAATTGAATTTGATATTTTTATTGATGGTGTGAACTTTATCTATAGCGAGTCTAATATGGTAGCAAGGAGTGAGAGAAACTAAGTAATTTTATTATTTATAATTTTTATTTCCTTAAAATACATTTGTCATTATAAAGAGATGATGTTAACCTGAACCAAAAAAGTGTGGAATATCACACCATGGGTCATGCTGTTATATAAAAATCTATGGCGGGTGATTTTATTTTCATATAACAGAACAGCCCAAAGTGTATTAGTCCCCTCCATACCACAGTGATTTGCCAACAGTTAAAATTTTTAATTTATTAATGAATGACAGACCGCATGTTTTATTTGTTTCTGTTTACATTTAATATTACAGAATGTCTGTCATTCTCTCCAGCCACTCCTGTGTTTTGTTCTGAGACAAAAAAAAAATGCAAGTTCTTGTGTGACTGAGAAAACCAGAAAGCACAAACTCCTCTGTCCTGAAGACTCCCCATATCATGGGAAACTTACTGACTGATATCTGGGTCTCCTTCAGTAAATATTAAATAAACGTGTCCTAATGTCTTCACCACATTAGAAGATTATAGTTTTTTTTCCCCACCCATTTTCTCCCCAATGTTGTCACCTGCTAGTACCCACCCACCAGCCAGGTCTCTCTAACCATGTGAGTGAAGACTAACACATGCTTCCCCCCCAGACATGTGAAGCCATCAACCTCCTCTTTTACAAATGCAGCTCATGCTCCATCAAAGGGTAGCAAAACACACCCAGAGGAAAGTGCTACAGTGGGGCAAAAAAGTATTTAGTCAGTCACCAATTGTGCAAGTTCTCCCACTTAAAAAGATGAGAAAGGCCCGTAATTTTCATCATAGGTATACCTCAACTATGAGAGACAAAATGAGGAAAAAAAATCCATAAAAATCTCACTGTCTGATTTTTAAAGAATTTATTTGCAAATTATGGTGGAAAATAAGTATTTGGTCAATAACAAAAGTTAATCTCAATACTTTGTTATATACCCTTTGTTGGCAATGACCGAGGTCAAACGTTTTCTGTAATTCTTCACAAGGTTTTCACACACTGTTGCTGGTATTTTGGCCCATTCCTCCATGCAGATCTCCTCTAGAGCAGTGATGTTTTGGGGCTGTCACTGGGCAACATGGACTTTCAACTCCCTCCAAAGATTTTCTATGGGGTTGAGATCTGGAGACTGGCTAGGCCACTCCAGGACCTTGAAATGCTTCTTACGAAGCCACTCCTTCGTTGCCCGGGCGGTGTGTTTGGGATCATTGTCATGCTGAAAGACCCAGCCACGTTTCATCTTCAATCACTTGCTGATGGAAGGAGGTTTTCACTCAAAATCTCACGATACATGGCCCTATTCATTCTTTCCTTTACACGGATCAGTCGTCCTGGTCCCTTTGCAGAAAAACAGCCCCAAAGCATGATGTTTCCACCCCCATGCTTCACAGTAGGTATGGTGTTCTTTGGATGCAACTCAGCATCCTTCCTCCTCCAAACACGACAAGTTGAGTTTTTACCAAAAAGTTCTATTTTGGTTTCATCTGACCATATGACATCCTCTTCTGGATCATCCAAATGCTCTCTAGCAAACGTCAGACGGGCCTGGACATGTACTGACTTAAGCAGGGGGACACATCTGGCACTGCAGGATTTGAGTCCTTGGCGGCGTAGTGTGTTACTGATTGTAGCCTTTGTTACTTTGGTCCCAGCTCTCTGCAGGTCATTCACTAGGTCCCCCTGTGTGGTTCTGGGATTTTTGCTCACCGTTCTTGTGATCATTTTGACCCCACGGGGTGAGATCTTGCGTGGAGCCCCAGATCGAGGGAGATTATCAGTGGTCTTGTATGTCTTCCATTTTCTAATAATTGCTCCCACAATTGATTTCTTTACACCAAGCTGCTTACCTATTGCAGATTCAGTCTTCCCAGCCTGGTGCAGGTCTACAATTTTGTTTCTGGTGTCCTTTGACAGCTCTTTGGTCTTGGCCATAGTGGAGTTTGGAGTGTGACTGTTTGAGGTTGTGGACATGTGTCTTTTATACTGATAACAAGTTTAAACAGGTGCCATTAATACAGGTAACGAGTGGAGGACAGAGGAGCCTCTTAAAGAAGTTGTTACAGGTCTGTGAGAGCCAGAAATCTTGCTTGTTTGTAGGTGACCAAATACTTATTTTACTGAGGAATTTACCAAATAATTCATTAAAAATCCTACAATGTGATTTCCTGGATTCTTTCCCCCCATTCTGTCTCTCATATTTGAAGTGTACCTATGATAAAAATTACAGGCCTCTCTCATCTTTTTAAGTGGGAGAACTTGCACAATTGGTGGCTGACTAAATACTTTTTTGCCCCACTGTATGTGCTCTCTGTGCTCTCTTCTCCACATGCATGAGCTCGCAGAAGACCCCAATTGGCTGTGATTAATACAGGAAAGAGAGAACGCCCCTTTAGTATTCCTCTGGAATGGGATGTTCAATAAGCACATAGGGATGTAATGGACAGGTGTCCAAATATCTGTATACGGATTTAGGGGCATCACAGGTTCTGGATTTGATTGTGAGCTCAGGTTGCTGTCTGTGTGAAGTTTTGCAAGTTTTCCCCGTCTGCATGGGTTTCCTCTGGGTCCACTGGTTTCTTCTTAAACAAATTGGTTATGCTTAAATTGCCACGAGATATGATTTTTTTTGTAATTAAATATGAATCCAAATGTATGGCATTGGAAAAAATGCCTAGATCTAGAAATGGCAGAATTGTCAGCAAGCTCAAATTGAGATGTGCATGAGACTTTTTACTTATTTTTTAATTCTATGTGCATAGTTATTTTTGTTTGTACCTGCATGTAATTTCCTGACAAATTTAGGAAATTCTGCTTCCCAAAAGATAAGGAAACAAGTAGCCAAATTTAAAACAACCCTGACCAGGTCCTAAGGATGCTGTAAATATATCACACAGTGCCACACTCATGTTAATGAACATTGTTTTATTTTGCACTGCAAGATTGAAATCTGACCACTTGTTTACTCCCACAAGGAAGTAAAAAATTTTATACTCCTGTACCTCATGTCCTGTGAGATCTCAATCCTGATGGACACCTCTAGTCTCAACCAGATGCTCAATGAACCTTACTGGCAAGCTTTCTTCAGATAATCTTTGTAACATACTAATGTACTGTATATGGTCTTAGATACACACACACATTATACATACATTTGGGCCTCATTTCTTCCTATTGTGTTTTCTCTACGCCCAGACTGTGAAGTTTGCAAATCCTTCTTCTTCAACAAATGTGAGGTTCATGGACTGCCCCTCTTCATCTCAGATACTCCTGTTCCCATGGGAGTCTCTGACCGAGCCAGACAAACTCTTCCTCCTGGGCTAGAAATCAAGAAGTCCAGTATTCCTGACGCAGGCCTGGGAGTGTTTAATAAAGGGGAGACGATTCCAGTAGGTGCACACTTTGGACCCTACCAGGGAGAGCTGGTAAACCGAGAGGAAGCCAGGAAAAGTGGAGACTCCTGGGTTGTAAGTTTCTCGCAAATTTATTATAAAGACTGTATATTTGTAAGTAACAACAAGGTGAAGGTAGCTCCAATTAATATCAATTTCTTCTTGCCAAAGATATGTGGAGTAGGGGTTTAAATCACAAGTTCCTACATCGATTCTTTTAGCCAGTGTGGTGGAAATTCACCTGTTAGTAATAGAAATACTAGTAACATCTGAAATAATGCTCAAGCAAATATTTATTTATTGTATAATTTTAAAATAATTATTCATGAAGAATCACATAATCACAAGCCCAGGTAGTCATTAACATGGTTCCACCCATAACTACTTATAAGCATGGTCAGCTTCCTCTATTACACAAGATATTATTCATCATCATAGTTTCCATCAACATTACATAATAGCTGCATTTGGGAAAACAGACTGAGAAAAACTGTACCAAGTTTTCCTTGACTCTGCTGCATCCACGGCAACATGGTAGCTTCACACAACCACACACACACACACACACACACACACACAAAAATAACTTATGCATTCACACCTTACAACTTCTTTGTAATGTTAATGACTACCTGGGCTTGTGATTATGTGATTCTTCATGAAGTTAATATAAAACTTACCACGCCAACAGGCCAATGATTTTTTGATGCCACAAAATTTGCCACACTGCGAGTTGATTTGATGCTGGGGTATGCAGTTGGTATGACATTTTACACAATCTGTTTCATTTACATTAATTCACACATGCAAACAAATATAATTTGAACATCAGTTCAGTGAGGATTGATTAGATTTGTACAGTATATACCTGGTGTGCTATGTGCCTTATTGTGGGGAAGACGTTCCAGCTGAGCCCTCTCAGACAAGGGAAGAAAGGTGTGAGAGGCACAGAAGGACTATTGGGGAGATTGTAAAACAGACATTCAGCCAGAGTCTGATGTTGGACCTTTTACTTTAACTGAAGCTGATTTGATGTTTGAGTGACCTTGCTGAGGAACAGTGTTCAGACATCACATTAGACCCATGTTTTAAGAAGACATGTGAGGGTACAGTCTTTGCTCTTGCACTGGGAAAGGAGGTGTACTTGCTGCAGAATAGCCTTCTGTACAGACAGAGTGAAGAGGTTTGCAGCTTGTGGTCCCACAGAAGTGCAGGAAGGAAGTGCTTGAGCTTGGTCACATTGTACCATGGGCAGGTCACTTGACTTACATGAAGTCTTTGCAGAGAATCAGTAAGTGGTTTTATTGGCCAGGGCTTTATGAAGATGTGAAGAGTTTCTGTCCTGTCCTCAGTGTCAGCTGTCAGGTGGTAAATGTTTTAATCATGCCTGTTTGATTCCCTTATACACCCTGTATACACTCCATTTGAGAGAATTAGGGTGGACATAGTTGGACCTTTGGAGAGGAGTAGATCAAGAAATAGGTTTGTCTTGGTCATTTGCAACTATGCTACAAGATACCCTGAAGCCTTTCCTTTTAGAGAAATCACAGCCAGACATTTAGCCACTGCCATGCTCCAGCTCTTCTCTAGAGTTGGTATACCCAATGAGGTGCTAACAGACCAAGGCCCCAACTTTATGAGCAAGACCCTAAAGCAAGTTTATTTAATATCCTTTTTATTGTCATTGCACAATGTACAATAATTCTATTTCTCTAGTGGATCATATAAAAAGACATAAAAACATAAATGGGTCATAAAAAAGACATAAGATTATTATTATTATTATTATTATTATTATTATTAATAGTAATAAAACACCATAAGACTAAAGGTGAGGTAAAAGCCATAAATGGGGGACAATTACAAGAACAGTAAATAAAGTGCATATTTCACAGGACTGATCATATTGCATATCCAAAGACATATTGCACACTCCAAAAGATCAGTTCTTAGAGTTTAGTTCTCTAATAGCACTTGGATAAAAACTGTTCTTAAGTTTGGAGGTGTGAGTTTTTAAGGACCTGAAACACCTCCCAGAGGGCAACAGAATGGAAAGATGGTAACCAGTGTGTTTCTAATGATGTTGGTTGTGCGGCGGAAGCACCATGTCCTGTAGTGTTTGTAATGGAGTTCCAGTGATTTTCTGTGCTGCTGTGATTACTCTCTGCAGGGCCTTCTTGTCAGCTGCTGTGCAGCTCACAAACCACACCAGCATCCCATAGGTGAGAATGTTTTCAATAGAACAGCAATAGAATGAAAGAAGCCACTGATGTGATATGTCCAGCCTTTTCAATGTCTGAAGGAAATACAGACGCTGCTGTGCTTTCTTCACCAGGGCAGTCATATTTGTAGACCATGTGAGGTCTTGTGATGTATGTGCCCAGAAATTTAAATGAGGACACACTCAACTGCATCACCCCTAATGTACAGAAGAGCAGGGCCTTCACATTGTCTCCTGAAATCAATGATCTCCTTGGTTTTGTAGATGTTGAGTGCCAGGTTGTTCATGGAGCACCACTGTTAGTCTGCGGACCTCGTCCCTGTATGCAGATACACAGCGGCTGACAAGAAAAAGCTTCAGAGGGTGATAAGGTCAGCTGAGAAG
Organism: Neoarius graeffei; assembly: GCF_027579695.1. Lineage (NCBI taxonomy): Eukaryota > Metazoa > Chordata > Actinopteri > Siluriformes > Ariidae > Neoarius > Neoarius graeffei. The sequence continues at coordinate 12,158,859 of NC_083587.1, forward strand.
ACAATTGGCTATCCTCTGCCCTCCCTAGATGACATCGCTAACTCTTGATGCCTCTCCAGAACTAGGAAGATCATTCGCGACCACCTCCATCCCAGACACCACCTGCTCAGCCATTGTCAATTATCACCATTGTGTATCAGACCAACTACAGTAGTGTCATCTGCAAATTTAATAATAGTATTTGTGCTATAGGTTGGTATGCAGTCGTGTATAAAGGGAAAACAGGAGAGGACTCAGTATGCACCCTTGCGGGGCCCCAGTATTGATTGTCAGAGAGGAGGAGTGATAAGTCCCCATCCTGACAACCTGAGAACGGTTGGTTTAAAAAGTCTCTGATCCAGCTGCACATGTGCTGATTCATGCCCAGGTCCAGCAGTTTGTTCTCCATTCTGCTGGGTATGATGAGATAAGATAGCCTTTATTGTCATTGCACAATCACCCATACAATGAAATTGACTTGCCACAACTGAAGTTGTATGAAAAACACATTAAAAACAAAAACATACATAAAAGCGAGAACACAAAAAAACATAACGAACACATAATAACAAAATATTGGTCATGTCATGAAAATGGAACAAATAAATAAGATCAAGGTAGTTAAGTTATTGCACTTCATAAAAATAGCAAAGAACATTTTAGCAACCCGTGTGTATTAAGTGTCCTCACAGCCCATGGAAAGAAGCTGTTTTTCAGTCTGTTTTTTCTCCTCTTTATGCTCCTGTACCTTGTTCCAGAGGGAAGCAGGCTGAGCAGGTGGTGTCTGGGATGGAGGTGGTCGCGAATGATCTTCCTAGTTCTGGTGAGGCATCAAGAGTTAGCGATGTCATCTAGGGAGTGCAGAGGATAGCCAATTGTCTTTTCAGCTGACCTTATCACCCTCTGCAGCTTTTTCTTGTCAGCCGCTGTGGAGCCAGCATACCACACCGTGATGGAGAAAGCCAGCACACTCTCGATGGTGGAGCGGTAAAAGGTCACCAACAGTCTCTCCTCCAGTCTGTTCCTTCTGAGGACTCTCAGGAAGTGGATTCGCTGTTGGCCCTTCCTCACCATGGCTGTTGTGTTAGCTGACCAGGCGAGGTCCTCAACCAGGAGAGGTCCTCAATTTAAAGGTGCGGACCCTCTCCATGCAGTCTCCATTGATGTAGAGGGGAGTGGGGTCAGCTTTGTGCCTCCTGAAGTCCATGACTACCTCCTTTGTTTTTTTGGTGTTGAGAGCCAGGTTGTTTTTGGCACATCACTCTGCCAGCTGTTGCACCTCGTCCCTGTAGGCCGACTCGTCCTCTCCAATTATGAGCCCCACCTAAGTGGTGTCATCTGCAAATTTAATTATTGTGTTGGTGGGGTGGGTGGGAGTACAGTTGTGGCAGCGGGGGCATGGCCAAGCAGCAATCTGTAAATGGAGGGTGGGGTCGGGGAAAGTAAGTGGCTAAGTCATTCCACCTGCTGTCAATTAATATATATATGTGTGTGTGTGTGTGTGTGTGTGTGTGCTTGTTAATCAGCTCCAGTTCGTCCATCTTATTGCCGAGGGATCTGGCATTTGTGAGGTAGATGCTGGGCAGAGCAGGCTTGAATGGAGCTCACCTTAGCCTAGTTAGCATGCCAGCTCAGCAGACCCACTTCTGTGTCCTTTCCCTGCGCTGCCTCCTTCATCTGCGTCTCAGTATAGTGATCCACAGGGATCCTGGCGGTTGTATGATCCCCTGCGAGATCTGGTTGCATTGAAAGTTCACAGTAAAGTCTAATGCACTACATGCTGTTCCAATCTTTAAAAGATATTCTCAGCTGTGTGTGGTTTTGCTGACTGACACACAAACAAACAACAACATAACAGAAATCCACCAGAGCAAAGCCGCTGTGTACGTGCATGCCACCATCTTGCAAGAAGGCAAGATGGGAATTAAAAGAATCAGAACTACTCCATACCACCCATAGACAGATGGCCTTGTTGAGTGATTTAACCAGACCCTGGTGAACATGCTCTGAAAGTTTGTGTCAGACACTGGAAAGGACTGGGACCAGTGGTTACCCTACCTGTTGTTTGTATACAAGGAGGTTCCACAGGCCTCACCAGGCTTCTCACCCTTTGAGCTCCTGTACACACATCAGGTTCAAGGCCTACTGAATGTCTTGAAAGAGACTTGGGAAGGGGAGACCTCAGGAAGGACTAACATCATGTTCTACAGCACTCGGCATAAATGAGTACACTCCCTTTGAAAAGTAACATTTTAAACAATATCTCAATGAACACCATTTTCAAAATGTTGACAAGACAAAGTTTAATATAACATCTGTTTAACTTATAATGTGAAAGTAAGGTTAATAATATAAACTTGGATTACACATTTTTTCAGTTTTACTCAAATTAGGGTGGTGCAAAAATGAGTACACCCCACAACAAAAACTACATCTAGTACTTTGTATGGCCTCAATGATTTTTAATGACAGCACCAAGTCTTCTAGGCATGGAATGAACAAGTAGGTGACATTTTGCAACATCAATCTTTTTCCATTCTTCAACAATTACCTCTTTTAGTGACTGGATGCTGGATGGAGAGTGGTGCTCAACTTGTCTCTTCAGAATTCCCCATAGGTGTTCGATTGTTTTCAGATCAGGAGACATACTTGGCCACTGAATCACTTTCACCCTGTTGTTCTTCAGAAATCCAACAGTGCCCTTAGATGTGTGTTTAGTCATGTTGGAAAAGTGCATGATGACCAAGGGCACAGAGTGATGGTACATCTGTGAATTCATGATGCCATCAATGAAATGCAGCTCCCCGACACCAGCAGCACTCATGCAGCCCCACATAAGGACACTGCCACCACCATGTTTCACTGTCGGCACCATGCATTTTTCTTTGTATTCCTCACCTTTGCGACACCATACAGTTTTGAAGCCATCAGTTCCAAAAACATTTATCTTAGTCTCATCACTCCAGTCCCCCAGTAGTCTTCATATTTGTCAGCGTGGGCCCTGGCAAACTCTAGGTGGGCTTTTTTGTGCCTGGGCTTTAGGAGAGGCTTCTTTCATGGACGGCATCCATGCATGCCATTCCTCTGCAGTGTATTGTGTCACAAGAAATATTCACCCCAGTTTGGCTTTCTCCTTCTTTAGATAACTGTAGTGAACTTGCATGCCGATTTTCTTCAACCCTTCTCATCAGAAGACGCTCCTGTCGAGGTGTTAACTTCCATGAATGACCTGGACGTCTCTGTGAGATGGTTGCAGTTCCATCTTTCTTAAACTTTTGTACCACTTTTGCAACAGTATTCTGACTGACAAGTCAAGGTTTGCTGATCTTCTTGTAGCCTTCACCTTTGTGGTGTAAAGAAATTATTTTCTTTGGGGAATTCTGAAGAGACAAGTTGAGTATCACTCTCCATCCAGCATCCAGTCACTAAAAGAGGTCATTGTTGAAGAATGGAAAAAGATTGATGTTGCAAAATGTCACCAACTTGTTCATTCCATGCCCAGAAGACTTGGTGCTGTCATTAAAAATCATGGAGGCCATACAAAGTACAAGATGTAGTAGTTTTTGTTGTGGGGGTGTACTTGTTTTTGCACCACCCTAATTTGAGTAAAACTGAAAAAAATGTGTAATCTAAGTTATATTATTAACCTTACTTTCACATTATAAGTTAAACAGATGTTATATTAAACTTGTCAACATTTTGGAAATTTTGTGTTCATTTAGATATTGTTTAAAATGTTAATTTTCAAAGGGAGTGTACTTATTTACGCTGAGCACTGTATGTGCTGAAGATGAAGGAGAAGCTCTCTAGTGCAGCAGCCATGGTACAGGAGAACTTTCGCGAGGCCCAAGAGAAACAGAGGGCCTAGGATAACTGTTCAGCCTGTAGACGTGTGTTCCAGCCTGATGATCAGATCCTGCTGTTGTTGCCCAACAAGCTGCTGGGGAAATGGCAGGGGCCCTACGCAGTGTCCAGGAAGATGGGACCAGTGATGTATGAGATCCAGATGCCAGATCATCGCAAGAAACACCAGGTGTTCCATGTTAACATGTTGAAGAGGTGGAACGAGAGGCCTGAGCCAGCAGTGTCGACATCTGCCTTGCTGATCCAAGTGGTTGAGGAAGAGCAGGAGTCCAGTGAGGAATACGTGCCTGGCCATGAGGAGAAGAGAAAGCTGGAATGGAATAAGCTGGAACTGAGCCTTCTGCCAGAGGGTTGACAACATGAGCTCTGCAGCATCCTGCCTGACGACCTCTTTGGGGAGCGGCCTGGAAGGACGGCACTGGTGGCGCGTTGCATTGTACTGAATACCCGACAGCCCATCCAACAGCCGTGCTACAGGGTGTCTGAGCACCTGTTGCTAGTCCTGAAGAACAAGTTGGACATGATGCAGGAGCTGGGGGTGATTGAGCCCTCCTATAGTGAATGCAGTAGCCCCCTTGTCCTCATCCCGAAGAAGGACGGCAGCCTGATATTCTGCCGGGACTTTAGGAAGGTCAACACCCAGGCAAAGTTTGACCCTTACCCTATACCAAGGGTTCGTGACTTGGTGGAGCTTCTGGGAAAGGCTAAGTTCCTTAGCACATTGGATTTATGTAAGGACTATTGGCAGGTGCCTCTTGCAGAGGACGGTAAAGAGCTGACAGCTTTTAGGATGCCTTTTGGGCACTTTCAGTTCACCGTGCTACCATTTGGGTTGCACGGAGCACTTACAATGTCCCAGAGGTTATGGACAGAGTCATCAGGGGGACAGAGGACTTTTTACTGCGGTCTACCTGGATGATCTTGTTCTCTACAGCTCCAGGTGGATGGAGCATTAGCAACACTTGCAACAGATCCTCTCCTTGATTAAGGAGACAAGCTTAACCATCTACCAGAACAAGTGCACCTTAGCTAAGGAAGAGACTGCATACCTTGGCTATGTGTTGGGCCGAGGTGTCCTTCAACCCCAAGTGGAGAAGGTGGAGGCCATTATGTCTGCAGACTGGCCCACCACTAATAAACAGGTGTGCTCCTTAGGGCTGGTGGGTTGGTACAGGCAGTTTATTCTGAACTTTTCAAAGAAAGCTGTTGCACTGACTGAGCTGACTCGTAAAAACAAGGTTGAATGGACTGAAGGGTGCAAGAAAGTTTTTAAGACTTTGAAGGACTCTATGCCAAGAGCCTTTGCTTCTCAGCTTGGATTTTGAGGAGCCATTTACTGTTCAGATAGATGCCTCTGAGAGGGGCTTGGGGCGGTCCTCTTGCAAGGGGACCATGGACAACTACAACCAGTGGCTTACATTAGTCACAAGCTCCTGCAGAAGGAGTGAAATTACTCTATAGTGCAGAAAAAAATGTTTGGCAATTAAGTGGGCTTTGGACTCCTTTAAATGTTATTTGTTGGGAAGAAAGTTTGTACTAGAGATGGACCCAAGAGCATTGTCCTGGTTGTGATGTACGAGAGACTCTAAGGTGGTTCTTGGCTATACAACCATTTGGCTTTGAGGTACTGCATCACTCAGGAAGAATGAACTGTACAGCTGACTTCCTGTCTCGGATGCAAAAAGGGGCATCTCCAGAAAGGGGAGGGGAATACCATGGAGTGAACCGTGACACTTACGAGTTGCGCACCTAGCATGCAGTCAGTCATCTGCCAGAACTTTAACATTCAAGCTGACTTGCTGCTAGCATCGTTGGTATTCTTCACGCTACATTGTCACTACTGTTTGCATTGTTTCATACTGGTTTACTGGTCATTTTGTCATTTATCATTAATTGCTGTAACTTCGTTGCCATTATAACAATGTGTTATGTGGGGAAAGGCCTACCGGCATTTTAATCAACCAGTTTGTTTTTCATTCCTCTTTCATAGTATTATATTAAAATACATTCACCACTCATCTTTATTAAGTCTGTCTGGCTCTCACAAATGTAATGATACATACTAGCTGTTAAAAACATTCTCATTTATTTGTTAAAATAAATTACTCGTGCTGTAAACAGTTCATTCATGTTCATTCCAGTGTCCACTTCCTGGTTCCGGGGGGAAACCGAAGGGCCATAACATTCATTGTAAATAGACGTGTTTGACTGGGAACTGAGGAAATGGTCCATTTTTAGAAGGGGTATTTTCCCCTTCTAAAAAAAGCCATATTTTACATATTTACAGCCATTACAACATTTAGCATATTACAGCCATTTCTGTAACTGTACAGAAATGTTTTGTATGAATAAAATTTTTCTTGTTTTCTTATTTGATTCATTATTTTGTGAGAATTTTGTTGACATTGAGTTCATTGATTATTGTGAATGGTGTAAGCCAGTTTGGAGGGGTTACAGCTAGCTTTAGGCTGTATTTAAGCCTCATAGCCTCACTAAGGTATGTCTGTAAGCTGGTGAAAAGTTTGTGCAAGGTCCTTTAGCAGCATAGCCTAGCAACTTTATGGCTATTTTTGTTTTGTATAGTTTTTATTTTGCCTTTTTTTGCTGACATTTTTGTTATTGCACTGTTTATATTTGCACCTTTTCAAGAAAAATTATTTAAAAAAAGACATTTAAAAAAAGGTCCACTTTGATTGGAAAACGGTTTCTGCCTCTTTTATTGACTCCTCCACCAATCATCTTACCACAGGACTGTTAATGTTTAAGCTTGGAGAGGATTAGGGGCTGGAGAGCATTCGGGACTAAAGAGCAATGACCCACCATGACAGAGAATCCAGCCATAATTGATCACTTCTGGCCAAAATTTTGATAGGCATGCATCTTGTAGTAAAATAAAATGACTTCACCTCAATCCATGAGATGTACAGACCACAAAATATTACATGGGAAGCTGAGATCTTTGTCTCACGACACACTCGCCACGTTAGATCACTACCCATCACCATGCTTGCTCAGGTATGTTGCATCATCACGGTCACCTACTTTTACATTTTGACTTGAGAGAGAGAGTTCTTCCATAGCCACCCTAACCTGCAAAAGAACAGGGAGATGTTCCAGTAACAGTTTAAAAAAATTAATTAATTAATTAATTAATTAATTTTAAAAAAAAAACTGCACAGGCAAAATAATAGTGTTTCCCACAGGATTTTGTGAAACTATGGTCAGTGAATCTCGCTTTGCAGGGTCTGGGGGCAGGCTCCCCTGTAAGAAAATTTTGTACACTTTTAAAGTGCATATCCTGGATCAATTTCTTTCTTTTTTTTTTTTTTAAGATGAAAGTATGTCCCTTCACACACTCATCCAGAAGGGTAATTTTGCAGAAGGCCATCTGTCTACAGCAGAAAAAAATAAAATAAAACGCATCTGGAAAAATCCCAAGGGAGTCTGGAGCCAGATTTGTGATGTCACCTGTGGAACCGCCAGCAGGCTGCGAGAGCTTGCACGGTTTCAGTGCACAGCCTGTGTAGACCAAGTTTAGCAGCTCGCAATTTTGCATTGAAATATGGAATTGTCACCTGAGCGCAATGTCATTTCATCTTTGGATGAAGAATATAATGAGATGTCAGAATTATTTCTTACCCTGGCAACAGTCAACATGTGAATTGTCGATTTTCTTGCTCTTTTTCTCGGCTCTGCTTGGTCCTCGGCTTTTTCCGGATGCCTCGCACGAAGCGCTCCCATTTCTCTCTCATTTTCCGGTCTTTTGGAAAACGATGAGTACTAATCCCATCAAGATTGGTGTTGCTACACCCTCCTATGATACATCTGTTAACCATTTGAATAATTACACGATAACGTTGAAGAAATTTGCAGAAAACCACCAGGTTGTTTTCTCATAAACAAACCATCGCTGATGTAGGATTCAGAAGGAGGCATCCTGCACGTGACGTCACGAAAATCAATGTTTGCCGGGAAATCCAAATGCCAAGTTTTTTCAGAGGCAGACGAATTCGCCTCAAATGGCTTGATTTCAACTGAATTTTTCTGGTATTGCGCAAGGTAAAAAAAAACTGCAGAGAATGCAGAATGTGACAGATATTTGACCAAAGTTTAATATAAAATAGGAGAATCACATTGATCTTGCTCCTGAATTTACCCATGATATTTACTTTAAAGTTAAATGTATCAAACTGGTGCACTTTGAGGGCAAAATTAAAAGTTTAGATTTATGAAGAACTTGCTTGAAATAATTTTGTGCATGAGTAAACATCTCATCTCATTATCTCTAGCCGCTTTATCCTGTTCTACAGGGTCGCAGGCAAGCTGGAGCCTATCCCAGCTGACTACAGGCGAAAAGCAGGGTACACCCTGGACAAGTCGCCCGGTCATCACAGGGCTGACACACAGACACAGACAACCATTCACACCTATGGTCAATTTAGAGTCACCAGTTAACCTAACCTGCATGTCTTTGGACTGTGAGGGAAACTGGAGCACCCGGAGGAAACCCACGCAGACACGGGGAGAACATGCAAACTCCACACAGAAAGGGCCTCGCCGGCCACGGGGCTCGAACTCGGACCTTCTTGCTGTGAGGCGACAGCGCTAACCACTACACCATCATGCCGCCCTAATTTAAACATAAACACCCTAATTGTATAGGTATGAATAATGATGCCACACTAAAAAGGTCACACCCACAAAGCATGATAAAGGAGTTTAACAGTTCATAAACAGTCAAAAAACAAAACAAAAACTGGAGCATGCATTTCAGCCCTCAAAGAAATGAAGCAGAAGTGGTTACTTGTGTTCCACTTGTTGATGTGTTTATTTTTTAGAAAATATGAAATATTGATTAGAGAACACACAATAATTTAATTTTAGCCAAAAATAGACCTATTTTGAACTTTGGTTAGAGCATGCTGTGAGAACTCTTTACTTCTGGACAATGACAAACTGGAGACAGGCACTACAATTCCAGGTGCACTTTTATTATTGTCACTTTTCAGTGACTACTAAGCTGTGAACACACACACACATGTTAGGGAACATGGCACACTCTCTCATTCGTTACTGGCCATCTGAAAGACACACAAAGACAAATATTAATAAATAGCCAGTAATGAGACACAGGTGTCACTCGTGACATGTTACCTGCTGGTTCAAACCGACTCCTCACCCTTCACAGCCGACATTTGACCACGCCCTTGCTGCCACACATGCACTTGTATTTTGAATGACACATATATGCTACCGGACATGTTAGCAGTTTCCTGACTCAGAAACAAACTAAAGCTCTAGAAATTCAACAGTGTGTTGTTTTTAAAATAAGGAGATGAGATTCAGATACGTTGATGTTAACGTTCCCTAACTAAGCTAAAGTTTGAGGAATGCTAATTATCAATGCTAACTTCTGCATTGATGTTTTCTGTTTGCTGTCTTAAATTGAAAACCATAAAATTGTGTTTGGACTATGGAACAAAATACATGTGCATCAATGAGAATGGGGATGAGAGTGTAGTGAAGATTCAAGGAGAAGATGTAAAGAAAGTTGGTGAATTCAAGTTCCTGGGGTCAACTGTGCAGGAAAATGGGGACTGCGATAGTGAGGTGAGAGAGAGAGTGCAGGCAGGGTGGAGTAGTTGGAGAAGGATTTTGGGAGTCATTTGTGATAGGAAAGTCCCAGCAAAAGTGAAAGGTAAGCTGTATAAGACAGTAGTGAGACCAGCTGTGATGTATGGATTGGAGACAGGAGGCAAAGTTGGAGGTGGCGGAGTTGAGGATGTTAAGGCTTGCGATGGGAGTCACAAGGTTGGACAGGATAAGGAACGAGCACATCAGAGGGACAGCACATGTGGAGAGCTTGGGAATTAAGCTAAGAGAGAGGAGACTGAGATGGTATGGGCACATCCTGAGAAGAGATGCAGAGCATGTTGGAAGGAGAATGTTGAGAATGGAGCTGCCAGGCCCACAAAAATGAGGAAGGCCAAAGAGGAGATGCATGGATGTGGTGAGAGAGGACATGAAAGTGTCAGGTGTGGTAGAGAAGGATATGGAAGACAGGGAGCAATGGGGAAGAAAGATTCGCTGTGGCGACCCCTAATTGGGAGCAGCCAAAAGAAGAAAATTGTGTTTGGACTAATGCATGACTGTAGTGAATACTGTAAAATTAATGTTATCAGTCTCAAATCACATGGTGTTGTGTTCTGAAAATGTTTCGGCCACCACAGTCTAGGTACAGTCGTGGTCAGAAGTTTACATACAGTGACATGAATGTCATCTTGGATATGAATGTCATGGCAATATTGGGCTTTCAGTGATTTTCTCTAAACTGTTCGTTTTCTGTGGTGAAATGATTGTACAACATATTTCTTTAATAGGAAAAAAACATTAATTTGGTGCAGAAGTTTTAATTTCTTTTGGGTTTTCTGAAATCAACACACAGGGTCCAATATTTACATACACTCACTTAGGTTATTAATTCAGAGCTGCTGAGACTTCCATACTGTCTCTTATCTTGCCAAGGCCTCTTACAGTAGTGCTTGAAAGTTTGTGAACCCTTGAAAATTTTCTATATTTCTGCATAAATATGACCTAAAACATCAGATTTTCACACAAGTCCTAAAAGTAGATAAAGAGAACCCAGTTAAACAAATGAGACAAAAATATTATACTTGGTCATGTATTTATTGAGGAAAATGATCCAATATTACATATCTGTGAATGGCAAAAGTATGTGAACCTTTGCTTTCAGTATCTGGTGTGACCCCCTTTGTGCAGCAATAACTGCAACTAAACATTTCCGGTAACTGTTGATCAGTCTTGCACACCAGCTTGGAGAAATTTTAGCCCATTCCTTCATTGAGCAGCTTCAACTCTGGGATGTTGGTGGGTTTCCTCACGTGAACTGCTCACTTCAGGTCCTTCCACAACATTTCGATTGGATTAAGGTCAGGACTTTGACTTGGCCATTCCAAAACATTAACTTTATTCTTCTTTAACTATTCTTTGGTAGAACAACTTGTGTGCTTAGGCTCGTTGTCTTGCTGCATGACCCACCTTTTCTTGAGATTCAGTTCATGGACAGATGTCCTGACATTTTCCTTTAGAATTCACTGTTATAATTCAGCATTCATTGTTCCATCAATGATGGCAAGCCGTCCTGGTCCAGATGCAGCAAAACAGGCCCAAACCATGATATTACCACCACCATGTTACACAGATGGGATAAGGTTTTTATGCTGGAATGCAGTGTTTTCCTTTCTCCAAACATAACGCTTCTCATTGAAACCAGAAAGTTCTATTTTGGTCTCATCCATCCATAAAACATTTTTCCAATAGCCTTCTGGCTTGTCCACATGATCTTTAGCAAGCTGCAGACGAGCAGCAATGTTCTTTTTGGAGAGCAGTGACTTTCTCATTGCAACCCTGCCATGCACACCATTGTTGTTCAGTGTTCTCCTGATGGTGGACTCATGAACATTAGCCAATGTGGGAGAGGCCTTCAGTTGCTGAGAAGTTACTCTGGGGTCCTTTGTGACCTCACCGACTATTACACGCTTTGCTCTTGGAGTGATCTTTCTTGGCCGACCACTCCTGGGGAGAGTAACAATGGTCTTGAATTTCTTCCATTTGTACATAATCTGTCTGACTGTGGATTAGTGGAGTCCAAACTCTTTAGAGATGGTTTTGTAACCTTTTCCAGCCTGATGAGCATCAACAATGCTTTTTCTGAGGTCCTCAGAAATCTCCTTTGTTCGTGCCATGATACACTTCCACAAACGTGTTGTGAGGATCAGACTTTGATAGATCCCTGTTCTTTAAATAAAACAGGGTGCCTGTTACACCCTGAAAAAGGGGGAATCTCAATAAAGACGCTGGACACAGTGCTTCTTCTCTGTTAGCTTCACTGAGAATATCTCATCTCGTATGAAAATATTTACATAATCACAGTAATTTTGCTTCATTTGAATATTAACCTTTTTTTTCTTTTCACAGGTAAACACACTGGTAAGTATCATAATAACATTTCTCTTATTTTGCTACAGGTCACAATTAATCAGGTAAGTATATTGTCATTTATTAAATTGTCTTACAGGTTAATTTCAATCAGGTGAGTACTCAGGTAAGTATATTCCCATTTCTTTTTCTTTCCCTCTCTTTTTCTCTGTTAGCTTCATTGAGAATGGAGCAAAGTGCGTGTGAAAGCCCCCTTCTGCCCCTGCAGACTTGACCAATCGATCTCAGACACCAGGACTGAATTAGTAGATTGCAGAATCACTGATATTTTTCATCTTTGTTCATCCTTTTAACCTCTTTTACAGGACCGGAATGTTTACATAAAAAAATGTGTATATAGTTGTAAGCGACCCTACGTGTGGGTGGAGCACAGAGGACGGCAGGACAGAGATCAGGTTTTATAAATGGCTTTATTGCCACACTTTTCAGTATCACAATAACATTCACCGACGCACAGCCGGCGTCTGGTTCAGGGCTGAGCTCCTTCTGCTCTCGCTCTCCCTCCTGATATAGGGCGCAGTCACTGGGAAGACACACAAACAGGTTAATTGCTCTCAGGTGACGTGATTCTGCCACTTACCTTCCCTGACTCCGCCCTCCTGTCACAGACCGGCGCTTGACCACGCCCCCGCTGCCACATACCCCCACCGCCCGACTCAGGCCGGGCGGCCGTCCGGCCTGCAGCCGACTCCCCCCCCCCCCTTGACGGGAGAGGAAGTCCGCCACGACCATCTGCGCCCCCGGCCTGTGGACCACCTTGAAATTAAAGGGTTGGAGCGCCAGATACCAACGGGTGATCCGCGCGTTGGCATCTTTCATGCGGTGGAGCCACTGGAGGGGCGCGTGGTCCGAACAGAGGGTGAAAGGGCGCCCCAGCAGGTAGTACCGGAGGGCAAGAACCGCCCACTTGATGGCCAGACACTCTTTCTCTATGGTGCTGTAGCGCCCCTCACGCACCGACAGCTTCCTGCTGATATACAGGACAGGGCGGTCCTCCCCCTCCACCTCCTGGGACAAAACCGCCCCCAGCCCTCTGTCCGACGCATCGGTCTGCAACATAAAAGGGAGAGAAAAGTCAGGGGAGTGTAGAAGTGGCCCCCCACACAGTGCAGCCTTTACCTCTGAGAAAGCCCGCTGGCACTGCTCCGTCCACTGGACCGGATCTGGTGCCCCCTTTTTAGTGAGATCAGTCAGCGGGCTGGTGACGTCCGAATAATTAGGTATAAACCTGCGATAATAGCCAGCCAGCCCCAGGAACTGTCTCACCCCCTTTTTGGTCTTGGGCCTCGGGCAGGCCGCAATTGCTGCCGTCTTATTAATTTGGGGACGCACCTGCCCGTTGCCCAAGTGGAAGCCCAGATACCGTACTTCCACCCGCCCAATCGCACACTTCTTTGGGTTGGCTGTGAGCCCTGCTCGCCTCAGCGACCTAAGGACGGCCCTCAGATGTTCGAGGTGCCGCTGCCAGTCATTGCTATAGATGATTATGTCATCTAAATATGCTGCCGCATATGTGGCGTGAGGGCGGAGGACTCTGTCCATCAGCCGCTGAAACGTTGCGGGGGCCCCAAACAGCCCAAACGGAAGGGTGACGAATTGGTGTAAACCAAACGGTGTGGAAAAGGCCGTTTTTTCTCGGGATAGTGGAGTCAAGGGGATCTGCCAATATCCCTTCGTTAAATCCAGTGTCGAATAAAAGCGAGCAGTGCCGAGTCGATCGAGCAACTCATCAATACGAGGCATTGGGTACGCGTCGAATTTAGACACCGCGTTGACTTTTCTATAGTCCACACAGAACCGGACCGACCCGTCGGCCTTGGGTACCAAGACCACCGGGCTGCTCCAGTCACTGTAGGACTCCTCGACGATGCCCATTTCGAGCATGGTCTGAAGTTCTTCCCGAACCACCTTTTTTTTGTGTTCAGGTAGCCTGTAAGGGCGGCTACGCACTACCACCCCCGGGGGCGTCTCTATGTGGTGCTCTATGAGGTTAGTGCGACCGGGCAGGGGCGAGAACACATCCGAAAACTCGGTCTGCAACTGGGCGACCTCCGTGAGTTGGGTCGGGGAGAGGTGGTCTCCACAGGGGACCGGAGAGGTACGTGATGCCAATGTCCCTTTTTGAACCTCCGGCCCCAGCTCCGCCTTCTCTGGAACTACCGACACCAACGCCACGGGGACCTCCTCGTTCCAGAGTTTAAGCAGGTTGAGGTGGTAAATCTGTAACGCCCCACCCCTGTCCGTTCGCCTCACCTCATAGTCGACGTCCCCGACTCGCCGTGTGACCTCAAAGGGTCCTTGCCACTTGGCGATCAATTTGGAGCTCGACGTGGGCAACAGTACGAGTACCTTATCTCCCGGAGTGAACTCTCTAAGGCGCGTACCCTTGTTGTACAGGCGGGCTTGCCGTTCCTGGGCCTGCCGCAAATTCTCCTGAGTTAGGTGGGTGAGCGTGTGGAGTTTTGCGCGCAGGTCCATAACGTACTGAATTTCGTTCTTACTTTGTGAAGGTCCCTCCTCCCAATTTTCCCGCAGCACGTCCAGGATGCCGCGCGGCTTACGCCCATATAATAATTCAAACGGGGAGAACCCCGTGGAGGCTTGGGGGACCTCTCGCACTGAGAACAGCAAGGGTTCGAGCCACTTATCCCAGTTACGTGCGTCCTCACTTACGAATTTTTTAATAATATTTTTGAGGGTGCGGTTGAATCGTTCCACTAAACCGTCCGTTTGTGGGTGATACACGCTGGTGCGGATCGGCTTAATCCCCAATAACCCATACAGTTCGCGCAGTGTTCGTGACATAAACGTAGTGCCTTGATCAGTCAGAATCTCTTTCGGGATTCCAACTCGGGAGATGACGCGGAAGAGTGCCTCTGCAATACTGTGTGCTGAGATATTGCGCAGAGGCACTGCTTCCGGGTATCGCGTTGCATAGTCCACCAGAACTAATATAAAGCGGTACCCTCGTGCTGACCGATCTAATGGCCCGACGAGATCCATCCCAATTCTCTCAAACGGGGTCTCGATTAACGGTAGAGGGCGCAAAGGCGCTTTTGGAATGGCCGCTGGGTTTACTAACTGGCATTCGCGGCATGCCGTACACCACCTACGGACATCGCCGCGAATCCCCGGCCAATAGAAACGGGCCATTATTCGGGCTAGTGTTTTATCCTGCCCTAAGTGTCCAGCCATGGGATTAAAGTGAGCCGCCTGGAATACCAATTCCCGGCGGCTCTTCGGAATTTAAAGCTGCGTGACTCGCTCTTTCGTTTGAGTGTCCTGCGTCACTCGGTATAATCTATCCTTCATAATCGCGAAGTAGGGGAAGGACGCGGTGGCGTTCGGCTGGAGCGTTTGACCATCGATTACTCTCACTTGGTCAAACGCATGCCGCAGAGTCTCGTCTCGCGACTGCTCTAATGGGAAATCCGCGAGGGATTCCCCAATAGAGAGAGGAGGAGCCGGCGGCTCCTCACTCTGACGCGAAGATGACGTAGACGGCTCTGTGACAGCTGCTCCCGCCAAAGCGACACCGGGACCTCCCCCTGTCAAATGGCAGGACCCACTCTCGACTAGGCGTGTCATTAACCCCCGAAATCCCGGCCAATCAGTCCCCAAAATTAGAGAGTGGGTAAGGCGAGGATTAACCGCCGCCTTTACTATGAATTTTTCCCCTCTGAAAATAATGTGGACCGACACCAAAGGGTAGCTGTGAACATCCCCGTGCACACATAACACCTTCACCCCTTGTGCTCCCCCCAATGCCTCGTTTTGAACCAGGCTTTGGCGAATTGAGGTCTGATTACAACCAGAATCCACCAACGCCTGATATGTAGCCCCTTGGATACTCACCGGTATGCGATACGCTCCGGCCCGATCGAGGGCGGCCTCTGGCGCGTCGGGGATCCGAACCACCGCGCCCACTTCCATTGCCGTGCACTGCTGTTGAAGGTGGCCCGGTTCCCCGCAGCGCCAGCAAACCGGCCCGGGCTTTCCCTCTGCACCGGTGATCTGGGGCTCACTCACCTGAGGTGGGGGAGAGACAGACACAGAAGGGAGAAACGGGAGGGCACCGCGGGTGCGGCGGGCCGGCTGGGGGGGTGCCGGCCCCCGCCTCCGCGGAGGGGGAATGGGGCGAGGACAGGACCCAGGAGGAGGGGGAGAGAGAAGAGGAGAGAAGAGATGCCATCTGCTGTCCTGCCGCCGGGACAGCCGCCAGATGATCCTCCGCCAGCTCGACTGCCTGATCCAGCGACGCCGGGCGGTGGCACTGGACCCACTCCGCGGTTCCGGCTGGTAAGCGGGCGATGAACTGTTCCAGTACCACCTGGTCGACGATTCCCTCGGCGTCGCGATCGTTGGCCCTCAGCCACCGCCAGCAGGCGTCCCGGAGCTGCTGGCCGAACGCGAACGGCCGGCCGACTTCCTCCAGTCGCAGCGCGCGGAAGCGCTGGCGCTGTTGCTCCGGTGTGCGCCCCACGCGCTGGAGGACGGCCCGGCGGAGGTCCGCGAAGGCCAGCCGGCGGTCGGCGGGGAGCTGTAGCGCGGCCAGCTGTGCCTCTCCCGTGAGCAGGGGGAGGAGGTGCGCCGCGCGCTGCTCCATCGGCCACCCCGAGGCTTCGGCGACCTGTTCAAACAACGTGATGAACGCCTCGGGGTCGTCCTGCGGGCCCATCTTGGTGACAATGAGGGGAGACGGGCCCGCGGCCGGAGCGCTGGTGGACCCCGCCGACGCGAGGAGATGCCGGAACGCCTCGCGATCTTCCTGCTGGGCCAGCACCAGGGCTTCGAAGCGCTGCTCCTGCTCCTTTCGGAGCGTGACGAGTGCCTGGTGCTGGCTTTGCTGAGCCGTGGCGAGGGCGTGGACCAGATCGGCGAACGGGGAGGATTCCATGGGGCTGCTGGTTTGGTGCTCCACTGTCCCGGGTTTCGGCACCACTGTAAGCGACCCTACGTGTGGGTGGAGCACAGAGGACGGCAGGACAGAGATCAGGTTTTATAAATGGCTTTATTGCCACACTTTTCAGTATCACAATAACATTCACCGACGCACAGCCGGCGTCTGGTTCAGGGCTGAGCTCCTTCTGCTCTCGCTCTCCCTCCTGATATAGGGCGCAGTCACTGGGAAGACACACAAACAGGTTAATTGCTCTCAGGTGACGTGATTCTGCCACTTACCTTCCCTGACTCCGCCCTCCTGTCACAGACCGGCGCTTGACCACGCCCCCGCTGCCACAATAGTTATGAATTGTAACTTACTTATTTACTCAATTAATTAATGAATTCTCTTTTGTTCATGTTTTTAAGAAATGAATTATTTTAGCTGGATCAAAATCAACCTATCACATGCCCACTCACACCTGATTGAAAACACCTGAAACTAATTTCACCTTCAAATTAACTGCTAATCCTAGAGGTTCACATACTTTTGCCACTCACAGATATGTAATATTGGATAATTTTCCTCAATAAATAAATTAGCACGTATAATATTTTTGTCTCATTTGTTTAACTGGGTTCTCTTTATCTACTTTGTGTGAAAATCTGATGATGTTTTCGGTCATGTTTATGCAGAAATATAGAAAATTCTCAAGGGTTCACAAACTTTCAAGCACCACTGTAACTTCCTGTTAGTGATTATGATTGACTACAGCTGGTAGCTTCTCTGTGCCTTCATAAAAAGGGTTTGTTTACAGCACTCATTGGATTGACCAACAGTAAAATGGGAAAGTCCAAGGAGCTCAGTGCAGATCTGAGAAAGAAGATCGCAGGTGTACACAACTCAGGAATGTCTCTTAGAGCTATTTCTATACAACTGCAGATCCCAAGATCGGTTCAAACAATTGTATATAAGTTATTGGAAGGCGTAGTCACTTTGCCAAGCCACTTTGCTTCAAGAAAACCCAAACTGTCACCCTCAGCTAAAAGGAAGTTGGTTTGGATGGTCAGGAACAACCCAGGAACCACCATGTCACAGCCTTGCCATGAACTGGAAGCTGATGGATCACTGTCTACAGTTCAGTGAGTTTTATATCACCATGGACTAAGAGGCTGCTATTCAAGGAATAACACCCTGCTCCAAAATTGACACCTTCAAACTTAACTAAAGTTTGCAACTGACCACATGGACAAAGAAAAAGCCTTCTGGAGGAAAGCTGTATGGTCACATGAGACAAAGATTGAGTTGTTTGGCCACAATGACCAGGCTGGTGGTGGTAGTAGCAACATCATGCTCTGAGGCTGTTTTACTGCCAGTGGAAGTGGTTCATTGCGCAAAGTGAATGGAATAATGAAGGAGGAGGATTACCTTAGAATTCTCCAGCATAACCTCAAACCATTGGAAACTTGAACATGATTGGGAGTCACAACAGTTCAATGAACCCAAACATGCATCAGAGCTGGTTGTGGAGGATAAAGCAGGCTAACATTTAAACTTAAAACAAGCCCTGACCGGCACGGTGGTGTAGTGGTTAGCGCTGTCGCCTCACAGCAAGAAGGTCCTGGGTTCGAGCCCCGGGGCCGGCGAGGGCCTTTCTGTGCGGAGTTTGCATGTTCTCCCCGTGTCCGCGTGGGTTTCCTCCGGGTGCTCCGGTTTCCCCCACAGTCCAAAGACATGCAGGTTAGGTTAACTGGTGACTCTAAATTGACCGTAGGTGTGAATGTGAGTGTGAATGGTTGTCTGTGTCTATGTGTCAGCCCTGTGATGACCTGGCGACTTGTCCGGGGTGTACCCTGCCTTTCGCCCATAGTCAGCTGGGATAGGCTCCAGCTTGCCTGCGACCCTGTAGAAGGATAAAGCGGCTAGAGATAATGTGATGTGATGTGACAAGCCCTGACTTCAACCCTATTGAAAATATATGGCCTGTGTTAGTCAATTAGTCAAGTCCATGCCAAGGGGAAAAAAAATAACTTAACTCTACCAATTCTACCATGAAGAGTCGTGAAATATCCAACCAGAATTATGCCAGAAGCTTGTTCATGGTAAACAAAAAATGTTTGGTCAAAGTCAATCTTGCGAAGAAACAAATATTAGGTGTGCTGTATGTAAAATTTTGACCCTGTATGTATACTTTTGACCCTGTGTTGATTTCAGAAAACCCAAAGAAAATTGTGCTCTGAATTCTCTGCCTTTTTTCTTCTTTTTTAAAGATGTATGCTGTATAATCATTTTGCCACAGAATAAGAACAGTTCAGAGAAATAATTGAAAGCCCAAATATTGCTGACATTCATATCGTTCATATCATGACATTTTGTCACTGTATGTAAACTTGTGACCACAACTGTAACTAATGGGAAACACTGTAATGAGCCTCATGTTTTTAATACATTATACAATGGCCTGTCTGATTTACAGTGCCTTGAAAAAGTATTCATACCCCTTAAACTTTTTCACGTTTTTCCACCTTACAACCATGAACTTAAAATATTTTTATTGAGATTTTATGTGATAGACCAACACAGAGTAGCACATAAATTTGAAGTGAAACGAAAATGATAAATGGTCTTCAAAATTTTAAACAAATAAAAATCTGAAAAATGTGATGTGCATTAGTATTCAGCCCCCCTGCATCAATACTTTGTAGAGACACCTTTTGCCGTAATTACAGCTGCAAGTCTTTTGTGGTATGTCTCTACCAGCTTTGCACATCTAGACGCTGAAATTTTTGCCCATTCTTCTTTGCAAAATAGCTCAAGCTCAGCCAGATTGAATGGAGAGCGTCTGTGAATGGCAATTTTCAAGTCTTGCCACAGATGCTCAATGGGATTTAGGTCTGGACTTTGACTGGGCCATTCCAACACATGAATATTCTTTGATCTAAACCATTCCATTGTAGCTCTGGCTGTATGTTTAGGGTCATTGTCTTGCTGGAAGGTGAATCTCCTTCCCAGTCTCAAGTCTTTTGCAGTCTCCAACAGGTTTTCTTCCAGGATTGCCCTGTATTTAGCTCCATCCATCTTCCCATCAACTCTGACCAGTTTCCCTGTCCCTGCTGAAGAAAAGCATTCCCATAGCATGATGCATGCTGTTTCACAGTGGGGATGGTGTGTGCAGGGTGATGAGCAGTGTTAGTTTTCCGCCACACATAGCGCTTTGCATTTAGGCCAAAAAGTTCAACTTTGGTCTCATCTGACCAAAGCACCTTCTTCCACATGTTTGCTGTGTCCCCTACATGGCTTCTGGCAAACTGCAAATGGAACTTCTTATGCCTGTCTTTCAACAATGGCTTTCTTCTTGCCACTCTTCCAAAAAGGCCAGATTTGTAGAGTGTATGATTCATAGTTGTCCTGTGCACAGATTCTCCCACCTGAGCTGTGGATTTCTGCAGCTCCTCCAGAGTGATCATGGGCCTCTTGGCTGCTTCTCTGACCAGTGCTGTCCTTGCTCGCTCCGTCAGTTTAGGTGGACGGCCATGTCTTGGTAGGTTTGCAGTTGTGCCATACTTTTTCCATTTTTGAATGATTGATTGAACAGTGCTTCTTGAGATGTTCAGAGCTTGGGATATTTTTTTATAACCTAACACTGCTTTAAACTTCTCTAGAACTTTATCCCTGACCTGTCTGGTGAGTTCTTTGGTCTTCATGATGCTGTTTGTTCTTCAGTGTTCTCTAACAAACCACTGAGGCCTTCACAGAACAAGTGCATTTATGCTGAGAGTAAATTACACACAGTAGGACTCTATTAACTAATTAGATGACTTCTGAAGGCAATTGATTGCACTGGATTGTATTTAGAGGTATCAGAGTACAGGGGGCTGAATACTAATGCACACCACATTTTTCAGATTTTTATTTGTTTAAAATTTTGAAGACCATTTATCATTTTCGTTTCACTTCATAATTATGTGCTACTCTCTGCTGGTCTATCACATAAAATCTCAATAAAAAACTTTTAAGTTTGTGGTTGTAAGGTGGAAAATGTGAAAAAGTTCAAGGGGTATGAATACTTTTTCAAGTCACTGTACCTATCTGTTTAATAATTATGGCAGTCTGCTGTAGTGCACTGTGGGTCAAATCTTGCTAATGACCTTAAAGCCCATCATAATGTGTGTGACATTCTTCATAATCAATAATCAACCTTAATTTGGTGTGCCTCAGCCCCAACAAGCTTGAAAACCTCTGGTACATATGAGAGTCAATTATGGTTGGGCAAGTTACAGCAGTTTTAAATGAACATGCAGCCTAGCCTATAGCTGTTTTAATGTCCGCATTGAGCTCTTCATTCTGCTCCTCGAAAATAGCATTGCGGGTCAGTTAAGGATGCTAGTGCCCAAACTACTTTTTTCTTTCAGCTGCTCCCATTAGGGGTGGCCACAGCAGATCTGTTCCGCATATTTGATTTGGCATAGGTTTTACACCGGATGCCCTTCTTGACACAACCCTCCCCAAACTAGCCAGGCTTAGGACCAGCACTAAGTATATACTAGCTTGTGCAACCCCAGTGGCTGGATAGTTTACCTAATCTGCATGTCTTTGAACTGTGGAGGGGAACCAGAGCACCTGGAGGAAAATGCTGATGCCCAAACAGTATGTTGATTTTTTTTTTTTAATAAATCTCCCACTGTCCGAAATGTCCGAAGGGGGATTGTCATGGTGATGTCCATCCTTCCATCTGGGAAGGATACTCACCTTCTGAAATCAACTCCTCTCTCAATTTTTGGAGGAATTTCACGGAACTTGACAGGATTCTTTGTATATGTCGGTAATATGCATATTGCAATTTCATTCAATTCCATCGCATTTTACCAGAGTTATGACATAGTTGCCAGTGGGGGATATTGTGCTCTCAGAGCACTCTTGTTTACATTTGAAAGCCTATGCCTCCGAATTTCTGCTTTTTTTTCCTAAATATTTTGGCCCCTCCTTTAATTTTTTATCTTTTCTTGTCCATGGCTTTTGTTTCATTGCTGCGCACTACTTTTGCATTAGTTTAGAATGTTAATGTCCATTAGCTAACATGGTTGTGATTTGACCAGTGAGAACATGCACACAGCATGCTGTCATGTGAACCTGAAATGACCAGCCCACAGAGAGGGCCAGTAAAAAGACAGCAAAGCAAAATCTCTGGTGATTATGCCCTGGTGAATAAAGATGAGCCAAAACAGCTGGTCTGTCCATACAGGCATCCTAACGTATTTCTTGAGGGAATTTTCCAGCCAGGAGAAATATCCTTTAGCAAAATCCATTCCAGTATGTTGTCTTTCCTCTTTTTTCAGGTTCCTGACCATAGTTAGGAAGCAGAAGTGAATCTGGTTTGGTAGGCTCACTCGCTTACCTACTCGCATGGCTTTCATAATGCTCCTAGATTCTAACAGATATATGCATCAGGACACAGATACACATGGCATTGGTCTGAACAAAGTAACATCTTCATTTGAAAATAGCGGTCATCACCATTACAGTCGTGGCTAACTCCACATAACCTGCATAGCAAAAGAAAAAACAGACACATACTGGGGGGTCATCCCATAATACTCCTCCTGCAATAGCCCCTCTTAAAACATTTTACAAGTACCATGCAACTGTGTGAGAAAATTATGACCTAAAACTTTGACTAGAATTAGACTAAAATGAAAATTGAGTTCCAGTTCTTAAATCTTGATGAAAACGAAACAAAAAAATTAATAAATAAAATAAAAAGACTAAAATGAAACTACAATTTTCAGTACAAGATGAAATCTCAATTTAAAATTCTTTAAATTCAAAATTAACACTGCAATACTGAACTAAACCAACATTACCTACTGGACATTTATGGCAAATAACAAGTACTTGTACAAATCCAAAATATTTTCTATAAAACCAATTTAGTGGCAGAACTGACTTTATAGTTGTGCGGGGTTTTTTTTGTTTTTTGTTTTTTTTTAAGCTGTCTGTTTAGAGACCAAAACACAATGGGCAGATATTTATCAGAGAGGTCTGATTCACAGCACAGCTTTGCCATGTCAGATGTAAAGCTTTTTATGAGAAACCTTTCCTTTGCTTAAATTCTGATAAAGCCTTGCCTGCATTTTCCTGTAGTTACTAAATTAATCTCCGAGCTTGTTGGCTGTTTTGTGAATCTAAAGATACAGTCAAGAACCTTTAATTCAACCTTCATGAGCCTTAATGTAATATTGGCACGAGCCATCGGTCTCATTTCTGTATCCCTCATCTAAAGATATAGATAGATTGATTGAGTGAAGAAAATGTAAATGTGGTATTTTTCTACAGATATACAGGAGCATGCAGTGTGAAAAATACATCGACACCAAAAGAGAGATGCATGTGAATTGGATGAGGTGAGAAATACACCAGTTGTTGGATCTTTTTAGTGATTTGATTTTACAGCTCAGAATTAAGAACTTTATAAAGAAGAACTTTATCTTCTTGCTGTCACTAGTATCTCTGCTATGCTTTCTCTAAGTTTGTAACGCTGATCTGATTTTTACCTTTTCTGGAATCTTGCCTCATTCTTTTAGGTATGTGAATTGTGCCCATAATAATAAAGAACAGAATCTTGTGGCATTTCAGTATCGAGGGGGAATTCTGTATCGTTGCTGTCGACCCATTAACCCAGGACAGGAGCTCTTGGTGTGGTATGAAGAGGAGGGCACCAAAGAACTCAGTCCTGCACCTACAGGAACAACCAGACAGAAAGGTGTTACTATAGTCAAAGAGATTATAGAGGTTATTTTCTGCATCATCTAGTGACCTATTTCTTAGCCTAATATTGTTTCTGGGATGAATACTGTTGTACAGTGGAGTCTACAATAACCAGAGCACTCCCCCAGAGAACTCATTTTGGCCAGTTCCACCAACCAGGTAGGACTTCTCTATCATATGACAATGACCAACCAGAGAGGGTGAAGTCTGTCTGCTCCCTCTGAGACACGTGAAGTCAGCCCACTACATCTCGTGCTATTGCGAATCCTTTGTAAAGTCTTGCTTTTCTCCATAAGAGTGCTAATTAATTGACATTTCTCATGAGTACAACTTAATACTGATGACAGAAGAAAAATAACCAAACATCTTCCATTCAACACACTGAATAAACTCAGTGCTGGTTATTCTAACGTTGATTGTATTTGTGTTTCGAGCCATTTCCTGATGAGGATCATGTTCTGCCTTTAACCAAAATTTGCAAAACTCAAATGGAACAGAAAGGTCATGATGACAGTGGGCACCAAGCAAACACAGGGAAACTTCTTTTTTTCAAAGCAAGAAAAAAAGGATTGTCGCATAAACTAATGGATTTAAAAAAAAATTGTAATGACTATTTGAAAATCATAACCCATTTCTAGGGCTACTTGTTTGAAACTGAATACATAGTAAACCACAAAATACTGCTGTATTTTTATTCATCATGCACAATTTAACCAGGAGTAGTGTAAAATGCATGCCCTCCCCATCATCTTCCCTGTCTTCGGGAGATTGCCACATTCTAATCCTGAAGATGCCACAGTCATCTGCGGTCGGGAGCTCAAGAGAGAAAAATTGGCTAGGCTCTCTGGGAGGGAGGGGTGACATGCTCTCTCTCTCTCCTCTGTTAATTACACTAGTGAGTCACGGGTGTCTGTGAGCTCATGCACATTCAGATGGAAGTGAGTGGATTGGGCTTTCCTCTGAGTGTGTTACACCACCCACTGACATTGTATGAGTAAAAGATGCGGTCAACTGGTGTTACTTGACTCGGTGGAAGCACATGGTAGCCTTAGCCCTCCCTGGTTGAGGGTTGTTGTGTGATACGGAAGAGTAGCCTGATGGGTGGGAATTGGCCATGGCTAAATTAGGGAGAAAATCAGGGTAAATAAACACATGCCCTATCACAACAAACACACAATATAGGACAATGCTTTCAGACCTCCCCATATTACAGAAACACATGGGAGGGAGGGAGAAAACATTTTTTATAATATCTTCAGTGCAATATAACCAGCTGGCTGGATAGAAGTTAGTTGAACACGCACATGCAGCATGCCTGAAAAGTTGTTAATTGGCTAATACAGTTGTCCGTCAAACCCATCAAGCATTATACAAATCAATTAGAACACATTTGCTTTATTTCAGGAGCACGTGATACAATATTTATATTATCAACCAATTTAATAAGCAATAACGTTATTTTTAGTATTAAATTCAATAATTCCACAAGAGTCATGCCATACAGAAAGAATCTTTAATTTTATTTATTTTTAACTCCTTAAACTCTTGCAGCTCGAAAATTTCAACATATTCAGGGACAAGTAAGTGGTTGCTTTCTTACTACAAACCACACCATGGCATTCTTTGCATACTACAGTAAGGAAATTCCTGTAGAGGCTTTGCACCATCACATGACCCCCATAGCAATGGTAACTACACCACCATGACAGGAGGCATGCTTGTAGTGCTTCATTCAGATGAGTTAGTTGTTATTGATCAGTATGGGAAGATTTTGCTGTGTTTTTGGATGTGTAAATCATTCTGAATGAAACAAAAGACATCAGATTTTTTTAATTTACCAAAAGTAATTCATCATCGGGGGGAAAAAACGAGAAAGATTTGAAAACGTAGAAGGGAAAAATGGCTCGCAAACATACGAAGTGCAGTGAGGTGCTCAGTCTTATACAGAGAGTTGAACATGAGCATAAGAGACAAAGTCTAGCAAGGTGCTTATTCTTATACAGTGACGTGAACATAGGCATAAAGCTACAGTCACACTGCAACTCGCAATGCTTTGCGATGGGTTATCAATGAAAAATAGGTGTTTTGGTGATGATGCTTGGCGATATACAGGCAAACTAAAAGTTGTGGTCACGCAGCAGGCGAACTCTTGACTGTCATGCCTACACACACTCAAGCAGCTGCGCTCGCTCACAGGACCCATTCGTTATGGGAAACATCTGATGCTGATTTGAGAACAATCGGCAAACCCATATAAGAACACAGTCTTTTTGAATTTTTTTTTCTTAAAGGAACAGTCCACCGTACTTCCATAATGAAATATGTTCTTCTCTGAATTGAGACGAGCTGATCCGTACCTCTCCGAGCTTTGCGCGACCTCCCAGTCAGTCAGACGTGCTGTTACTCCTGTTAGCAATGTAGCTAGGCTCAGCATGGCCAATGGTATTTTTTGGGGCTGTAGTTAGATGCGACCAAACTCTTCCACGTTTTTCCTCTTTACATAGGTTTATATGACCAGTGACATGAAACAAAGTTCAGTTACACAAATTGAAACATGGCGATTTTCTATGCTATGGAAAGTCCGCACTATAATGACAGGCGTACTAACACCTTCTGCGCGCTTCGACAGAGCATTGATACCTTCACTCCTGTTTTCCCCCTCTCCCCCGCCCCCGTCACGTTGGTTGTATTGACGGAAGTTGGGGGGGCGGGGGAGAGAAAAAAAAACAGGAGTGAAGGTATCAATGCGCTGTCGAAGCGCGCAGAAGGTGTTAGTACGCCTGTCATTATAGTGCGGACTTTCCATAGCATAGAAAATCGCCACGTTTCAATTTGTGTAACTGAACTTTGTTTCATGTCACTGGTCATATAAACCTATGTAAACAGGAAAAACGTGGAAGAGTTTGGTCGCATCTAACTACAGCCCCAAAAAATGCCATTGGCCATGCTGAGCCTAGCTACATTGCTAACAGGAGTAACAGCGCGTTTGACTGACTGGGAGGTCGCACAAAGCTCGGAGAGGTACGGATCAGCTCGTCTCAATTCAGAGAAGAACATATTTCATTATGGAAGTACGGTGGACTGTTCCTTTAAATCACTGTCATGATTCAAGCTATGTTTATGACTCAGCTTTTGGTTTTGCTTGTGTTATATTTTTGCAAATATCATGCTTGCTAATAAACACTCTTCCTGCACTTAGATCTGTCTACCACCGCATACTTGCAAAGTTTCTGTGAAAACAGCATGCTGATTGCAGTAAAATCAGCATCGGGAATTTCCCATAATGATCAGGTCCCAAGTGCGCGCACAACGTGCTCCGAAGGACCCCCGAATGTAATGCCGCTTTTCCACTACAAACGCGGCTGAGCCGTGCCGTGCCGTGCCGAGTCGAGCTGAGTCGAGCTGAGCGGGGCTGTTGGAGTTGCATTTCGACTACAACCGCGCTGAACCGTGCTGGCTGGAAGTGGGTGGACACATTGGGTGGAGTTAGCGAAAGTGGGTGGACGTCAGGTGATGTCGTTAAGCAGCGCAAACAGTGACATCAGTGACAGTGGCGGAACAAGTCAGAGCCGGGCCGGGGGCGGGGCAAATGACCGGGCCCTTTATTAAAGCTTATCATAACATCATTTTAGGCTACAAAATGTCCGCAACTGCGGTGTTTACCAATTTCAACACTACCGGGTGCAACTATATGTTATTTAGTACATCATGTCCTTCAAACGAACATGTAACTCAGAAACAAAAAACATTAGGATACTGTACATGGCTCATAATAAAACATCAATAGCCTATACTGTGCACATTATTTGAAGGGCATACGAATGAGCGCTCAGAGGTTGCAACGGTGACAGGAAGAGTCAGAAATAAAAGGAGGGCGGTGCAAACCTCACTGAATGCACTGTGTTTACCAATTTCAACACTACGGGGTGCAACTATGTTATTTTGTACATTAAGTCCTTCAAACGAACATGTAACTCAGAAACAAAAAAACATTCGGCGACATACTGTACATGGCTCATAATAAAACACCAATAGCCTACTGCGCGCATTATTTGAAGGGCATACGACGAGCCTTGCGCTCCGCGAACTCGTCCACGATGCTCTGTATGTCACTGATTCAGTGATCTTTTCAGCGGTAGTCTCACGACCCGAATAGTAAACAATAAACATGGAGGACATGGAGTCGTTAGTGTTGCTGGTCTTGGTGCTGTGGCTTGTTGTCACCTACAACGCCAACAGATACTGGCAAGAGCGTATAGATGAGGCGAGGCGCGTAAGGCTTCAGAAATTCTCGTAATTCGTAATTCTTCTCCTTCCGGGTTTGCGGTGTTTACAGATCCCAGCGCGCTCGCGGGGCGTGTGTGGGCATGTGAGGACACTCCTCCTCACCAATCAGTGCACAGGGGAGTGTCTGCTCACGCCCCCAACCTCACTCGGCACGGCTTGGCTCGCTTCAGCCCCACTCCAAAACGGTGCGAGTTTTAGGGGCTAAGCAGGGCTGAAACGAGCTGAGTCGTGCTGGTTTTTGGTAGTCGAAACGCGAGCCGTGTCGGGCTGAAGCGAGCTGAAGTGAGCTGAAAAAGGGTAGTGGAAAAGGGCCATAAATGCACTTTTAAAGTCTCAGTGAAAGTTAGGCAATGACAAGCCTCTGTGTTGACGCTTATGTTCACTTCACTGTATAAGAATGAGCACCTTGCTGCAGTTTTGAAATAATTAATTTTTATTTTTGGAATTCTTACCTTTGTGGAAATGAAGTGAGCATATGATAGTATTTTTGACCTCTCCATTTGACAAGTTGGATGACGTGCGGAAGATGGCGCCAGTGTGTGAGGCGTGCCATCAGCTGCTCCGAATGCTGTGTGTGTTTTTGTTGCTTGTAGCACTTGTTGTACATGATGTTGACTCTCTGCTGGTGTATGATCGCCAAACGTTGCTGGATCTGAGAGTCTTTGCTAAGGATCTGGCCAACTTGGATCGTCATGGACAGCAGGCACTGCCATTCTTTCTGTGGGACATCCCGGCATACCTCTGCCGCATGTCAGCGCCACTCCCTCGGCGAAAACGCCGCCGCTGGGGTAAGCGTGGCGGTTGCCTGGTGAGGCTGAGGGCCGGGTTGGTGCGTCATGACTGCGTTGGTTATGGAGCGATGCCTCGCCTTTGTGTCTCTCAACGTTGGTTGGACCCTGTCGCTCTCTGCCTGGTATCGGTAACCGGCTCGGATGATTTGTTCCTCCCCCGTGGTCCCTGCCCTCCTTGTCCGCGCTGGCGCGGAGTGGATCCGGGAAGCCTGCGGCCTCTCCGCCGGGACCTACTGTCAGCTGCTCGTCCAGACCCTCCAGCTCCCGCCAGGTTTGGCTTGGTTAATGCAAGATCGCTTGCGAACAAAACATTCGTCCCGAAGGATTTCTTCACATCTCGTGATCTGGACTTTCTCTTTGTCACTGATACTTGGCTGAGTGTTGGTGAGTCCAGTGCCTTCACAGAACTTTTACCTGCCGAGTGCCGCTATTTTAATTCTCCGCGGATGTCTGGTTGAGGAGGAGGAATTGCAACTATTTTTAAAAGCGATTTTAAATGTAAACAGATATCGCTGTTATCGGCTTTTGCCAGCTTTGAATTAAGTTTGTTTGAGCTGGGAAGTTCTCACACAGTGCTGTGTGCTGTGGTTTATCGGCCTCCCAAATACAACAGAGACTTTTTAACTGACTTCTGTGTTCTTGGCTGATATTATGCTGAAATATGATAGGGTCCTGATTGTCGGTGATTTTAATATCCATGTGTGTTGTCCAGAAAACCCCCTTGCGAGGGATTTTTTAAATATAATTGACTCTTTTAATCTTGTACAGTCTGTACCGGGCCCGACACATGTACAGGGACACACACTTGATCTTGTATTATTATATGGTTTGCCTGTTTTTAACTTGGAGGTCTGTGAAGCGTTTTTCTCTGATCATATGCCTGTTGTTTTTGAAGCCGCTGTGTGCTGTAACCCAGTTAAAACTCGCGCTCCTGCTCATAAATGCCGGGTTATTAACCCTTCCACTGCGGCTCGCTTTTCATCCGCCTTCAGTCAAAACTGTCACTCCTGATCCTGTGTGCAATGATACAGAGGCTCTTAGCGCACAGTTTCTTGACACTTGTCAAATTGCTATGGACTTTGCTGCCCCATTAAAGAGCAGGCAGCGTAAAGTTAAATCTGAGCCTTGGTTGAATGAAACAACTCGCGCGGCCAGACAGGATCGGAGAGCCGAGCATAAATGGAAAAAGGATAAACTGGAAGTGTCTTTTCAAATGTTGAGGGATTGTTGGCGTTGTTATCAGTCCTCTGTGAAAGAGGCTAAAAGAAAATATTTTTCTGATATTATTGTTTTAAACTGTCACAAACCTCGTGTGCTGTTTAAAGTGATTAACTCTGCTCTGAATGCACCACAGACTGTGGGAATTGAGCCCTCCCCTTCTGTGTGTGAAAGCTTTTTGCAATTCTTTACTGCTAAAGTCACCTCTACTAGAGCACTTATTTCACTTCCTGATTATGACCCCTCAGTGTTTGTACCCTGTTCTGCTACTTTTGATTCATTTGAACCAGTTACCCTGCGGTTTGTGCAGGAGACTATGGGACATTTAAAGCCATCAGGCTCACCCAGTGACCCTGTTCCTCCTCAACTTTTTAAGGAGGTTTTCCTCACTGCGGGGCCATATTTACACAGCATCATTAACAGCAGTCTATCCTCAGGAGTGGTTCCTGTACATTTCAAACATGCAGTTGTGCAGCCACTGATTAAAAAACCTGGACTGGATCCTGCTGTTATGGCTAATTTTAGGCCAATTTCTAAACTGTCCTCCTTTTCAAAAATATTAGAGAAGATTGTCTACTCTCAGCTCATGGACTTTTTAAATGAACAAAATGTTCTTGAAATTTTCCAATCTGGTTTTAAAACATTGCATAGCACAGAATCAGCGCTTTTAAGGGTTTTTAATGACGTCTTTTTAGCTATTGACTCTGGTCACTGTGTAATCCTTGTGCTCCTAGACTTAACTGCTGCTTTTGACACGGTGGACCATGACCATGATTGATCGTTTGGAGCAGTGGGTGGGCATCAGGGGCTCGGCATTGGAATGGTTCAGGTCTTACCTGTCTCACTGGACATTTTGTGTCAGCCTTGGTGACTGTGTCCTCCACTGCTCCTCTCTCATGTGGGGTCCCACAGAGTTCAGTGCTGGGCCCTCTTCTATTTTCTTTGTATCTTCTTCCACTTGGTTCCATTCTCAGGAAGCATGGCATTCTTTTCCACTGTTATGCTGATGACACTCAGATTTATGTGCCCCTAAAAAAGGCTGATTCATACTCCCTTAAGCCATTGTTAAATTGTTTAGAGGATGTCAAGGCTTGGATGTCTCTAAACTTTTTAAATTTTAATGAAAAAAAGACTGAAGTGATGGTCTTTGGTGGCACCTCTGTGACTCCCTCAGTCAATCTGGGTTCCTTGGCACAATATGCCAAACCTATAGTTAATGATTTGGGGGTAAAAGTGGACGGGGACCTTAAGTTTGATAGCCAGATTAAAGCAGTAGTGAAAGGAAGCTATTTTCAGTTGCTGCAGTTGGCAAAAATAAAACCTTTTTTACCCAGACAGCATTTTAAAACAGTAATTCATGCCTTTGTGACCACTCAGCTAGATTACTGCAATGCACTTTATATGGGGGTCAGTGGGTCATCCATTGCACATCTTCAACTAATACAAAATGCAGCTGCACGTCTTTTAACTGGCACAAGGAAATTTGAGCACATTTTACCGATTTTAGCTTTGCTCCACTGGCTACCCATTCATTTTAGAATTCATTTTAAAATTCTTTTATTTGTTTTTAAATCTTTAAATGGTCTTGCTCCATCATACCTCTCTGAGCTGCTATACCCCTATACACCCAGCCAAGCTCTCAGGTCAGCTGATCAGCTGCTCCTGAGAGTTCCCAAGACTAGGCTGAAGCTCAGAGGGGACCGGGCTTTTTCGGTTGCAGCTCCAAAATTATGGGATGCATTGCCACTGCACATTAGACAGGTCTCCTCACTGTCTAATTTTAAAACTCTTCTTAAAATGCACCTTTTTTCTTTGGCTTTTAACACCGTGTAGGTTGTTGATTTTATGTACACAGATATTTTATTTGGAGTGGACAGCCTATTTAATTATTTATTTTTTATTGGTGTATTTTATTTTTATATGGTGTTATTTTATTGTATAGTTTTATTGTGTTTATTGTACAGCACTTTGGAAACCTTTGTGTTTATTTAAACTGTGCTTTATAAATAAGATTGGATTGGATTGGATTGGATTGGATTGGATTGGATTGGATTGGACACAGAGTTCCGCCCAATGTTTGTGCACCGTTTTTCCCTTTTACATTTACAACCCTAGTCATGAAAGTGTTCCGGAATTTCCCAGAATTCCGGGTTTTTAGATTTTCCGCCGGATTTTTTCTGCTAATGACCCGGAAATCCGGATATTTGGCAAAACTCTTAAATCTCTAGTTTTCCGAATGGAGAAATTTATTTTTCGGATTTTTCGCATTCCTAGACGCGGCGTAATACTTCGCATCGTCCTTACATGGGCGCAGTCCTTAAATAGCCCAAACATAGTTCATTGATTAAAGACAGGTGTTTTGTTCCTGCCGTGCGTGCCGGAGCTCGTTAGCGTGCGCTTTCAGGTGCACATGCTAAGGCGTGCAGAACTGACACCATTCTGCGCAAGCGCAACACAATCGCACTAGAAAGCATCTTCAAGCTGCCAGTGTAGCTGCAGTCTTTTTAGTTGTGAATTACGAGTATTTTCTCATGTTAATAATTCGCCATGTCAAAACAAGCAAAACTTTCCTCCTTCTTTCGACATGAAGAGAGGTAAGCAATTTATTATATATATATTTTTTCCCCATCAAAGTTGCATTTTGTGGCTTCGAAGCTAAGTTTTAGTGCTGTTTCTAGAACACATCATCAAGAAAACGTGGAAGAAACAGCAATAATGGAAGAGCCGGTTTCTAAGCTGCCTAAAACTAGCAATGGTTTTGTTACATAATGTACTCAGGCTGCCAGTCAGTGTGTGACACACACACCCTACGCCCCTGATTTATATGAGAAATTTGGTATTCATTGGTGTGTTTAAATTTACAGACAATACGAACTAATGTAAACAATTGGCTTCAACTCGCATAAATATGAATTAGAAATTTTTAGTTCACTTTAGCTTATGCAAACGCACAACTCTACTAAAATATTGATAAACGAGGCTCAATGTCCCCAACATTGAAAATTGAAAGCTTTAGAAACTCTAACAGACCTTTACTTTTTAACAGTACTGTTTTGGGATTTTGCTGAGTTTAACTTCAACTGTCTGATTTTTTTTCAAAGTAATTAACTGTGTAGCCAGGAAAATCACTGCATTTTCTAAATGCACTCCTGAAAATTACTCATGAACTAGGGGAATTAAATTTGATATTTTTGACATGGGGCGGCACGGTGGTGTAGTGGTTAGCGCTGTCGCCTCACAGCAAGAAGGTCCGGGTTCGAGCCCGGTGGCCGGCGAGGGTGTGGAGTTTGCATGTTCTCCCCGTGTCCGTGTGGGTTTCCTCCGGGTGCTCCGGTTTCCCCCACAGTCCAAAGACATGCAGGTTAGGTTAACTGGTGACTCTAAATTGACCGTAGGTGTGAGCGTGAATGGTTGTCTGCGTCTATGTGTCAGCCCTGTGATGACCTGGTGACTTGTCCAGGGTGTACCCTGCCTTTTGCCCGTAGTCAGCTGGGATAGGCTCCAGCTTGCCTGCAACCCTGTAGAATAGGATAAAGCGGCTAGAGATAATGAGATTTTTGACATGTTAATCATTAATGTACATGAAAGAAAAGGCTTAAATAAAAGTTATAACTTGTTTTAGTGAAAATAAGTACTAAAATGCACTAGAATGCAGGGTTTTGTGTGTTATGTTATTAAAATATTTTCGGGGGACGTTGGCCCCCCCCCTTCAGTTTTTTTTCCTTTGCTCCACTTTCATCCTACAACCCCGATTCCAAAAAAGTTGGGACAAAGTACAAATTGTAAATAAAAACGCAATGCAATAATTTACAAATCTCAAAAACTGATATTGTATTCACAGTAGAACATAGACAACATATCAAATGTCGAAAGTGAGACATTTTTGAAATTTCATGCCAAATATTGGCTCATTTGAAATTTCATGACAGCAACACATCTCAAAAAGGTTGGGACGGGGCAATAAGAGGCTGGAAAAGTTAAAGGTACAAAAAAGGAACAGCTGGAAGACCAAATTGCAACTCATTAGGTCAATTGGCAATAGGTCATTAACATGACTGGGTATAAAAAGAGCATCTTGGAGTGGCAGCGGCTCTCAGAAGTAAAGATGGGAAGAGGATCACCAATCCCCCTAATTCTGCGCTGACAAATAGTGGAGCAATATCAGAAAGGAGTTCGACAGTGTAAAATTGCAAAGAGTTTGAACATATCATCATCTACAGTGCATAATATCATCAAAAGATTCAGAGAATCTGGAAGGATCTCTGTGCGTAAGGGTCAATGCCGGAAAACTATACTGGGTGCCCGTGATCTTCTGGCCCTTAGACGGCACTGCATCACATACTGTACAGGCATGCTTCTGTATTGGAAATCACAAAATGGGCTCAGGAATATTTCCAGAGAGCATTGTGTGTGAACACAATTCACTGTGCCATCCGCCGTTGCCAGCTAAAACTCTATAGTTCAAAGAAGAAGCCGTATCTAAACATGCTCCAGAAGCGCAGACGTCTTCTCTGGGCCAAGGCTCATTTAAAATGGACTGTGGCAAAATGGAAAACTGTTCTGTGGTCAGACGAATCAAAATTTGAAGTTCTTTATGGAAATCAGGGATGCCGTGTCATTCGGATGAAAGAGGAGGACGATGACCCAAGTTGTTATCAGCGCTCAGTTCAGAAGCCTGCATCTCTGATGGTATGGGGTTGCATTAGTGCGTGTGGCATGAGCAGCTTACACATCTGGAAAGACACCATCAATGCTGAAAGGTATATCCAGGTTCTAGAGCAACATATGCTCCCATCCAGACGACGTCTCTTTCAGGGAAGACCTTGCGTTTTCCAACATGACAATGCCAAACCGCATACTGCATCAATTACAGCATCATGGCTGCATAGAATAAGGGTCTGGGTACTGAACTGGCCAGCCTGCAGTCCAGATCTTTCACCCATAGAAAACATTTGGTGCATCATAAAACGGACGATACGACAAAAAAAAACTAAGACAGTTGAGCGACTAGAATCCTACATTATGCAAGAATGGGTTAACATTCCTATCCCTAAACTTGAGCAACTTGTCTCCTCAGTCCCCAGACGTTTACAGACTGTTGTAAAGAGAAAAGGGGATGTCTCACAGTGGTAAACATGGCCTTGTCCCAACTTTTTTGAGATGTGGTGTTGTCATGAAATTTAAAATCACCTAATTTTTCTCTTTAAATGATCCATTTTCTCAGTTTAAACATTTGATGTGTCATCTATGTTCTATTCTGAATAAAATATGGAATTTTGAAACTTCCACATCATTGCATTCCGTTTTTATTTACAATTTGTACTTTGTCCCAACTTTTTTGGAATCGGGGTTGTAGAAATCTCTCTATTTTGTTTCCCCTGATGAAAAATTACTTTTGGTAAATTAAAACATTTGATGTCTGTTTCATTCAGAACAATTTGCACATACAAAAACACAGCAAAACCTTCCCATACTGATCAATAACAACTAACTCATCTGAATGAAGCACTACAAGCATGCCTACTGTCATGGCGGTGTAGGTACCATTGCTATGGGGGTCATGTGATGGTGCAAAACCTCTATACTGTTGCAGACTGATTTGAATGCCATTTGAACCGTTGCAGTGTGTCCCTTTTTTTATATTCCTGCAATTCTGTATGGCTATTCTTATGTCTTAATTTATGGATACTGGCTTTCTTTCTTTCACCATTTAAATTAATATGAATCAAGTGGGTTTCACAAAATCCCACAAAATTTAATTTCATTAAATGTGTGTTTAATTGAAATCAATAAGCATTTTAAATATGACAATCCATATGTAAAAATAAAGACTTTCTTGTGTAAATGCTTTGAGACAAATCTATTCATAACCAGATGGATAAATAAGGCCCATGTTTCAGAACCTTGAATCCTCGGGCTGAGTCTCCTTATTAATCCTGGACGAGATGTAAATAAGGCTTGGCTTGCCATTACCTAGACTTAACATTATACAGTGCCTTGCAAAAGTATTCATACCCCTTCAACTTTTTCACATTTTTCCACCTTACAACCACGAACCTAAAAGTTTTTTATTGAGATTTTATGTGATAGACCAACACAGAGTAGCACATAATTGTGAAGTGAAATGAAAATAATAAATGGTCTTCAAAATTTTAAACAAAAATCTGAAAAATGTGATTGGCATTAGTATTCAGCCCTCCTGCGTCAATACTTTGTAGAGCCACCTTTTGCTGCAATTACAGCTGCAAGTCTTTTGTGGTATGGTATGTCTCTACCAGCTTTGCATATCTAGACACTGAAATTTTTGCCCATTTCTTCTTTGCAAAATAGCTCAAGCTCAGCCAGATCGGATGGAGAGCGTCTGTGAACAGCAATTTTCAAGCCTTGCCACAGATGCTCAGTGGGATTTAGGTCTGGACTTTGACTGGGCCATTCTAACACATGAATATTCTTTGATCTAAACCATTCCATTGTAGCTCTGGCTGTATGTTTAGGGTCATTGTCTTGCTGGAAGGTGAATCTCCTTCCCAGTCTCAAGTCTTTTGCAGCCTCCAACAAGTTTTCTTCCAGGATTGCCCTGTATTTAGCTCCATCCATCTTCCCATCAACTCTGACTAGCTTCCCTGTCCCTGCTGAAGAAAAGCATCCCCATAGCATGATGCTGCCACCACCATGTTTCACAGTGGAGATGGTGTGTGCAGGGTGATGAGCAGTGTTAGTTTTCCGCCACACATAGCGCTTTGTGTTTTGGCCAAAAAGTTCACCTTTGGTCTCGTCTGACCAAAGCACCTTCTTCCACATGTTTGCTGTGTCCCCTACATGGCTTCTTATGCCTGTCTTTCAACAATGGCTTCCTTCTTGCCACTCTTCCAAAAAGGTGAGATTTGTGAAGTGTACGACTTATAGTTGTCCTGTGCACAGATTCTCCCACCTGAGCTGTGGATTTCTGCAGCTCCTCCAGAGTGATCATGGGCCTCTTGGCTGCTTCTCTGACCAGTGCTCTCCTTGCTCGCTCCGTCAGTTTACGTGGATGGCCATGTCTTGGTAGGTTTGAAGTTGTGCCATACTTTTTTCCATTTTTGAATGATGGATTGAACAGTGCTTCCTGAGATGTTCAGAGCTTGGGATATTTTTTTATAACCTAACCCTGCTTTAAAAGAGGCGAAGTGGCCAAGTGGTTAGAGTGCTTGACCACTAAGCGAACGGTCCCCGGTTCGAGCCTCATCTCGGACGGTGATCTGGGGCTCGCCTCCTGTCCACCCAGCAGTGAATGGGGACCTGGTGGAAACACTGGGGGAAGTCAAAAGGCGGTGAGGAAAGGAACTGGCCACCCTACCTCACTATGCTGTGGCCTAGACAGAGTATGCTCTCTAACAGGCACTCTCCCCAACGTACGGAAAACTTATATGGGACTGACTTCTTCTTCCTGCTTTAAACTTCTCCAGAACTTTATCCCTGACCTGTCTGGTGAGTTCTTTGGTCTTCATGATGCTGTTTGTTCTTCAGTGTTCTCTAACAAACCACTGAGGTCTTCACAGAACAAGTGTATTTATGCTGAGAGTAAATTACACACAGTAGCAGGGGCACAGATAGGATATTTGAACTGGGGGGGACTGAGCTGTCAGCAAATGATTCCATTTTGTATGTGTATGTATGTATGTATGTATGTATATATATATATATATATATATATATATATATATATATATATATATATGCAGTGGTAACGCTCACTGACTACGACGCAGGAGATCGGGGTTTGAACCCCGGTCGGGGCAAAACATCATCCAGTAAGGGTCCTTAGGCAAAACCCCTCATGATATATCAGCCTACCTCAGGAATGAGTGAAGACATAACTGATAGAGTCATACCGGCTCAGACGTCGCTCGGGTCAACAAGGTCTGCGTCAGTTGCTAGGGAACCAGGGCAAACTGATGAGAAATGGGCTACTGGAACAAGACATCGATGGACGAGGACAGAAAATACGGATTTGCTGGAATGCTACTATACAAGCAATCCCAGAGAGAGGGGATACATGCAGCAAATGTGGGACCATTGGATACTTCGAAACCCACAATCAAGGCTAACAAAGAAACAGCTATTAGCCCAGTGTTCCAACATCCATAATCGAAATCTACTATCACAACTAGAGATTAATGAAATACAACAACAATGCTACGGCAAGGGGGAGCCAGGAAGACAGGTCAGCGGGGAGATGTCATCATCCCCACAACCAGAGATTGGGTACCAAGCCCCAACAGCTAACAGCCTCAACACAAGAGCTGCTGACCTGAGAAGGAAGATCATGACCCAACTGGAAACCTGGAGCCCCCGACGAATACCGATGCTGAGTTGCCAAGTACCTTCAGAAGATCTACTAGTAGATGTGAATGCTGCTCTGAAGACAATCTCCACAAGAACCATCACTGAGACCAACAAGCTGATACACAGTACAGCAACAGTAATCATGGAGATGCTTGGACACAAGGTGGGCTTGGGACATAACAAACAGTATCCACCATGGAAGAGACGATTAGAGGCCAAGATAAAGGCAGCACGGAGAGAAGTTAGCCAGCTAGCTGAACTACAGAAAGGGAACATGGTGAATAAAGGGGCACCCAGGAAGTACAACTCACTCTCCATACCAGAGGCACTCGAAACTGCCAAACAGCGACTAACAGCTCTGGCCACCCGGTTGAAGAGATACACCAAGGAGGGAGAGGCCAGGAGAATAAACAAGCTGTTCTCCACTGAACCAGCCAAGGTGTACTCTCAGTGGCAGGGGAACAACAACCGGTCAGACCCACCAAGAGCTGAGGTGGAAAAATACTGGAAAGACATATGGGAAAGAAAGGCATCACACAACACCGAGGCCCAATGGTTAGTGGACCTAAGAGCTGACCACAGCAACCTCCCAGAACAAGAACCAGTAACCATCTCAATGGCAGATGTCCAAGAAAGAGTGTCAAAGATGAAGAGCTGGACAGCACCAGGCCCCGATATGATCCATACGTACTGGCTGAAGAAGCTAACTGCACTCCATGAACGCCTAGCAGCACAGATGAACCAGCTGCTGAGGGATGGAACCCACCCAGAATGGCTAACCCAAGGCAGGACAGTCCTAATCATGAAGGACCCCCAGAAGGGACCCATCCCATCCAACTACCGGCCAACTACCTGTCTCTGCACAACATGGAAGGCCCTGTCAGGCATCATTGCGGCAAAAATGAGTAAGCATGTGGCTCAATACATGAGTGAGGCACAGAAAGGAATTGGCAGTAACACCAGAGGAGCCAAGCACCAGCTACTGGTCGATAGAACAGTTGCCCGAGACTGTAAGAAGAGACAGACCAACCTGTGCACTGCCTGGATTGACTACAAGAAAGCCTATGACTCAATGCCACACACATGGATACTGGAATGTCTGGAACTGTATAAGATCAACAGGAACCTAAGGACCTTCATCCAGAACTCAATGGAAATGTGGAAAACAACCCTAGAGGCCAACTCAAAACCCATTGCCCAAGTCAACATCAAGTGCGGCATATACCAAGGAGATGCGCTATCACCACTGCTGTTCTGCATAGGCCTGAACCCCCTCAGTCGGATCATCACGAAGAGCGGCTACGGGTACCGATTCCGTAGTGGGGCAACAATCAGCCACCTGCTCTACATGGATGACATCAAGCTGTATGCCAGGAACGAGCGAGAAATAGACTCGCTGATCCACACCACCCGGATCTACAGCGATGACATAGGGATGTCATTCGGATTGGACAAGTGTGGCCGGATGGTCTCAAAGAGAGGCAAGATGATCCTGACTGAGGGGATTGACCTACCAGAGGGCAACATAGGTGATATCCAAGACAGCTACAAGTACCTTGGCATCCCACAGGCTAATGTAAACCATGAAGAGGCCACAAGGAAGTCAACCACAGCCAAATACCTCCAGAGAGTAAGGCAGGTCCTAAAAAGTCAGCTGAATGGTAAGAACAAGGTCCGAGCCATCAACATGTACGCACTACCAGTCATCAGATACCCCGCTGGTATCATAAACTGGCCAAAGGAGGAAGTGGCTGATATCAAGAAATCCTACCAGTGGCTGGATAATGCAGGACTGACAGACAGCACAGAGGCACTAATCATGGCAGCGCAAGAACAGGCCATAAGCACAAGAGCCATAGAGGCCAGGATCTACCAGAGTAGATCAGACCCAAGATGCAGACTGTGCAAAGAAGCCCCTGAAACAGTCCAGCACATAGTAGCAGGGTGTAAGATGCTAGCTGGATCAGCGTACATGGAGAGGCACAACCAAGTGGCTGGGATAGTATACAGGAACATCTGCAACCAGTATGGAATAGAAGTACCCAAGTCCCAATGGGCCATACCACAGAAGGTGGCTGAGAACAACAGGGCCAAGGTTCTGTGGGACTTCAGCTTCCAGACTGACAAACAGATCCTGGCTAACCAACTGGACATAGTGGTGGTGGACAAAGAGCAGAAGAGGGTGGTGGTGATAGATGTGGCGATCCCAGCTGACGCCAACATCAGGAAGAAGGAACATGAGAAACTTGAGAAGTATCAAGGGTTGAAAGAGCAGCTGGAACGGATGTGGAAGGTCAAGGGTTGCGTGGTCCCCGTGATAGTGGGGGCACTTGGGGCAGTAACCCCCAAACTGGGAGAGTGGCTCCAGCAAATCCCAGGAACAACATCTGAAGCCTCAGTCCAGAAGAGCGCAGTCCTAGGAACATTGAAGATACCGCGCAGAACCCTCAAACTCCCAGGCCTCTGGTAGAGGACCCGAGCTTGAGGATGACATGGATACCACCCCCCCGCCGGGGGTGAGAAGGAGATTTTTTTTTTTTGTATGTGTGTGTATGTGTGTATATATATATATATATATATATATATATATATACTACCGTTCAAAAGTTTTGGGTCACTTTGAAATGTCCTTATTTTTGAAAGAAAAGCACTGTTCTTTTCAATGAAGATCACTTTAAACTAATCAGAAATACACTCTATACATTGCTAATGTGGTAAATGACTATTCTAGCTGCAAATGTCTGGTTTTTGGTGCAATATCTCCATAGGTGTATAGAGGCCCATTTCCAGCAACTATCACTCCAGTGTTCTAATGGTACAATGTGTTTGTTCATTGCCTCAGAAGGCTAATGGATGATTAGAAAGCCCTTGTGCAATCATGTTACCACAGCTGAAAACAGTTTAGCTCTTTAGAGAAGCTATAAAACTGACCTTCCTTTGAGCAGATTGAGTTTCTGGAGCATCACATTTGTGGGGTCGATTAAATGCTCAAAATGGCCAGAAAAATGTCTTGACTATATTTTCTATTCATTTTACAACTTATGGTGGTAAATAAAAGTGTGACTTTTTTCATGGAAAACACAAAATTGTCTGGGTGACCCCAAACTTTTGAACGGTAGTGTGTATACATGTTATTTCACCTCCCTCACTGCCATCACCAGGAACTACCTGCAGGCCAGGACAATGATAACATTTTAACATAGCCTATGGAAATCCAAAGTTTACACATTATCATCACGCACAGAAATTGCAAAACTGCAAAACTAGTTTTAAAACCGCTAAGTTCCAACTGTTAAACATAGCGAGAGGCTGGGCTATGTGTGTGTGTGTGTACAGTGTAAACCAGTGCATCCTGACTTTCTAACTATGCCTGAGCGGCAGTCAGTTAACAACTCTTCACAAAGTTTCCTTATGAAACAATATGCTCGCTGAAATTATGCCAGGGAACGCCAGATTAAACATTAAAACTGCCTTCTGAGCACTGTATCTACAGGCTACCACCGAAAGAAGGAGGCTACCAGAAAGGCATCTCTACTCCGTACGATTTTACTTTCACTACGACATTACTTTGAACAGACTATCAAAAAATTGCAAGGTGATATGATAAAGTAAGGCACAGTTTACTTAGTCGTTTTTTTTTTTTTAAACGATGCAATCGTTTTCTGCCTTTTGGCACCCTTCATCATGCCGTGTTGGGGTCCTGAACTAGGAGGAGCTGTCCCCGATATGCCTGTCAAACTTGTGGGTAACCATAGCAACCAAGCTCGAGCTCGCAACCTGTGCAGTCTGCGCAGTTGCAACTATGTATATACTGCTGTGCACCTCAATAAACCGAATGGTAATTAGTCTTTTGATTTTTCCGTGAGGTTTGCCTTATGCAAAGAAAGACAGCATAGACGTTTTTGTCCTCCCTATAAGTGGGGGGGACCGAACGAGGTGAATTTAAATCTGGGTGGGTCGAATCCCCCCCGTCCCCCCCTCTATCTGCGCCTGTGCACAGTAGGACTCTATTAACTAATTAGATGACTTCTGAAGGCAATTGATTGCACTGGATTGTATTTAGAGGTATCAGAGTACAGGGGGCTGAATACTAACGCACACCACCTTTTTCAGATTTTTATTTGTTTAAAATTTTGAAGACCATTTATCATTTTTGTTTCACTTCACAATTATGTGCTACTCTGTGTTGGTCTATCACATAAAATCTCAATAAAAAACTTAAGTTCGTGGTTGTAAGGTGGAAAAATGTGAAAAAGTTCAAGGGGTATGAATACTTTTTCAAGTCACTGTAACAACATAATGTCATATGTTTCCAAGGCACTGTCTCAAACAGAAACCAACTACTCCCCCTTAGTCAGTCTGACCCATGGGGCTATGACCAGTGCTGTGCCTAGCTGTTGTACCAGCACCTTATTGGATCTACAAGTATTCCTAGCTAGAGGCTGCTGTATCTTTGTCCTCAAACTTTTTTTTTCTCCTCAGTCTTCATGTAGAATCTTGAAAGTTTGAGGTTCAGTAAAAATGCTCCCTTACATTAGGTTACTGTGGTTAGATTTTATAATCTTGTTGCATTTCATGTAAAATTTCTGATACTTTTGTCCTTTCACTTCCCCAGAAGTAAAGAACACTTTGCTGCAAGTCTTTTCCTGTTCCACATGTCCTCGTTCCTGTGCATCTCAAATTTACCTTGACCAGTGCATCCAGAGATGCCACAATGAAGAGTATGAGAGACTTCAGGAATCAAGAGAGATTAAATATGAACTTCAAATCCCCTCCAAATGCTCCAGTAGTCAGCCAACATCAACTGATACTCTCAGTTCTGACACTTCTCATAATGATGTAGAGAAGGAAATTCACCACAGCTCAGACTGTGGAAAGAGTTTTGGTCATCAGAATGCACTCAAATGGAACCAGTGCAGTCACAAAGGAGTAAAGCCACATGACTGCTCACAGTGTGGGAAGAATTTTACTGAACAGAGTGCTCTCCAACGACACCAGCACATTAACACAGGAGAGAAGCCATATCACTGCTCACAGTGTGGAAAGAGTTTTACTCGTCAGAGTCATCTCCAAAAACACCAGCGCATTCACACAGGAGAGAAGCCGCATCACTGCTCACAATGTGGAAAGAGTTTTACTCTTCAAATTTATCTCCAAAAACATCAGCGCATTCACACAGGAGTGAAGCCGTATCACTGTTCACAGTGTGGAAAAAGTTTTACTCTTCAGAGTGCTCTCCATCAACACCAGCGCATTCACACAGGAGTGAAGCCGTATCACTGCTCACAGTGTGGAAAAAGTTTTACTTGTCATAGTAATCTCCAAAAACACCAGCGCATTCACACAGGAGAGAAGCCGTATCACTGCTTACAGTGTGGGAAGAGTTTTACTCATGATACTACTCTCAAAAAACACCAGCGCATTCACACAGGAGAGAAGCCGTATCACTGCTCACAGTGTGGAAAGAGTTTTACTCATGATACTACTCTCAAAACACACCAGCGCATTCACACAGGAGAGAAGCCGTTTCACTGCTCACGGTGCGGAAAGAGTTTTACTCATCAGAGTGATCTCCAAACACACCAGCGCATTCACACAGGAGAGAAACCATATCACTGCTCACAGTGTGGGAAGAGTTTTACTCATCAGAGTAATCTCCAACAACACCAGCACATTCACACAGGAGTGAAGCCGTATCACTGCTCACAGTGTGGAAAGAGTTTTACTCGTCAGAGTGCTCTCCAAACACACCAGCGTATTCACACAGGAGAGAAGCCGTATCACTGCTCACAGTGTGGGAAGAGTTTTACTCATCAGAGTCATCTCCAACAACACCAGCGCATTCACACAGGAGAAAAGCCGTATCACTGCTCACAGTGTGGAAAGAGTTTTACTCAGCAGAGTACTCTCAAAACACACCAGCGCATTCACACAGGAGAGAAACCATTTCACTGCTCACGGGTGCAGAAAGAATTTTACTCATCAGAGTGATCTCCAAACACACCAGCGCATTCACACAGGAAAGAAGCCGTATCACTGCTCACAGTGTGGGAAGAGTTTTACTCATCAGACTACTCTCCAAACACACCAGCGCATTCACACAGGAGAGAAGCCGTATCACTGCTCAGTGTGGGAAGAGTTTTACTTATTGAGTTACATTTAAAACCCACAAGTGCAATAACCCCGCGACCTTGCATGATTTAAAGTTGTCAAATTAAATGTTTTTTATTCATGCTTTTGCTGAAAGTGTCCTGTACTTTGATCCTAATTGTTCATATTAAAGGACTACATATTTTAAAACAATCTTAATGATTTTTAAACAAGACTATTAATGTTTTCTTTTGATCTTATGTAGTTATTATGTAGTCATTAATTACCACCATATAAATAATGATTCAACTGTAACTATTATCAGTGTAGTACTGTAGCATGAGACTAATTGTTCATAGAATTATTACGGATCAGGAGTTTAATGTACTATATTTAACGGAAATGTGGATCAAACCAAATGAGTATGTCACATTTAAATGAAGCTATATGCTTCATCCTCAGCTATATGTATCAGCTTCATCTAACTGGTAGTGGATAAGGCATCATAGTTATTTGTTATGATAATCTAGACATCATACAAAAACCTGAACAAAATTTCAATATGTTTC
This sequence comes from Neoarius graeffei, assembly GCF_027579695.1. Classification (NCBI taxonomy): domain Eukaryota; kingdom Metazoa; phylum Chordata; class Actinopteri; order Siluriformes; family Ariidae; genus Neoarius; species Neoarius graeffei. The sequence continues at coordinate 12,203,648 of NC_083587.1, forward strand.
TTTTTATTAACATACATAGCAAAAAAATAAGTCTACCCAGTCAATTCAGCTAATTATCATTCACAGATCTGTGGTCTGTGTTCTGAATTTCTTTCTGAATTTGCGGCTTTCATCTCAAACCTGGTTGTTTCTTTGGACAAAAAATTATTGTCGACTTTAACCCTTTGGTGACTGACCCCTTGAAAATGGTTCCTCCAGGAACCATGACATTTCAGTTGTCAAGACAACGGAAAAACTAAAATACAAATACAAGAGCATTTTGTTTTGTGCACAAGAGCATTGTGACGTATCTTTCTGTTTTTGTATTTTAGTTTTTCCGTTGTCTTGACAACTGAAACGTCATCGTTCCTGGAGGAACCATTTTCAAGGGGTCAGTCACCAAAGGGTTAATATTCACTTCAATAACCCTGAAGGCCCTCTGAAAACAGTGTTTGTGTCCATTTTAGATTCATTAGGGTTTAATCAGAACATCATAGGACCGACCCATAATGGTGGTCACACTCTTGATCTAATACTTGTATTAAATATAGAAAATATAGTCTGACTTCCACATCATCTGAGGTAGTGTCAGACTCTCATCTGATTCAAAATATCACATCTCATCTCATTATCCCTAGCCGCTTTATCCTGTTCTACAGGGTCGCAGGCAAGCTGGAGCCCATCCCAGCTGACTATGGGCGAAAGGCAGGGTACACCCTGGACAAGCCGCCAGGTCATCAGTGATTCAAAATATGTCTGAGCAATAATATTCTGTATGCACCTTGCCACACCATTGCATCAAAATTACATTTACACCAACTACTGCATGAAGATTTATCAGAAGTTTCCCCTAGTTATCAGCTTGTTTGGATCACCATCAGACTCCACAGAACTTTATCAGCTTTGAGTCAATATTCTGCGATACTTTAGATGATGTCGCTCCATCTCATTCTCATCTCATTATCTCTAGCCGCTTTATCCTTCTACAGGGTCGCAGGCAAGCTGGAGCCTATCCCAGCTGACTACGGGCGAAAGGCGGGGTACACCCTGGACAAGTCGCCAGGTCATCACAGGGCTGACACATAGACACAGACAACCATTCACACTCACATTCACACCTACGGTCAATTTAGAGTCACCAGTTAACCTAACCTGCATGTCTTTGGACTGTGGGGGAAACCGGAGCACCCGGAGGAAACCCACGCGGACACGGGGAGAACATGCAAACTCCACACAGAAAGGCCCTCGCCGGCCCCGGGGCTCGAACCCAGGACCTTCTTGCTGTGAGGCAACAGCGCTAACCACTACACCACCGTGCCGCCCGATGTCGCTCCACTTAAAAGAAAATAATTCAAGAGGAAAAAAAATTTGCACCCTGGTATAATGATCACACATGCAGCTTAAAACAAAGTTAGAAAATGGTGTCAAAGAAAGTTGATAGTATTCCAATTAGCATGGAAGGAGAGCCTCTTGAACTATATAGACAAGCTCTTAATGCAGTAGATCAGTGTTTCTTTCTCTATTCTAATACAGTGGTGCTTGAAAGTTTGTGAACCCTTTAGAATTTTCTATATTTCTGCATAAATATGACCTAAAACAACATCAAGTCCTAAAAGTAGATAAAGAGAACCCAGTGAAACAAATGAGACAAAAATATTATACTTGGTCATTTATTTATTGAGGAAAATGATCCAATATTAAGGCCCGGTCCCACTGCACTTACGGATGCAAAGAGGATGTAAAATGTAAAAAAATCTTTGCCATCCGTTGGAAAACGCTATGCATCCGTTGTGTACTCATTGCATACGTGCTTCATACGCTCTATCCATCGAGCATCCGTCCACTGTGATTTCATCCGCGCAAAAAGTTTTGAGCTGCACAAAACTTTTAGAACGGATGAACTTTCCGCCGTGTACGATGTAAATCCGCAACATATACGAGCAACAAACGTTCTATGTCCGTTATCATCCGTTAAACGTCTGCTGTATCCTCTCTGCATCCTCTGGGCATCCTCGCAACTCATATCCGCTGCAGCTGAATATGGAAAGAGGGAGGAAAGATAAGGTACATGAAACGTCTATTCATCATTAGTAGCACGGAAATAGAAAGGATGTAAGCGTATGCATCTCGTATATAAAGTATTCAAAACGGACAAAGCGTTTATATCTGGGATGTATCTCATATATTTAGGATGTCTGGAGTATGTCTAGAGTATGTAGAAGGACACCTAGCGGACAATCGATATTTTGTATAAAAAGGGGGAGTAGCCTTCTTCAAAAACGAGATGTAGTAGAGATGTATCGATGTAGCCACCAGCACGTCTTTCCGCTTTATGCTGACGGTGTGCGTGCTGCATCCCTTTATATCCGCGGAGCAGACGCAATTCATACCCCCCGCATGCGCAGTGAACGGTCTGCATCTGATATACATCTGCGCAACATCCCCTTTGTTTCCGTTAGGCATACGTGATGCATCCCCTTCATCCGCTATGCATCCGCTCTTTCTGCTATGCGTCCGCTTCTCAGTTATCACCGGTAACCCCTTCAGAGCTGTCATCCACTTCCATCCGCTTTCATCCGCTAGGCTTCCTATGAACATGCGTTTAACATCCCCGCTATATACTACCCATGTCCGTTCTTTTCCGTTCTGTTTTCGCAAATTTTCGCCAATTTTGTCCATTTCTGGAGCGGATGAAAACGGATAGAGCCACCCCCGAAATTTTGCTCGTCCACTGTGTCCTTTTTGCATATGTTTTGTGTCCATTGGCCAGTGGGACCGGGCCTTTACATATCTGGGAGTGGCAAAAGTATGTGAACCTCAAGGATTGGCAGTTAATTTGAAGGTGAAATTAGAGTCAGGTGTTTTCAATCAATGGGATGACAATCAGGTGTGAGTGGGCACCCTGTTTTATTTAAAGAACAGGGATCTATCAAAGTCTGATCTTCATAACACATGTTTGTTGAAGTGTATCATGGCATGAACAAAAGGAGATTTCTGAGGATCTCAGAAAAAGTGTTGTTGATGCTCATCAGGCTGGAAAAGGTTACAAAACCATCTCTAAAGAGTTTGGACTCCACCAATCCACAGTCAGACAGATTGTGTACAAATGGAGGAAATTCAAGACCATTATTACCCTCCCCAGGAGTGGTCGACCAACAAAGATCACTCCAAGAAGCAAAGTGCGTAACAGTCGGTGAGGTCACAAAGGACCCCAGGGTAACTTCTAAGCAACTGAAGGCCTCCCTCACATTAGCTAATGTTAAGGTTCATGAGTCCAACATCAGGAGAACACTGAACAACAATGGTGTGCACGGCAGAATTGCAAGGAGAAAGCCACTGCTCTCCAAAAAGAACATTGCTGCTCGTCTGCAGTTTGCAAAAGAACACATGGACAAGCCAGAAGGCTACTGGAAAGATGTTTTGTGGACGGATCAGACCAAAATAGAACTTTTTGGTTTAAATGAGAAGCGTTATGTTTGGAGAAAGGACTGCATTCCAGCATGCCATCTGTGAAACATGGTGGTGGTAGTATCATGGTTTGGGCCTGTTTTGCTGCATCTGGGCCAGGACGGCTTGCCATCATTGATGGAACAATGAATTCTGAATTATACCAGTAAATTCTAAAGGAAAATGTCAGGACATCTGTCCATGAACTGAATCTCAAGAGAAGGTGGGTCATGCAGCAAGACAACGACCCTAAGCACACAAGTCATTCGACCAAAGAATGGTTAAAGAAGAATAAAGTTAATGTTTTGGAATGGCCAAGTCAAAGTCCTGATCTTAATCCAATCGAAATATTGTGGAAGGACCTGAAGCAAGCAGTTCATGTGAGGAAACCCACCAACATCCCAGAGTTGAAGCTGTTCTGTACGGAGGAATGGGCTAAAATTCCTCCAAGCCGGTGTGCAGGACTGATCAACAGTTACCGCAAATGTTTAGTTGCAGTTATTGCTGCGCAAGGGGGTCACACCAGATACTGAAAGCAAAGGTTCACATACTTTTGCTACTCACAGATATGTAATATTGGATCATTTTCCTCAATAAATAAATGACCAAGTATAATATTTTTGTCTCATTTGTTTAACTGGGTTCTCTTTATCTACTTTTAGGACTTGTGTGAAAATCTGATGATGTTTTAGGTCATATTTATGCAGAAATATAGAAAATTCTAAAGGGTTCACAAACTTTCAAGCACCACTGTAGACTATAACAAAAATAATCCTAGATTCTTATACTTTGGCAATATGAACTAGGAATAAGACCACCACAGACACATGCACACCTTCAATATGTAGTAGCAATGACCATGATTTTTTCCCCCAATAGCAAAATTGAAAATATCAGGCAAAAATATCAATTTAAAGCCAGGCAATTTGATAAGTATCCATGGAGAGAACACTGTAACCACATCAGAGCAATGCTTCATCTTTTACTCCCCTTTGAGAGTCTGAACTAATTTCACTTATTTCCTCATCAAAATCTTCAACTTGTGTACTAGATCTCTTCCGGTACCAACATGATTCTTCAAACAGAACACTAGAAGCAATCAAAACTCTTCTAAAAATATATTTTTTCTTTTAGCAGTGGCAATGTACCCAAATCCTTTAAACTAGCAGTTATCAAACCCTTGATTAAAAAACCTGACCTCAACCCCTGTCAGCTGTCCAATTATAGGCCAATACCAAACCTCTGCTTTATCTCTGAGATCCTAGAAAAAGCTGTCGCACAGCAGTTATGCTCATATCTACATAGGAATAACATCCATGAAATGTATCAGTCAGGATTTAGACATCATCATAGCACAGAGACAGCTCTGGTTAAAGTAGTAAACGGCCTACTGTTGGCATCTGTTCAGGGCTGTGTCTCACTGCTTGTATTGCTTGACCTTAGTGCAGCCTTTGACACCACTGATCATTCCATTCTCCTGGATAGACTAGAAAATGTGGGAGTTAAGGGAACAGCCCTCTCCTGGCTCAGGTCTTATTTAATTGACCACTATCAGTTTGTTGATGTAAATGGCAATTTTCCTTTGCATACTAAGGTAAAGTTTGGTGTTCCACATGGTTCCGTCTTAGGCCCATTGCTTTTTTCTTTCTATATGTTACCTCTGGGTAATATTATTTGTAAGCATGGTATTAGTTTCCACTGTTATGCTGATGACACACAGTTGTATGTTTCTGCAAAGCCAGATGAGAGACACCAGCTTAATAAAATTGAGGAATGTGTCAAGTTTATTTTTATAGCACTTTTAACAATATACAGGTGCTGGTCATAGAATATCATGAAAAAGTTGATTTCAGTAATTCCATTCAAAAAGTGAAACTTGTATATTATATTCATTCATTACACAAAGACTGATATATTTCAAATGTTTATTTCTTTTAATGTTGATTATAATTGACAACTAATGAAAATCCTAAATTCAGTATCTCAGAAAATTAGAATATTACTTAAGACCAGAAAAATACTTTGTTGAAAACTCGTTTCAGATGTGCTTATACAGTTAAACATGACCAGTATGATGAAAATGTGTGAAATCCTTGAAAACATGAAAATCCATGCTTAGGAAGTTGTTACTTGACAAATATGCTTGAATGCACTCATTTCCCACGAAATCAATGTTCGTTGTCCAACTTTTGCTTTAGGCGCTGAAACGGCTGTACAGAAGGACTGAAGGCACTCCTGCGCTAGGAAAGCTGTTTTAATGCACTCTGTGACAAAGTGTGTTTTCCCACCCTGAACAACTGCTTTTCAGAGTACTTTGTTGAAAACTCGTTTCAATTGAAACGAGTTTTCAACAAAGTACTCTGAAAAGCAGTTGTAATTTAAAAAATGTCATTGTTAGTTGTATATATAGAGCTCCAGACTCTATACAAAAAAGAGATTTCAAAATACTACATCACATAAATTCTTCTTTTATACCAAAAAGCAAACAAGCTGCATTTGATAATGAAGTAAACAGTGTAAATTGGAATGAGTTACTGTCTACTGAAGACTTGAGGCATGGCTGTGACTTATTTACAGCAACTATTAATTCCATAAGAGTATACCTCAGAAGCTCGGAAAAAAAAAAACAGGACTAAAGTTGATTTACCCTGGTTTAATGAAACCCTATGGAAGTTGATGAAGAGTAGAGACTCTGCATTAAGGAAAGCCATTAAGACAAGAAGAGATACAGATATGTTGATTTACAAAGGTGTGAGAAATAAAGTTATTAGAGAACTGCGATTTGCTAAATCAAAATTTTATCTCCAAGTAATGAATGAGGCAAAAGGAAATAGCAAAGAAATCTGGAAGAATATTAATCACCTCACAGGGAAGGAACAAATTTCTCTGGGGGGCTTCAGTTAAAAGTTCAGGGTAAGCTAGTTGAGGATGATAGGATGACTGATTCAAGAAAAAAAGAATTAAAAATAAAGGCAGTAGTAGTACTGCCTCTATTTTTAATTCTTTTTTTCTTGAATCAGTACAGGAGCTTGATAAACATTTTAAAAAGATGGATCTGAAGAATACTGTCCACATTAACAGGTTAGGACAGGTTTTTGATCTTGATATAGTAGATGAAGGGAAAGTTCACAAAATAATTTGCTCCCTTAGAAATTCAAAGTGCAGAGATGCCTTTCATCTAGACACAATGCTTATTAAAAAGCATGTTGATAGTCTAAACCCCCCCCCCATTGCTCATTTAATTAATCTCTCAATTATTCAAAGTCTTTTCCCCTCAAATTGGAAACATGCCATTGTGACTCCTGTATATAAATCTAGTGATCAGTATGAAGCCAGTAATTAAAGACCTATAAGTATACTGCCTGTATTATCAAAGGTGGCTGAGAAGGTTGTCATTGAACAGCTGACAACATTTCTTAACTCAAGCAACCCAAGTTTACACAGCATGCAGTTCGGCTTCAGAAAAAATGATTCCACTGAAACTGCAGTCTTGCACCTCATAGAACAAGTAAAATCTAAGCTGGACAAAGGCGGGATTGTTGGTGCTGTATTTTTAGATCTACGGAAAACATTTGATACAGTTAATCATCTCATCTCATCTCATTATCTCTAGCCGCTTTATCCTTCTACAGGGTCGCAGGCAAGCTGGAGCCTATCCCAGCTGACTACGGGCGAAAGGCGGGGTACACCCTGGACAAGTCGCCAGGTCATCACAGGGCTGACACATAGACACAGACAACCATTCACACTCACATTCACACCTACGGTCAATTTAGAGTCACCAGTCAACCTAACCTGCATGTCTTTGGACTGTGGGGGAAACCGGAGCACCCGGAGGAAACCCACGCGGACACGGGGAGAACATGCAAACTCCACACAGAAAGGCCCTCGCCGGCCCCGGGGCTCGAGCCCAAGACCTTCTTGCTGTGAGGCGACAGCGCTAACCACTACACCACCGTGCCACCCACAGTTAATCATGATGTACTCATTTCTAAACTTGCAAAACTTAACTTCTCAACTAATACACTGGCATGGATGTCCTCATATCTATCCAATAGAATGCAATGTGTTAAAGTAAAAAATGTGTGTTCCAGTTACCTTGAGTGTAAAATGGGCGTGCCTCAAGGTTCAGTGTTAGGCCCACTACTGTTCAGTCTATATATCAACGACCTACCTCAGAATTGTCATGGCGTGGATATACAGATGTATGCTGATGATACAGTAAGGAAGCTGCGCATGCGTGACCATCATCATATCATCATCATCAATTCTAAAACTCTCTGTGTGTGTACACATACTGGATGAATCTTGGTTTCCCTCATGTGGCCACATTTGGAAACTTGGCTCATATCATTTTCAGTAAATAACTTTGTTCAAATAATGAAGTGATTTATTAAATTAAATGTAGGCTCCCAATCAAATTTCACACTGATTATAAGATACCACAGCTGAACCAGAAAGCACTGAATGGTCTTGCACCACAGGACCTGAGTGAACTTCTGGTCCTTTATGACCCACCAAGCCTACTTGCAGTGGATGTAAAAAAGTATACACACCCTCTTAAAATGATAGGTTTTTCTGATGTAAAAAAATGAGACCACAATCCATAATTTTTAAAACACTTTTCCCACCTTTAATGTGACCTATAACCTGTACAATTAAATTGAAAAAAAAAATCTGTTAAGGGGAAAAACATTAAACAGAAAAAACATACAATAAGCTGGTTGTGTTAGTGTACACACCCTGAAACTAATACTTTGTTTGAAGCACCTTTTGATTTAATTACAGCATTCAGTCTTTTTGGGTTCACACCTGCCATCAATTAAAATGACTCTGATTAACCCCAAATAAAGTTCAGACATTTACTCAGTTGCATCCTCCAGCAAAAGCCATGGTTCGCAGAGAGCTTACAAAGCATCATAGGGATCTCATTGTTGAAAGATATCAATCAGGAGAAGGATACAAAAAAAATTCCATGGCATTAGATATACCATGGAGCACAGTGAAGGCAGTCATCAAGAAGTGGAGAAAATATGGGACAACAGTGACATTACTGAGAACTGGACATCCATCCAAAATTGATGAAAAGACAAGATTAAAACTGGTCAGGGAGGCTGCCAAGAGGCCTACAGCAACACTGAAGGAGCTGCAGGAATTTATGGCAAGTACTGGTTGTGTACTACATGTGACACCAAGCTCCCATATTCTCCATATGTCTGGACTGTGAGGTAGGGTCAAAGAAGTGGAGTTTGCATTGGGTGCATGTGCATTCTGTGTGACATACTTCCTGGTTTCTGAGTTGTTTGCAATGAGTCTTTTTTTCCACGAGTGTTGGCATTAATCACTGATCTTTTTTTTTTCATTTTCTCTACAAATAATTTTCTAGTATTCTTTTCATTTTTTTATTGTACTTTCACTTTTGCTTTCCTTTTTCCAAAATTTAATTTTTTTCAGAAGAATGCCAAGACCGGAAGCTTTCTTTTTTCTCCTCCTGTGTAAAGACCACAAGTGGAGGCCATCCACATCAGATCTGATTTAATATCAACAGATCCTCAATTAAGGTATGTGAATCCTTTCATCATGGCACATCTTCAGCCTGTTCAGTGTGCTGAGTGCAAGATGTTGAGTCATTCTTCCTCCGTCGCTAGTGATAGCTTTATTTGTGATACAGTGGTGCTTGAAAGTTTGTGAACCCTTTAGAATTTTCTATATTTCTGCATAAATATGACCTAAAACATCATCAGATTTTCACACAAGTCCTAAAAGTAGATAAAGAGAACCCAGTTAAACAAATAAGACAAAAATATTATACTTGGTCATTTATTTATTGAGGAAAATGATCCAATATTACATATCTGTGAGTGGCAAAAGTATGTGAACCTTTGCTTTCAGTATCTGGTGTGACCCCCTTGTGCAGCAATAACTGCAAGTAAACATTTGCGGTAACTGTTGATCAGTCCTGCACACCGGCTTGGAGGAATTTTAGCCCATTCCTCCGTACAGAACAGCTTCAACTCTGGGATGTTGGTGGGTTTCCTCACATGAACTGCTCGCTTCAGGTCCTTCCACAACATTTCCATTGGATTAAGGTCAGGACTTTGACTTGGCCATTCCAAAACGTTAACTTTATTCTTCTTTAACCATTCTTTGGAAGAACGACTTGTGTGCTTAGGGTTGTTGTCTTGCTGCATGACCCACCTTCTCTTGAGATTCAGTTAATGGACAGATGTCCTGACATTTTCCTTTAGAATTTACTGGTATAATTCAGAATTCATTGTTCCATCAATGATGGCAAGCTGTCCTGGCCCAGATGCAGCAAAACAGGCCCAAACCATGATACTACCACCACCATGATTCACAGATGGGATAAGGTTCTTATGCTGGAATGCAGTGTTTTCCTTTCTCCAAACATAACGCTTCTCATTTAAACCAAAAAGTTCTATTTTGGTCTCATCCGTCCACAAAATATTTTTCCAATAGCCTTCTGGCTTGTCCACGTGCTCTTTAGCAAACTGCAGATGAGCAGCAATGTTCTTTTTGGAGAGCAGTGGCTTTCTCCTTGCAACCCTGCCATGCACACCATTGTTGTTCAGTGTTGTCCTGATGGTGGACTCATGAACATCAACATTAGCCAATTTGAGAGAGGCCTTCAGTTGCTTAGAAGTTACCCTGGGGTCCTTTGTGACCTCGGCGACTATTACACACCTTGCTCTTGGAGTGATCTTTGTTGGTCGACCACTCCTGGGGAGGGTAACAATGATCTTGAATTTCCTCCATTTGTACACAATCTGTCTGACTGTGGATTGGTGGAGTCCAAACTCTTTAGAGATGGTTTTGTAACCTTTTCCAGCCTGATGAGCATCAACAACACTTTTTCTGAGGTCCTCAGAAATCTCCTTTGTTCGTGCCATGATACACTTCCACAAACATGTGTTGTGAAGATCAGACTTTGATAGATCCCTGTTCTTTAAATAAAACAGGGTGCCCACTCACACCTGATTGTCATCCCATTGATTGAAAACACCTGACTCTAATTTCACCTTCAAATTAACTGCTAATTCTAGAGGTTCACATACTTTTGCCACTCACAGATATGTAATATTGGATCATTTTCCTCAATAAATAAATGACCAAGTATAATATTTTTGTCTCATTTGTTTAACTGGGTTCTCTTTATCTACTTTTAGGACTTGTGTGAAAATCTGATGATATTTTAGATCATATTTATGCAGAAATATAGAAAATTCTAAAGGGTTCACAAACTTTCAAGCACCACTGTAAATGCAGATTAGTTAGCTTTCTGACAGAGAAGATTGCAGCTTTGGAGGTGCATATCCAGACTTTAGAGAGGGCTAGTGAGAATGAGAACAGTGGAGTTTCTGCAGGGGAAAGTCTGGATGCCCTAGGTGGAGTTAGTAATCCCCCAACTCTGGCATTAGAGCCCTCACAGTGGGGCAAATAGGTGATGACTCGGCAGCATAAGTGTAGAGCCAAAGCTACAGCTGAGGCTCGCCCACGGGAGCGCCACTCCTCTCGGCTTCACGTGTCAAACAGGTTTGCCATCCTCAGTGATGCACCCGCTGAGAAACCTGAAAGAGCTCTGGTTATAGGGGACTCTATCATATTGCACATGAAACTAGCTAGGCCTTTAGGGGCACCAGCAGCTTTAGTCAGGTGTATACTGGGAGCCAGGGCACTGGTAATCTTAGGGTCCTAGGCAAGCACAGGTTCTCAAAGATAGTTATCCATGTAGGAGCTAATGATATATGCCTTCATCAGTCTGAGGTTACTAAGAGTAACTTTGTAGAGGTGTTTAAATTAGCGAAGGCGATGTCCAATGCTGTAGTATGCTCTGGCCCCATCCCAATGCGGTGTGGTGATATAGCTTGCAGCAGGTTATGGTCGTTGAACTGCTGGTTGTCCAGGTGGTGCTCTGAAAACAGTGTGGGCTTTATAGATAATTGGACTAATTTTGAGGGCACTGCTGGCCTGTTAGGGCGGGACGGTATCCATCCGGTGCTGCTCTCATTTCTTGCAGCATAGCTCATAGTCTCAGAACAGGTCTAGTTAACTTCTGACAATCCATAGCCAAGGCCAGGGAGCAGACAAACGGGCTAAATTGACTGTCTGCTAGCTGCACAGAGTCGTCACTCAGGGTCCACTACATTGAGACTGTGTCTGTTCCCCGAGCTAAACAAAAAGTAGAAATACTCAGAGAGTTTGTTCCAGTAACCAAATCAATATAAAATTAGATCATACTGACTGTACAGCCGCTGCCAGCATCTTTGATCTAAAGGTGGGGCTATTACATATTAGATCTCTTACATCTAAAGCACTAATTGTTAATGAACTTATTACTGATCAGGAGTTTAATGTACTATGTTTAACAGAAACATGGATTAAGCCAAATTAATATATAGCATTAAATGAAGCTAGTCCTCCTGGATACAGTTATATACACCAGCCTCGTCTAACTGGCAGAGGAGGAGGTGTCACGGTTATTTATAATGATTATCTTGGTGTAACACAAAAACCTGGTTATACATTTAATACATTTGAAGTTCTTCATATTAATATAATGTATGTAGCCTCGAAAAATAAGTCTAGCCAATTAATTCCATTACTTACTATTTACAGGCCCCCGGGGCCATATTCTGAGTTTCTTTCTGAATTTGCAGATTTTATTTCAGACCTAGTTATTTCCTTAGACAAAGCTTTAGTTGTCAGAGATTTTAATATTCACTTCGAACATGAGTTATGAATTCTCTGTAGTTTTAGAAATTTTAATCGGACTCCAATTTTGTGAATGAAACTCACAATGGTGCCCTTATCTAAAAGAAGAAAACTCTCCACATTTATTGTCTCATCTGAAACACACACACACACACACACACACACACACACACACACACATAACAAAAGTTGTATGTTGTAGGTCTCATAACGGCACAAATAAGACAGCTAACCCACTCCATCCCAGCCCTTATCCACAATCAAATCTCATCTCATCTCATTATCTCTTGCCGCTTTATCCTTCTACAGGGTCGCAGGCAAGCTGGAGCCTATCCCAGCTGACTATGGGCGAAAGGCGGGGTACACCCTGGACAAGTCGCCAGGTCATCACAGGGCTGACACATAGACACAGACAACCATTCACACTCACATTCACACCTACGGTCAATTTAGAGTCACCAGTTAACCTAACCTGCATGTCTTTGGACTGTGGGGGAAACCGGAGCACCCGGAGGAAACCCATGCGGACACGGGGAGAACATGCAAACTCCGCACAGAAAGGCCCTCGCCGGCCCCGGGGCTCGAACCCAGGACCTTCTTGCTGTGAGGCGACAGCGCTAACCACTACACCACCGTGCCGCCCCACAATCAAATTTCAATCAAATTTCGTATTGATTATAAAATACTACTATTGACCTTTAAAGCACTAAATGGTCTCGCACCACAGTACCTGAGTGAACTTCTGCTCCTCTATGACCCGCCACGCCTACTTAGATCAAAAGGTGCAGGCTATCTGCTGGTACCTCGTATAGTGAAGGCTACATCAGGGGGCAGAGCCTTTTCTTACAAAGCCCCACAGTTATGGAACAGCCTTCCAAGTAATGTTCGGGAATCAGACACAGTCTCAGCATTTAAGTCTAGGCTGAAAACATATCTGTTTAGTCAAGCCTTTTGTTAATGGTGTTTATGAGGTAAAGGAGTAGATCTGGAGGGTCCTCAGATATAGTGTTTTGGTAAACTGTGATGTATGGATGCTGTCAGTCCCCACTCGCTTGCTCACTCGAGTTTGTTGACGGTGTAGTGGCTGGCTGCTTTATGTCCCGGGGCTCCCTCATGCCTGTGTTACCTTCTGGCTCTCTCCTTTTAGTTATGCTGTCATAGTTAGTTGCCGGAGTCCCTGCTTGTACTCGGTGCAATATGTATACTGCTCCAACTTATTCAGGTGACATTGGGCATACCTAACAACCTGTGTTTTCTTTCCCTCCCCCCCACCCCAAATCTGTCCCTCTGAGTTACATGGAGTCAACAGGAAATCTTTTGGTGGAGAGGGTGGAGACCTCGACTGGCTATCGTAGCCTGCAGGGAATCGGCCGTCAGACATTCTGTCGCATGTCCCAGACCCGGTGAAATGTAACTGAATTGTCTTGGCCAGCCCTAAGGGTCCCATCTGCATCTCATCATTGCTGAGGAGTGTGCTCCCATCACCCAATCAAGCATCCAGCCAGAGCAGGTCATGATATTTTTTACCATATTAACATGCCATTGTTGTGTGTTATGCCTGATGTAAAGACTCTCGTCTCTGCGAGCCTACCACACAGATTTAATACTTGTCATTTTTAGGGCATACCTAACAACCTGTGTTTTCTTTCTCTGTCTCTTCCCCCCCCCCAATCTGTCCCTCTGAGTTACATGTTGATCCTGGGATTGAGATGCTGGCCTCTTCTGCCCCTTGGACCTGCTTGATCCATCCTGGTGCCCTGTGTCTGGTCGGAGTTTTATCGCACCGCTCCTGTGAAGGACGGCCCCATGAGGACAGTTGAGGGTTATACCTGTTAAAACTGTTAATATTATAGTCAGGCTGTCTGTTGTTGCCCAAATGAGGATGGGTTCCCTTTTGAGTCTGGTTCCTCTCGAGGTTTCTTCCTCATGTCGTCTGAGGGAGTTTTTCCTTGCCACCATCGCCACAGGCTTGCTCATTGGGGATAGATTAGGGATGTTGAAACAAGAAAAAATGTCTGCACACTTAGATCCTTTAGTTCATTTAATTGCCAAGCTTTCGGTCAGAGACCTTCCTCAGGGCACAAACAGACCTTTGATGTAGAAAGTCTCTACACAAATATTTCTCACGAACGAGGTATTATAGCACTTGAATATTATCTGCGGAACCGCTCGGAGGATGAGAACCCCCCCAAATACCTTCATCTGTGATCTGGCATCATCTATCCTCAGACTAAATTTATTTTCCTTCCACCAAGGAGAGTATTACCTCCAAGTTAAAGGCACAAGTATGGGGAGTAACTTTGCCCCCAGCTATGCAAATTTGTATGTGGGATCTTTTGAACAACAGTTTATTTTTAATGAGGACAGAAATCCGTTTTATAGTAACATCATCAGATATTTTAGATATTTAGATGATGTTCTTTGTGTTTTTAAAGGGTCTCAAAATGAGCTGAATGAATTTATCACACACTTGAACAAAATGAGCCCTGACCTGAAATTCACTGTGGAGTTTGACTCTAAACGTGTGCATTTCTTAGATATGTGGATCAGACTAGAAGATGGGAAACTGACCACAACCCTCTACCATAAGGAAACGGACCGCAACTCTTTTTTGTTGGCAAGCAGCTCACATCCTAGTGCCCTAAAAAACGGACTGCCCAAGAGTCAGTTCTACAGACTCAGAAGGATCTGTCACTCCACTGAAGAATATGAGGAGAATGCATTAGAAATGAAACAAAGATTTTTGGCTAGGGGTTATCCCATGAAGACTGTTGAGGAGGCATATAATATTGCCCTGTCCACGCCACGGTTACATCTTCTGAAAAAAAGTGTTAAAAAAGATAAGTTTTCAGTTTCTTGCATTACTACTTTTACTCCTAAATCCTACATAATTAAAAACACAGTCATGAAATATTGGCATTTAATATGTGACGATCCTTCACTCCAGGGTAAATTTAATGACCCCCTGTTGTTTGTCTCCAGACGGGGTCCCAACCTCAGGAATAAGCTTGTTAAAGCATGTATAAGATCTGCTCCTGCTCAAACACTCTTAGCACCCCTGAGGGATGGTAACTACCCCTGTGGCAACTGTGCCCAATGTAACAGTACACATAAGACTCATACTTTTAAACACCCCAGGTCTGGTAAAAGTTATAATGTGAAGGGTTTTATTACATGCAATACAAAGAATGTTGTTTATTTGTTAAGATGTCCCTGTGATAAGGTCTATGTGGGAAAAACTACACGTAGCTTAAAACAAAGGATCAGCGAACATAAGAGTTCGATTAGACGGGCTGATCTTAATTACCCTGTGGCTTGTCACTTTGTAGAGTGTGCCCACCCTGTTTCTTCCCTACGGTTTCAGGGAATTGAGCAAGTTAAATTGTTAAGGGGTGGGAACATTGATAAAGTGCTATGTCAAAGGGAATTGTTTTGGATCCATACATTAGATGCCCTACAACCCAAAGGGTTAAATGTAGACTTTGACATGAGTGTTATGTTATGATTGGAGGTATACTATTTGTTAAGTCTTGAAACTGCAGTTTGTGAAGTTTTTGCTGATGTTTATGCAGTTATCTTGAACTTACATTTGCTTATATGTGTGTATGTACTCAAGTTTGTATGTAAAAAGATGTATGTTTTTGTGGTGGGTAATTTTATTGGTGCATTTGGGATCAATTTAATGCCAGCTACCTTGGGTAGAGGAAACATGAAACTAGGAAGAACAGAAAAACTACAACTCCCACACTTGGACTACAACTCATCTGTGCAGGTGTGACTGAGCACCTTAATGAATCTTAACTGATTAGTTTGTTGTATGCTCCATCTGTTTGTGCCCTGAGGAAGGTCTCTGACCGAAAGCTTGGCAATTAAATGAACTAAAGGATCTAAGTGTGCAGACATTTTTTCTTGTTTCAACAGTCTTTTGGTTTTGTTTGGCACCTTTTTATCGTGAGTGCCGTGTGATCCGTTTAAATGCAGGATAGATTAGGGATAAAATTAGCTCATGTTTTAAGTCGTTCAAATTCTGTAAAGCTGCTTTGCGACAATGTTTATTGTTAAAAGTGCTATACAAATAAACTTGATTTGATTTGATCCACAGACACATAATACACATTATATTGTGCATTATTATTATTATTATTATTATTATTATTATTGTCTGGTGGGTTTTTTTTTTTTTGTGATATATATGCCTTGCATATCTTGGACCAGGAATTCTAAAATTAGTACAACTACTACTACACTATTATTATGGTCATTAAAGTGACCACTGCTAATAGTCATAAGGTTTGTGTGTATAGAGGAAATGACGCAAAATGCGCTCATCAGTGAAAAGCTGTGGTGTTCTGTTTCTTTTTGAATGTGTTCTACTGCATGACCGTTGTTCTTAGGCCTGAGGCCCACCCACACCGGTTCTCAACTCGGTCCTGTAGAGAGTGTATAAACGATGTGTGCGCTGCGCAGCAGTGTTGCCAACTTGGCGACTCTCTCGCTAAATCTGGCGACTTTACAAATCCTCTTGGTGACTTTTTTTTGTCAAAAGCGACTAGCAACAAATCTAGCGACTTTTATATGTGGATTCTTCACCGTCAGGCTGTGGCTGGATAGCAAGCTGGACTGGACTTGCAACACCAATCACTTATACAGGAAGGGACAGAGCAGGCTATACTTCCTTAGGAGGCTGCAGTCCTTTAACATCTGCAGGAAACTCCTGTGGATGTTCTATCAGTCTGTGGTCTCCAGTGCCCTGTTTTACACCGTGGTGTGCTGGGGGGGGGCAGTGCATCCAAGAAGGACACATCCAGGCTGGACAAACTGATCAGGTGGGCCGGCTCTGTGGTCGGCGTGAAGCTGGACTCTCTGGTGACGGTGGCAGAGAAGAGGTCTATGGACAAACTATTGAACATCATGGACGATGCCAGTCACCCTCTGCACACCGTCATCAGCAACCAGAGGAGCCTGTTCAGTGACAGAATGCTCCTTCCCAAGTGCATTGTCCCTCATGCCATCAGACTGTACAACTCCTCTCTGGGGGGGAGGAGGGGTAACAGGAGGACAGAGGACGGGAAAGAGCAGTAGCCTAGCCTAACAATAAGCAATACTGGACAATGTGCAATATAATGTGCAATATAAAGTGCAATATTTCTCCCGCTGCCCCCCTTTTTCCTTTTTTTTCTCCTCTCTCTCCCCCCTTCCTCTCTTCCTCATATCTTATTCTTTTTTATATTTGTATATGTAAATACTTAATTTATTTGAATTTATCTAGAAGTTTTTCTCTATTTCTTTTCTCTGTTTATCTGTAATGATGCTGCTGGAATCTTAATTTCCCTGAGGGAACCCTCCCAAAGGGATCAATAACATTTTATCTAATCTCATCTAATCTAATCTTTTACTGGTGTTATTGGAGACTTTTCTGGTGTTTTGGAGACTCTGACGTGAAAGCACGTATATTTCTGCAGGTGCTGCTGTGAGCCCCTCCGCCGCCCCACAGCACTCACAGGCAGTCAGTGTCACAGCGGCCTCGCGCAGCGCAGCAGTCCCAGCTGCAGTCAGAGCGGAGAGGAATGGTGGGGGCGGGGCTCTCCTCTCCTCTCCGCTCCACTCCAGACTTCTAATAAATTGCGCATCCTTTGCAAAGCCGCCGCTATTCCTGCCCTGGCTTAGAGAGCGGGATGTAAATGTTTCTCCACTGTCACACTAAAATAAATCACTGCATTTTACTCACACAGCCTCAGTCACTTACACACCCCATCCACTGTGTGTGCGCCTCTGACATAAGCTAAACATCTAGCTAGCTAGCTCATCATGTCTCAGTCTAAACTGTACACTCAGAAATACAGAAAGGAGTGCGAATCAAGCCCTGAATTCAAAGGCTGGTTGAAACAGTTTATTGGGGATGATACACGACCACACTGCCTGTATTGTAAGGCTGATTTCTACGCCAAACTTTGTGACATGAAAAAACACATGGCAACTCAAAAACATACTCAAAATAAGTCATTCAGGGTTTTTGGTTGGCCCAGGTGGTGATGATCTTTATGTTGCTGACATCCTCCATGCATTTATTGATGTAGGCTGACACAGACATGGCATCCTCATCTATGTTGGTTTGATCATTATAAGTGGCAGCTTCCTTGAACATGTCCCAGTCAGTGCACTCAAAGCAGTCCTATAGTGCCTCCATAGCCCCCTCAGACCACACCCTCACCTACCTCACTGTAGATTTCCCCTCTGATCAACAGGGGCTTATATATAAGGATCAGCATAATGGATAAGAAAGAAAGCACAACTTTATTAATCACACACACTTGTGAAAATCCTCTCTGCATTTAACCCATTTGAAGCAGTGAACACACACACACATGCACACAGGTGAGCAATGAGCACACATGCATACCAGAGCAGTGGGCAGCCATGCTAACAGTGCCCAGGGAGCAGTTGGGAATTAGGTGCCTCACTCAAGGGCACCTCAGCCCAAGGCCACCCCATATTAACCTAACCACATGTCTTTGAACTGTGGGGGAAACTAGCGCACCTGGAGGAAACCCACACAGACACGGGGATAACATGCAAACTCTGCACAGAAAGGCCCCTGCCAGCTGCTGGGCTCGAACCCAGAACCTTCTGGCAACCATGCTAACCACTTACACCACCGTACCACCCAATAAATGGTCAGAAGAGCCAAGGTGGAGGCGAGGAGCTGCTTTGAATGCATCCTTCATGTTGGTGTAGGCCATGTCTAATGTGTTTGCTCCCCTGGTTGAACAATCCACAAGCTGGTGAAAATGAAGGAGGACTGTCTTCATGTTGGCCTGGTTAAAATCCCCAGCCACAATGAAAAAGCCCTCAGTGTGAGCGGATTGCAACTCACCGATAGTCCGGTAGAGAACACTCATCGCCTCCTTTGTGTTAGTGCTGGGGGTCACGTACACAGCAGTGATGGAAACTAAAGTAAACTCCCTGGGCAGATAGAATGGTCTACAATTTACAGTTAGAAGCTCAATGTCTGGTGAGCAATGGCTCGAGACAAACTTAGCATTTTTACACCAACTGTTATTGATATAAATACACAAACCACCCCCTCAGGATTTACCGCTTAGTGCACAGGTACTGTCGGCACGAAACGTAGCTAGCCCCTCGATGCTAACAACATTGTCCAGGATTGAAGAGTTAAGCCAGGTCTCTGTCAGAATTATAGCACAGCAGTTCCTCAACTCTCGTTTTGATGTTAATTCCAGCTGCAGATGATCCATTTTGTTCTCCAGGGAACGAACATTAGCGAGGAAGACAGATGGAAGCGGCATTTTATAAGGGTTAGCTTTTAGCTTAGCTGTTAGCCCCCCCCCCGACAACCGCGCTTCCGCCTTCGGTCACACCGCCTCCACTTACTCCTCCGTCGGCTTGTGCTGCTAGAGGAGTCCGTTGCACCGTAGGCCCCTGGGTCTTGCTGGCGTAGCACTCCGAGGCTATGCAAACACTTCCAAGTAGTTGTGTCTACGAAGCCGAAATCACTGGATGATTGTAATTCCAGCAAGTGCTGACGACTACATATAAACTTACTGAGAGTTATTACTGACTTACTAGGCGGTGTATTTTGATAGCTGTAAAAGGCCTCGACCTTAAAACCAGTTCCTGCTGTGACGTCACACACTCAGGGATGGCTGGCTCAGCGGGGTAGCTCGAATGGCAACTTTGTGGTCGATTTTAACTCTCAAAAATATATACATTTTTAAATTCCCATTTATGCAGCATACAAGAGCCAAGGGTGAAGATACGATCCACTCAGAAATTTATTTAAAAATAAAGGAGATACGCAAACTCCTTTAATCCAATGGAAATGTTGTGGAAGGACCTGAAGCGAGCAGTTCATGTGAGGAAACTCACCAACATCCCAGAGTTAAAGCTGTTCTGTACAGAGGAATGAGCTAAAATTCCTCCAAGCTGGTATGCAGTAATGATCAACAGTTACCGGAAACATTTAGTTGCAGTTATTGATGCACGGGGGGTGTCACACCAGATACTGAAAGCAAAGGTTCACATACTTTTGCCACTCACAGATATGTAATATCCTCATGTCTAGGGATGCACCGATACCACTTTTTTACAAACCGATACGAGCACGAGTACTTTTGTATGTGTACTTGCTGATACCGAGTACCGATATTTCTTAGATTGGGTTTCCATGAAAAAGCAAATAATTTGGAGGCAGGTTTTATTTTCCTCTTCAGCAGATTATGACAAGCCTATTATAAGGCTAAAATACAAAAAAGTATTAACAGAAGGCTATTCCAAGCCAAAAATAAACAGATCATTCTGACTTTTAACAAAAAAGCCTTCAATAAGTCAGTCAATGTCATCACATTAGACAAATTGTAAATACAACCAGAAAAGGAAAATATGTGCTGCATAGGCCTAGTTAACACAGCCAACTAAACAAAAAGCGAGCACATCTATTACTCAGTTAGCACATTTCAAAGCAAAGTATCAAAACAGTCTCCTGCTTTCAAGCAAACAATCACTTTACATGTGACACTATTTCTGTGTTTTAGTTAAAGATATGAACACAATGTTGTCAAATGACTATCACCACACAGTTTTGCAGCCTCTGTACTAGGCTGTATTTTTGGGTAAAGTGAGAGGCAGATTTTTTTTGATGAACAGAATCATCTCTGCATGATCAGGTGATAGTCTGTTTCTGCTTTCATTCACAATATGAGACACTGAGCTAAACAGCCGTTCACCGTCAACGCTGCTGCACGGTGCTGAGAGGTATCTGCATGCCATTTTGGCCAGAGAAGGGAACCGCACTTTATTAACCTCCCAGTATTGCAGAGGTTTGTCCTCACGGGCCAACGGGGCCTCTCCAAGGTATGTCTCTAATTGTGCAGTAAAACCTACAGCGGCTGGGGTCAGTGCTGCTGATGCTTGCTCATTACCAATTTCATCAAATATACTGTCTAAACTGCTGCTGGCCTGTTCCCTGCGTGGCTTTCTGGTAGGTGGCTCATGCTGGTTGTGATCCTCCTGCTTGTCATCCTCTGCAGTCAGCCTCTTCAGCTCAATCATCAGCATCTCCTTGGCATTTGCAGCAGTGTTGGTGTTTGAAAAAACACACATTTATACCTAAACAAACAAAATATAGTCAATATGTGACCGTTTGCCAATTCCACAACAAATCACATCCAAGTTGCATGGAATCCTATTAAGCGTTCATCTCTCGCTCACTTACACACTCAAACACACACGCACACTGGCCTACCTCGGCTCGAGTAAAGTTGCTAGGCTGTAGAGAGGATTTCCTTCCACATTGGCAAATCGCATCTTGACAGCTGCAGCTAACGTTCCCTTCATAGTTTTGATGCCGTGGTCCTCCTCGGTCTTTTGAGATAGAAATCTTAGCAGCACAGTGATCCAGGAATCACGTCTGCTGCCATAGCATCCGAAGAGCTAACTTTGCGCGTCAACTCCTCAAATGGACCCATAACAGATGCCGTCTTCTCCAACAGTGTCCACTGGTTAGCCGTGAGATTGTCAGGGAGATCGTATTCAGACGTATATATTCCAAGCACCCATTTCTGTTCGACCAGGGACTGTGCTATTCCAGCGAGTTTGTACATCTTGCTGGAGACGCTTTGTGGGCTGACTGATCTGTAACTGGATGTCTTCGAGGCGGGAGTAGGCTAAAGCTGAATGTTTGAAATGCCCAACTATTCTGCGACCCACTGCCACAGCATCCGCGACACTTCTGTGTGACAGGAGGCCCTCGTGAACCACCAGCTGAAGAGTGTGAGCAGTACATGACAGGCTAGGAAGTCCAGCATCAGCCATAGCCTTAATCATATTTTTTACGTCATCTCTGAGCACAACGTGGACGGAACTTTTTGAGATGCCCCAGATCTGTAGCATGTCTTCGAATACATTAGCTATTGCTTGGCTAGTGTGAGAGCCCCGAAATGGCTTAGCTTGTAAAGTGATGTGGTGAAACGTAAATGCATCATCTATCCACTGAGCTGTTAAACTGAGGAAAGACATTGGGCAGACACTACTATCCATATATCAGTTGTGAAACTTAATGCCGCAACATCATGCACCAGGGACCGAACATGTTTTTTCACGGCATCATACACCTTTGGCAACATTACATCTGTTATGTAGGGGCGACTGGGAATTTCATATCGTGGTTCTAACACACAAAGAAAACGGCGAAATCCAGCATTATCAACTGCCGAAAGTGGCTGGTCATCAAGTGCTATAAAGTGAGTAAGAGCCTCTGTTATTTTTATGGCCCGTGAGCTGTCTTTTGACATTTTCTCTCGCTTTTGAAAGACTTGCGGTAAGGTTGGTTGCTGCGGTCTTTCACTAGCATTAACAAACTCTGTGTGCTTAGCACTGTGGTGCGTCTTCAGATGTTTAATCAAATTGCTAGTGTTAAACGATGTACTTTCCTTTCCGCCCCTCGACACCGCAGCAGTACAGATCTTACAATCTGCCTTACTCCTGTCATCGTCTTTTATCTTAAAGTATTCCCAAATTGCTGACATTGCTTACTCTTCTCACTGAAAAACATGGTCCATGGTCTGATACTTTCAGTTTCACACTAGCTTGCAAACAGAATCTCCGAAGCCAAGTTTCCAGCTCGTTGTCTCCCCCAGAGATCGAAGTCACGCAGGACAATCACATCCGCCTAATTTTGATGTGGTGAAATAGGCCTAGTCCACTGTTGAGTGGTATTGGTGCATGATATCGGCAATTTATGTACGAATACGAGTATTTTAATGAAGTATCGGCCTGATACCCGATACTGGTATCGGTGCATCCCTACTCATGTCGTCTGAGGGAGTTTTTCCTTGCCACTGTCACCACAGGCTTGCTCATTGGGGATAGACTAGGGATAAAATTAGCTCATGTTTTAAGTCGTTCAAATTCTGTAAAGCTGCTTTGCGACAATGTTTATTGTTAAAACCGCTATACAAATAAACTTGACTTGACGGATCATTTCTCAATAAATAAATGATCAAGTATAATATTTTTGTCTCATTTGTTTAACTGGGTTCCATACATGTCAATCTTTAGTTACCCATAACTAGAGCTGGGCGATATGGCCTAAAAAAAAATCAATCTTTGATTTTTTTCACAAAAAATCCAATTTTCGATTTTAATCGATTTTTCCCCCTACTAAAAATCAAACTACAGATGATAAAGAAATGGTTCAAAACAAGTTTTACCTTTATTTTGTTTTCACTTAAATTTCCCAATTGGGGTTAAAGTGCAACCAGAAACCAAAAAGAAGTAAAAAAAACAAGCTTGTAGATGAGATGGCAGACCATGCCATTGTAAATAGTGAGAACATACAGTAACTTTTAGAAAGCTTTCTCCAACATAGCTTAGTTTCAAACTGGCACTGACACAATGCACCCTCAAACTTTAAAAAAAAATAAAATAAATAAATAAATAAATAATTTGCCCCCTCAAAAAAAAAATTATATATGTTATTTGCCAGCTGGGAGGTCTGTATTGTGAAATACCGTGAGCGAAGTCTTGAAAGTACTGACCAAGGCCCTCATTCAAGGCCGAGGTCACAGTATTTCATGATACGGACTGACCTTAAGCTGGTAAATAATATCTCATCTCATCTCATTATCTCTAGCCGCTTTATCCTGTTGTACAGGGTCGCAGGCAAGCTGGAACCTATCCCAGCTGACTATGGGCGAAAGGCGGGGTACACCCTGGACAAGTCGCCAGGTCATCACAGGGCTGGTAAATAATATACTTATTTTTTTCCTTTACCAAATTCTAACAGAAAACGAGAGCGCCCGAAAGGGAAAACCGAGCCGAGCCGCCATTTTGAATCCTCATTCACGGCTGTAATGCAAATTGCTTCCTCCTCGGTATACAAGTGCACTTCCATGGCAGGAAAAAAAAAACCCTACATTTAGCTGCCTATGTCGTCCCCTATTTATACAAATAGGAGTCATTCAGGATTCAGCCATGTTTTTGCTCGGTGTTAGCAAATTAAAGGTTTTTAGCTTGCTCCTGAAATGTTTTATTTTATTTCTTCTTCCTCAAGGTAGTAAAACTCGCTTTCGCTGTGAACACTGTCGTTATTGCTATCCATGCTGCAAAATTAATGCTATTCTCCTGAGAAATGCTGGCAAAAATTTATAAGATTTTTGATACTATAAATAAATCTTATTAAAAAAAAGATAACTGTTGACAAAAAAAAATGCTATTATGTTTGTTGTTGTTGTGAACGAGCAAGTCGCCAGAGGTCCGTAACCAGAGTCTGTACCGTAGGATACGGACCAGCTCGCCAGCCAATCAGAGCACAGGATTTGGACCACGAAAAAAATATAAATAAATAATAAATAAAATTGTGTCCTTTTCGATAAAACTAACAAATTAGGAAAGAAAAATCCCGACTTTTCCATCGTATGTATGGGCACCATGTCTTTTGCAATAAACATCGCGATAGCATCTGTGATTGCCTTCCACCGCGCCCCATTCTTATCATAAGGCACACAGTTTGAAAATGTGTCCGGGACGGTTGCTTGCTTTACTTTGGATGGTGTGCTCGTGCTGCGGCTGTGTTCATTCCGCTGGGAGCAGCACTTCTCCCACTCCGCTGGAGGCTTCTGTTTAAAGGAATACTCCGGAGTGAAATGCTTTTTAGGGCTATTTTTGCATGATTGGGAGTGCATACTTTGAGTTGGTAGCACAATCACGTCAATCGGTTGTGTTTTGAGAAAGTTGGTTTTTTTTGTGATTTAAACCGAAAGCGCTAACACGGCAGTGTGAGGGGCATGTCATTTCGCCAATACAAAACGCTGTTTTTAAAACCATTGCCAAGGTCCAAACAACATTACAGTTCAGTGGAAGTGAGTACAGGGTTCCTATACACAAACCGAAGTGTCCCTGGCTCAGTAAGTGTATGGACAGATCGTCTAGAAGACTGAATACAAAACATGTACCTTCCCGAAAGTAGTTGTTCTCCAGTCGCCATCTTCAGGGGACAACCCGTAAAAGTCGAGTGCCGAGTGCAGAGCTAAGTCCTCTGGAAATGCACAATTTCGTAGCATTTTATGGAAACACAATCTAGTGCAGGGGTGGGCAATTATTTTTTCCATGGGGCCACATGAGAAACAGAAAATTGTGGAGGACCGGACCAAAAGGCTGAACTAAATTCTGCATAATATTAATTGCATTTCTTTATATAAAGCAGTAAATAACATTGTTTTTACAAGCTGCTAAGACTGGTAAGAGTATGGAAAAACTGAGGTTGCCTTACAAAAAATGTCATTTATTCAATCAAATTTCCCAAAACAATGGTTAACAAAATGTGAACGTTTATACCATTTTTTTCAGTCACATTCACCCCAAAACACAATAAAGACATCACAATATTGTCTTTCTACTCCAAATATCAAGCAAGATGCATCATATTATAATAATGATGCCCACATTTGTAGTCTAATCACCTCATTTGGTGTTTTTCAGTTTTTTATTTGTTCAGTGAGAGAAATCTAGTCTCTGTTGGTCTTTAACGAGTGCATCAAAGTCAGGTTGAATATCTGAGGTGGAGATGCGAAGCACAGCTGACAAATGATCATCGGTGAGAGAGGATCTATACCTGGATTTGTTAAACTTCATCACTGAAAATGTTTGTTCACATATGTAGGTAGAGCCAAAGAGAACAAACTTCTTCTGAGCATGTCTCCTCGGTGTAGGTATCAGATCTACAGATCGGCTCGGGCTCCGGCGCCTGCTGGTGACGTCACACTATGTGATTGGCTGGACCATTTGAAGGATGACGTACAAGTTTGTGGTTGGTCTGGACAAATTACGGAAGTAGTTATCGCGGGATTAGGTTTCGTGGGATTTCATGTTATGTTCATGTCGCGCGCATTGCATTTTTGTTGAACACAACTTCAAAATAAAAGCAATGCACATTCAGTCCATGCATGAGGTAAAATTAGAAAATACGTTTATTTTGTAATTTCTAATTAACCTTACGTGGGCCGGTCAGAATGAACCAAAGGGCTGGATGCAGCCCGCGGGCCGTAAAATGCCCAGGTCTGGTCTAGGGTTTAGTTCGAAATTAAAAGGAAACTGCATGCAACAACATTATAGTCCAAGCGGGTTGGAATTTTGAATGGGAGGTCATGTGATGCTACGAAATTGTGCATTTCCAGAGGATTTAGCTCTGCACTTGGCACTCGACTTTTACAGACTGTCCCCTGAAGATGGCATCTGGAGAACAACTACTTTCGGGAAGGTACACGTTTTGTATTCAGTCTTCTAGACGATCTGTCCATACACTTACAGAGCCAGAGACACTTCGGTTTGTGTGTAGGAACCCTGTACTCACTTCCACTGAGCTGTAATGTTGTTTGGACCTTGGCAATGGTTTTAAAAACAGCGTTTTGTATTGGCGAAATGACATGCCCCTCACACTGCCATGTTAGCGCTTTCGGTTTAAATCACCAAAAAAACCAACTTTCTCAAAACACAACCGATTGACGTGATTGTGCTACCAACTAAACGTATGCACTCCCAATCATGCAAAAATAGCCCTAAAAAGCATTTCACTCTGGTGTATTCCTTTAAGGGGTTGGAATAAATTCATCGTGCTGTTTCCTTTAGAAGCAACCGTTTTCAAACACGCCTTACAACAAGGACTTTGTTTGGTCTGCGTCCAACGCCACAAAACCGAACCAATTCCAGATCACGGAGGAAGTTACTCCTTTCTTGGGCACAAGTTGCGGCTTTCCCCCCAATCGCTGCCATGTTGTTTGTGTGTGTCTATGGCAAGCGTGCAGGAGGAGGGCTATAGTGTCAATGCCCGATCCGTCCCTGCTGCCCGATCCATCCTGCACATCTGCAGAGGGGAGGTCGGTGGCGGAAGTTAAAACTGAGAGAAAACCGATTTTCATAAAAACACATCGTCCTTAACTGTAAATTTGAATTAATCGATAAAATCGATTTATCGCCCAGCTCTACCCATACCCTTACAAAATCTGTACTTTTCCCTTACATACACCCATGAGCCCTTATACACGAGAAAAAAAATCCAATATATAATCCAAAGCACCGATTGTTTCATTCCACATTATACATTCCTGTTGTAATAGGCATATTTATCACACTGCATCAAGTTAAAGGGATCAAATAACCATGTACTGAATAAAAATAAATTTTAGATCCCAGACAAAACAACTGAATTAAAAAGAACTATATGTACAGTCAAGTAAACAATTATCTACTAAAGAGAATGACTGAACTATAAACTTAATTATTTAATATATATTGTATCAGTAATACCAGAATTATTGATGTAAATTTTGCAAATAAAATGTATTAATATTAAATAGTTCATAAAAATTACACAAAGTTCTATTTGACAAGTGTTGACATCACCTACAATATTACATTCCACCAAAGAAAATTACTTGAAATATAACAGCAGTACTAAGTAGGTATGTTAATTAAAATAGTAGGTTACATGTATTAATTCTATATAAATCATGTCAAACAGTAAATGAAGGTTAGTAATAGTTCCATTTGAGAAAAAAGTGTTGACACCGCAAGCAGTGTTAGATCCAACTAAAGATGACTGAATCACATCAAGTATATTATGTAAACAAGGATAAGTGAAAATATTAATAAATTATGAAGTTAAATTGAAAAACTTCCCAGTAATTTATAACAAGAATTTAAATCTTATTCATTTTTGGAGTGTTCTTTTTTGTACAAAGATGTTGCAGATTTGGCACTAGCTAGATCACCACTGCTTGGGTAGCAGTTGTAGCTCCTCGTCACAGTTCATTTTAATTTGCAAATATGCAGTTAATGTGTCTGGAGACATATTTTTTCTGTACTCAGTATGAATTTTCCTAACCAATGAAAAGCCCTCTCACTATCTACATTGCTATGTGGGAGGCACAGCAAAGCAGTAAAAAGTTGTTTCAGCACTGGAAACCTGGCAACACCCAGAGCAGTTTTTACATCGAAGACCTTTCCCCAATATACATCTATTATTTTACTGGTCAATAAAAGAAAATCAGAGCACGGTAAACATGCAGATGGTGTTAAATTGCTTCCATCCCCTACTACACATTTTAGAAACAGGTTACCAACGGTCATTACCACCATTACACTTCATTCAATACTTTTCCAGTTTGCTGACGACTGATGGTAGTAACAGGTGTTGATCATCTGTATCTACATATAATGTCTATCAGCAATTAAAATGTTTAGGGAAGCAAAACCAGAAATCGCCGGGTAACTACAGTTGCCGTTGTATAAATGGCGACTCCCACTATCGCCTCCCTAAATTATCATGATAATGGAAGAAGCTTTCCTACATGCAAACAGTAAAAACTTTATATTAAAAAAAAAAACAATTGCTTACTTGTGCAGTCTTTGAGTCAGGAAACATTTTTTTCGCTAACTGCGAAAAATGGTCTGACACAGTCCGGGGGGGGGGGATGTTGTGTTCCACGAGAAATTGGCAGAACATAACTTCTGCAGCTGTCATAGAAGTCTGGGCAGTCTGAGACGATGTACTTAAATGACCAAGAAAACCACATGCAACTATAAAACCACATAAATCGAAAATAGTCCCGTTTCATTGGGCATGCGTGTTTGAAAAAATAAATGATGGATGCTAAGAAAATACTCTCGGAGTAACGGAAAAAATCTCTGATATAAAATGCAATTTTCCCGTATGAAAATCAGTGTACGCCGTTGTGGCAGTGGGGGCGTGGTCAAGCGCTGATCTGTGACAGGAGGGCGGAGTCAGGGAAGGTAAGTGGCAGAATCACTACACCTGACGGCAATTAACCTGTGTTTGTGTGTCTTCCCAGTGACCGTGCCCTATTTAAGGAGGGAGAGCGAGAGCAGAGGGGCTCATCCCTGGACGAGACGCTGGTGTGCGTGTCTCGGAGAGTTTGAAATATATATTGTTGTACTGAAAAGTGTGGCAATAAAGCCTCTGTTTACACTTGATCTCTGTCCTGCCGTCCTCTGTGCTCCACCCACACGTATTGAGCCTTACAGTGGTGCCGAAACCCGGGATCCAGAGTGGAGCACCAACCGATCAGCCCCATGGAGTCCTCCCCGTTCGCCGACCTGGTCCACGCCCTCGCCACAGCCCAGCAAAGCCAGCACCAGGCGCTTGTCACCCTCCGGAAGAAACAAGAGCAGCGCTTCGAAACCCTGGTGCTGGCCCAGCAGGAAGACTGCGAGGCGTTCCGGCACCTCCTCGCGTCGGCAGGGTCCACCAGCACTCTGGCCGCGGGCCCGTCTCCCCTCACCGTCACCAAGATGGGCCCGCAGGATGATCCCAAGGCATTTATCATGCTATTCGAACAGGTCGCCGAAGCCTCGGGGTGGCCGATGGAGCGGCGCGCCTCCTCCCCCTCCTAACGGGAGAGGCGCAGCTGGCCACGCTACATCTCCCCGCCGACCGCCGGCTGGCCTACACGGACCTCCGCCGGGCCGTCCTCCAGCGTGTGGGGTGCACTCCAGAGCAACAGCGCCAGCGCTTCTGCGCTTGGAGGAAGTCGGCCGGCCGTTCGCGTTCGGCCAGAAGCTCTGGGACGCCTGCTGGCAGTGGTTGAGGGCCGACGACCGCGACGCCGAGGGGATCATCGACCAAGTGGTGCTGGAACAGTTCATCGCTCGCCTGCCCGCAGGAACCACGGAGTGGGTCTAGTGCCACCGCCTGGCGTCACTGGATGAGGCAGTCAAGCTGGCGGAGGATCATTTGGCGGCTGTTCCGGCGGCAGGACAGCAGACGGCATTTACTCTTCTCTCCCTCTCTCTCTCCCTCCTTCTGTGTCCCATCCTCGCCCCATTCCCCCACCGCGGAGCCGGGGGCCGGCGACACCCCAGCCAGCCCGCAGCACCCGTGGTGCCCTCCCATTTCTCCCTTCTGTGTCTGTCTCTCCCCCCCTCAGGTGAGTGAGCCCCAGAACACCGGTGCAGAGGGAAAGCCCGGGCCGGTTTGCTGGCACTGCGGGGAGCCAGGCCACCTTCAACAACAGTGCACGGCAATGGAAGTGGGCGCGGTGGTTCGGATCCCCGATGCACCAGAGGCCGCCCTCGAACGGGCCGGAGCGTATCGCATATCAGTGAGTATCCAAGGGGCTACATATCAGGCATTGGTGGATTCGGGTTGTAATCAGACCTCAATTCGCCAAAGCCTGGTGCAAAACGAGGTATTGGGGGGAGCACAGGGGGTGAAGGTGTTGTGTGTGCACGGGGATGTTCACAGCTACCCTTTGGTGTCGGTCCACATTTTTTTCAGAGGGGAAAAATTTATAGTGAAGGCGGCAGTTAATCCTCGCCTTACCCACTCCTTGATTTTGGGGACTGATTGGCCAGGATTTCGGGGGTTAATGACACACTTAGTAAAGAGCGAGTCACGCAGCTTTTGATTCCGAAGAGCCGCCGGGAATTGGTATTCCAGGTGGCTCACTTTAATCCCATGGCTGGACACTTAGGGCAGGATAAGACACTAGCCCAAATAATGGCCCGATTCTATTGGCCGGGGATTCGCGGCGATGTTCGTAGGTGGTGTACGGCATGCCGCAAATGCCAGTTAGTGAATCCAGCGGCCATTCCAAAAGCGCCTTTGCGCCCTCTTCCATTGATCGAGACCCTGTTTGAGAGAATTGGGATGGATCTCATCGGGCCATTAGATCGGTCAGCACGAGGGTACTGCTTTATATTAGTTCTGGTGGACTATGCAACGCGATACCCGGAAGCAGTGCCTCTGCGCAATATCTCAGCACGCAGTATTGCAGAGGCACTCTTCCGCGTTATCTCCTGAGTCGGAATCCCGAAAGAGATTCTGACTGATCAAGGCACTACATTCATGTCACGGACACTGCGCGAACTGTATAGGTTATTGGGGAATAAGCCGATCCGCACCAGTGTGTATCACCCACAAACGGACGGTTTAGTGGAACGGTTCAATCGCACCCTCAAAAATATCATTAAAAATTTGTAAGTGAGGACACACGTGATTGGGATAAGTGGCTTGAGCCCTTGTTGTTCTCAGTGCGAGAGGTTCCCCAAGCCTCCATGGGGTTCTCCCCGTTCTAATTATTATATGGGCATAAGCCGCGCGGCGTCCTAGACGTGCTGCGGGAAAATTGGGAGGAGGGACCTTCACAAAGCAAGAATGAAATTCAGTACGTTATGGACCTGCACGCAAAACTCCACACGCTCACCCACCTAACTCAGGAGAATTTGCGGCAGGCCCAGGAACGGCAAGCCCGCCTGTACAACAAGGGTACGCGCCTTAGGGAGTTCACCCAGGGAGATAAAGTACTCGTACTGTTGCCCACTTTGAGCTCCAAATTGATCGCCAAGTGGCAAGGGCCCTTTGAGGTCACACGGCGAGTTGGGGACGTCGACTATGAGGTGAGGCGAACGGACAGGGGTGGGGCACTACAAATTTACCACCTCAACCTGCTCAAACTCTGGAATGAGGAGGTCCCCGTGGCGTTGGTGTCGGTGGTTCCGGAGAAGGCGGAGCTGGGACCGGAGGTTCAAAAAAAGGCATTGGCATCACGCACCTCTCCGGTCCCCTGTGGAGACCACCTCTCCCCGACCCATCTCACGGAGGTTGCCCAGTTACAGACCGAGTTTTTGGATGTGTTCTCGCCCCTGCCCGGTCGCACCAACCTCATAGAGCACCACACAGAGACGCCCCCGGGGGTAGTAGTGCGTAGCCGCCTTTACAGGTTACCCGAACACAAAAAAAAGGTGGTTCGGGAAGAACTTGAGACCATGCTCGAAATGGGCATCATCGAGGAGTCCCACAGTGACTGGAGCAGCCCAGTGGTCTTGGTACCCAAGGCCGACGGGTCGGTCCGGTTCTGTGTGGACTACAGAAAAGTCAACGCGGTGTCTAAATTCGATGAGTACCCGATGCCTCGTATTGATGAGTTGCTCGATCGACTCGGCACTGCTCGCTTTTATTCGATACTGGATTTGACGAAGGGATATTGGCAGATCCCCTTGACTCCACTATCCCGAGAGAAAACGGCCTTTTCCACACCGTTTGGTTTACACCAATTCGTCACCCTTCCGTTTGGGCTGTTTGGGGCGCCTGCTACGTTTCAGCGGCTGATGGACAAAGTCCTCCACCCTCACACCACTTATGCAGCCGCCTACCTAGATGATATCATCATCTATAGTAATGACTGGCAGAGGCACCTTGAACATCTGAGCGCTGTCCTTAGGTCGCTGAGATGAGCTGGGCTCACAGCCAACCCAAAGAAGTGTGCGATTGGGCGGGTGGAAGTACGGTATCTGGGCTTCCACTTGGGCAACGGGCAAGTGCGTCCCCAAATTAATAAGACGGCAGCGATTGCAGCCTGCCCGAGGCCCAAGACCAAAAAGGGGGTGAGACAGTTCCTGGGGCTGGCTGGCTATTACCGTAGGTTTATACCTAATTATTCGGACGTCACCAGCCCACTGACTGATCTCACTAAAAAGGGGGCACCAGATCCGGTCCAGTGGACGGAGCAATGCCAGCGGGCTTTTTCTGAAGTGACGGCTGCACTGTGTGGGGGGCCACTTTTACACTCCCCTGACTTCTCTCTCCCCTTTGTGTTACAGACCGATGCATCGGACAGAGGGCTGGGGGTGGTTTTGTCCCAGGAGGGGGAGGGGGAGGACCGCCCTGTCCTGTACATTAGCAGGAAGCTGTCAGTGCATGAGGGGCGCTACAGCACGATCGAGAAAGAGTGTCTGCCAATCAAGTGGGCGGTCCTCGCCCTCCGTTACTACCTGCTGGGGCACCCTTTCACCCTCTGTTCGGACCACGCTCCCCTCCAGTGGCTCCACCGCATGAAAGATGCCAACATGCGGATCACCCATTGGTATCTGGCACTCCAACCCTTCAATTTCAAGGTGGTCCACAGGCCGGGGGTGCAGATGGTCATGGCGGACTTCCTCTCCCATCAAGGGGGGGGGGAGTCGGCTGCAGGCCGGACAGCCGCCCGGCCTGAGTCGGGCGGTGGGGGTATGTGGCAGCGGGGGTGTGGTCAAGCGCGGGTCTGTGACAGGAGGGCGGAGTCAGGGAAGGTAAGTGGCAGAATCACTACACCTGATGGCAATTAACCTGTGTTTGTTTGTCTTCCCAGTGACCGTGCCCTATTTAAGGAGGGAGAGCGAGAGCAGAGGGGCTCATCCCTGGATGAGATGCTGGTGTGCGTGTCTCGGAGTGTTTGAAATATATATTGTTGTACTGAAAAGTGTGGCAATAAAGCCTCTGTTTACACTTGATCTCTGTCCTGCCGTCCTCTGTGCTCCACCCACACGTATTGAGCCTTACAGCCATATTAGCCAAAAACTTGCATTTTCCCATAAAAATAAATACAGGGAAACTGTATAACTTGACATGTATGGGGTTCTCTTTATCTACTTTTAGGACTTGTGTGAAAATATGATGTTTTAGGAAGAAATATAGAAAATTCTAAAGGGTTCACAAACTTTCAACACCACTGTATAATGATCACACATGCAGCTTAAAACATAAAATTAGAAAATGATGTCAAACAAAGTTGACAGTATTCCAATTAACATGGAAGGAGAGGGTTTTGAACTATATAGACAAGCTTTTAATGCTGATAGATCAATGTTTCTCTCTACCGTAATAGAAGATAAACATAATCCTAGCTTATGATGTAATACTTTTGCAAAATTAACTCCAAAAAAAAGACCACAACAGACGCATGCACACCTTCAATATGTAGTAGTGAAGAGTTCATTAATTTTTTTTCAATAGCACTATTGAAAATATCAAGCAAAAATATCAACCTAGACAATTTGATAAGTATTCATGTAGAGAACAATATAACTACATAAGAGCAATGATTCATGTTTTACTCCCCTTAGGGAGTTTGAACTAATTTCACAAATTTCCTCATCAAAATCTTCATCTTGTGTACTAGATTGCTTAACACGATTCTTAACAGAAAACACCAGAAGCAATCAAACCTCTTCTAAAAATAATCAATTACTCTTTTAGCAGTGGCTGTGTACCTAAATTCTTTAAACTAGCAGCTGTCACATCCTTGATTAAAAATCCTGACCTCAACCTCCGTCAGCTATCCAATGTCAAACCTCCCTGTTATCTCAAAGATTCTAGAAAAAGCTGTTGCACAGCATTTATGCTCATATCTACATAGGAATAACATCCATGAAATGTATCAATCAGAATTTAGACCTTATCATAGCACTGGTTAAAGTAGCAAATTACCTACTTTTGGCATCAGATCAGGGCTGTTTTTCCCTGCTTGTACTGTTTGACCTTAATTCAGCCTTTGACACCATTAAAGGGCATATCTTGGGTATATTTAGGAGCAAGATCAATGTAATTCTCTTATTTTATATTAAACTATTAAACTTTGGTGAAATGACGAATTTTCCTATTTTATGTCCATTTGTTTTGTCCCTATTGGTGGTGATTGATGATCTTTTTGACTCATGTTTGTGTGTATGACCCAAAATTCCAAATTCAAAACAAACAACGTTTGAAGTTGAAAAAGAATGTTTTGCGTTTACTTTCTTGTTTCTGTTTCTTTCAAAAATACAAATCAAACAAGGCTCCTTTAGCCATTTTGAACATAAAGACAGGCTGGGTAAATTAAAGGCACAATGTTCAAAGTAGTGAGTCACAGCAAGCAAACAGGTACGGTCAAAAGCTCTGTGCTCCCAGTCAGCCACACCTCCTTTAGGTAGCCTCCCCTACAACTTTCGATTTGTAGGGGGCACAGACTCATCAAATACAAAAATGCAGGCATTAAAACATAGTAAGTAAATAAACTAAGGGAATGGCTCCTACATAACCGGCCCCTAATTGTTTAGCACCGACTTAAACAATTACAAATTATACACAAATTAGGAGCCCAATAGTTCATCATGCAATACAATTTCTCATAAATATGATTTAACAAAAAAAAAAAAATTCAATTTACACAACCTTTGTTTTCTGGTCCATTTTCTATGTTTCTTCACCCTTCAACATTAGACATAGTTTGGTGATTGGCCTTTGTATTATGTTGGTTTGAGTCTTAATTTTTGCTGTTCTCACCATTCCTCTTTTGTCAGGGTAGACTTCTGTTATTCTTCCTAGAATCCAGGAACTTTTTGGAGCTGTTGGATCCACCACTAATACTACATCACAGAAAGTTCCTTTTCTTCACGTTCCATTTTTGGTGTTCTTGCAGTAAGGGTAGATACTCTAACGTCCAGCGTCTCCAAAAGATGTTTGCCAGGTATTGTGCTTGTCTCCAGCGGTGTCTGGTGTATTGGTCGCTCTTCTCGAATGTCCCAGGAGGGAGAATGGGCCTGGCTTTAAGGAGCAGAAGGTCATTGGGTGTTAATGGGGTTAAATCCTGTGGGCCGTGGGTGACTGTAGTGAGAGGACGGCTATTTAGGATCGCTTCAACTTCACAC
The DNA here is from genome assembly GCF_027579695.1 of Neoarius graeffei. Lineage (NCBI taxonomy): Eukaryota > Metazoa > Chordata > Actinopteri > Siluriformes > Ariidae > Neoarius > Neoarius graeffei. The sequence continues at coordinate 12,239,285 of NC_083587.1, forward strand.
AGTACAGTTTGTAACCCCTCATCATCTAACGTTTGTTGTTTCAGAGCAGAGCAGAGCACTTGTCTTATGGACCTTATGAGCCTTTCCCATATGCCTCCATGATGGGATGCGCCTGGTGGATTGAATGTCCATTCTATGCCCATTGTTCTTAGTGTGTTATGCACCTTGTCCGTGTCAATTGTTGAGAAGGCCTTTTGTAGTTCTGCTTTTGCACCAACAAAATTGGTTCCATTATCTGAACGAAGGTACTTTACTTGGCCTCTCCTACAAATAAAGCGTCTTAAAGCGTTGATGCATGAACTAGTGTCTAATGAGTTGGCTACCTCAATGTGATTGGCTCTGCTCGTCATGCAGGTGAATAGTACACCATACCTTTTCACCAGTGATCTTCCTCTCTTTACCTCAAAATAGTCCACGCCAGTGTTGGTGAATGGCAGCAGATCGGGTTGGAGTCTCTCTTGAGGTAAGTCGGACATCTTCTGTTCTCCAGCTCATGCCCTGTATCGTCTGCAAACAACACACTTGGATAGAATTTTTCTGGCTGTTGAGTTTGCATTACTGATCCAATATTTCCTGCGAAGTTCAGACAACATATGGCTTCTTCCACCATGCCCTGTTATCCTGTGCACATGCTCTAAGATCAGTGTGGAAACATGTGAATTGGTAGGGATTATGATGGGAAACTTTCTGTCTTCTCCTATTGGCATCCTTTTCAGCCGGCCACCTACTCTGATTATGCCACCCATTAGAGTTGGATCAAGTCTGTACAGCGTGCTTTCTCTTTTCACTTTAGGACCTTTTGTGGCAAGGCTTTTGAGTTCATCTGGGTAATGTTGTGATTGGACAAAGCGAGCAATGGCAATTTCAGCTGCCTTTAGATCTTGCACATTCACTTGTTGGCCACCAAGTTTGTAGTCTGGTTTGTTCATCATGTTCCTTGTTATCATTTTGCCTTGTTTTCTTATTTGAGCCAATTTTCTCAAAGTTTCTTTTAGTTTTAGGAACCAAGAAACAGCAACTCTCAGTTTTGTCCAGTCAGAGAAATGTGTGATGAGTGTATGTGTTGCGTTTTCTCCTGTGTGGTGTAATGTTGTACTCACTATGTGTGTTCTTTTTATTTCAGGGTCATCTGGTGCAAGTGGTGAAGTTGGCTTGGTGTCAACTGGCCATTTCTGCTCCTCCTCCCACAGAAAGTCTGGTCCCTGAAGCCATCTTTTGTTGCTCAGGAACTTTTCTGCACTTTGGCCCCTTGTCACATCATCAGCGGGGTTAGATTTGGAGTCGATGTAGTTCCATTGAAATAGTGCACTTGCATCTCTAATTGCTGCAACTCTGTTGACGATGAAGGTTTTAAATCTGGAGTGTTCATTGCATATGTACTTGATCACAGACTGGCTGTCAGTCCAGAATACAGAACTATCCAGATGTAGCTGTAGGCTAGCTGTGAGCATCTTATCCACCTTTGTAGCCAGTACAGCAGCAGCAAGTTCCATCCTTGGAATTGTCATCCTCTTAAGTGGTGCCACGCGTCCTTTTCCCATCACCAGAGCGACGTGGATGTTCTTCTGACCATTCTGAAGCCTTAGGTAGGATGTCGTTCCGTAGCCTTGGTCACTTGCATCCATGAAATGGTGTAGCTGTGCGTGTGTCACTGACCCAAATCCAGCCGTCTTAAAGCACCGTTGTACTTTGAAGTTGGACATCAGGGTGAATCCAGCCAACCACTTTGACCACTACCCTTGGATGTGCGGTGGTACCTCTTCGTCCCAGCCCAGGTTCATCTTACACAGCTCCTGCAACAACAACAACAACTTTCCTGTTAACGTAAAGGGTGTTAGGAAGCCAAGGGGGTCATAGATTGAACAGACCATTGATAACATCCCCCTTCTAGTAAGCGGCTGTGATTTTGGCTGTACGTTGAAGGTAAAGTGGTCACTGTCTATGCACCATTGTAGGCCAAGGGCCCTTTCAGTTGGGAGTTTATCTTTGTCAAGATTGAGCTCCTTCATTTCCTTGACTCTGTCCTCTACAGGAATAGAAGCCAGTACCTCTCTGCTGTTTGTGGCCCATTTGGACAGGTGAAAACCTCCTCTCTGACAGAGTGCTGTGACTTCTTTGATGAGCTGAGTTGCGCCATCTGCTGTCGACTCTGATTTTAACAGGTCATCGACATAAAAATTGTTCAGAATTGTGTCTATTACCTCGGGTCTGAAGTGCTCTTTGTTGTCTGTGGCTGTTTTTCTAAGTGTGTAACTTGCACAGCTGGGGGATGATGTTGCCCCAAAGAGATGGACAGTCATTCTGTACTCCACAGGCGGTTGTGTCATGTCCCCCTCTGGCCACCACAGGAACCTGAGGAAATCAACATCACTCTCTGCAACTTTCACCTGGTGGAACATGGTGGTGATATCTGCCATCAGTCCAACTGGTTCCTGTCGAAGTCTGTTAAGCACACTCACAAGATTGTTAGTTAAGTCAGGCCCTTTAAGCAATTCTGCATTCAATGCTTTGCCACAGAAAGATGCACCACAATCAAAAACAACTCTCTAGTTTCCTTTTCTTGGGTGATAGACCCCATGGTGAGGCAAATACCACACTGTTCCTTCTGTTTTTGTTTGCTGTCCTTCTGGCACCATTTCTGCGTATCCTTTGTTAATCATATTGGACATGAATGTCACATATTCCTCTTTGAATGCTTTGTTTTTATTGAATTTCCTTTTCAGGTTCTCCAGTCGTTGTCCTGCAACACAGTGGTTATTGGGTAATGGAGATTCGTCACTTTTAAAGGGTAACTTCAGACTGTAATGTCCGTCCACAATTTTGGCAGAGTCATTAGCAATTTTCAGAAAGTGTTTATCCTCAATTGAAAGTTCTTTCACCTCATCACAGGCATTTTCACTGAAATCAATGTTGTATTGTGCAATTAACATTTCATGCAGGTTGTGTACTGAAATTCTGTTGACTGTGTGAAATGGAGTGTTTTGAGTTTGCTCTCTGAGTGGACCGTTCACAATCCAACCTAACAATGTTTTAACGGCATATGGGCCGTCTTCCTGGCTATTTATAATTTGCCAGGGTTCCATTGCCTTGGAGACGTTTGTGCCTATGAGCAGCCCTATGTCTGCATTGATGGTGGATATCTTCACTTCCTTAAGGTAAGGCCATTTTGACACATCATTTTGGTTTGGAATGTTTACTTTTGTCACAGGAATTCTATGTTGTGTATAAGTTTCTGGTAGAGTTATGAATGTATTGTCATGAAGTCCACTCACCTCCAGTCCAGTAATCACATTTGTTGACATACTCCTTTCTTGTCCCAGTGTGCGTAACAGAATGTTAATTTTCTTTCCTTGCATGTTAAGTTGTTGTATTAATGCATTTGTACAAAAGGTGGCAGTGCTGCCAGGGTCAAGGAATGCATACGTTTTGACTATGGTGTTGTTGTTTGATTTTAACTTTACAGGTACGATGGACATGACACACCGCTCGTCGCCGGCCCCAATACGACCACATGCGGAGAGGGGAGCTGGGTTGGTGTTCTGCATACTTGGCACCTCCACTGCATCCTGTTTTCCAGTTCCTTTGTTTGGTTCAGTTTTTCCTATGTGCAGTGCTGTATGGTGCAGCTTCCCACAAACCGTGCATGACTGGCATTGGGTACAGTCTTTGCTCATGTGGCCTATAAAAAGGTGTGGCAGTGGGGGAGTGGTCAAGCGCCGGTCTGTGACAAGAGGGTGGAGTCAGGGATGGTAAGTGGCAGAATCACTACACCTGACTGCAATTAACCTGTTTGTGTGTGTTTTCCCAGTGACCGCGCCCTATTTAAGGAGGGAGAGCGGAGAACAGAGGAGCTCATCCCCGAACAAGACGCCAGTCGTGTGTGTGTGTCTGTCTGTTTGAGAAAATTGTTCACTGAAAAGTGTGGCAATAAAAGCCCCTATTCCAAAACCTGATCTCTGTCCTGCCATTCTTTGTGCTTCACCCACCCATACGAACTGCTACAGTGGTGCTGAAACCCGGGAAAAGTGGAGCACCAGCCGAGCAGCCCCATGGAGTCCTCCCCATTCGCTGACCTGGTCCACGCCCTCGCCATGGCCCAGCAAAGCCAGCACCAGGCGCTTGTCACCCTTCAGAAGGAGCAAGAGCGATGCTTCGAGGCCCTGGTACTAGCCCAACAAGAAGATTGAGAGGCGTTCCGGCACCTCCTCGCATCGGCGGGGTCCACCAGCGCTCCTACCGCGGGCCTGTCTCCCCTCACCATCACCAAGATGGGCCCGCAGAACGACCCCGAGGCGTTCATCACGCTCTTTGAGCACGTCGCCGAAGCCTCGGCGTGGCCGATGGAGCAGCACGCGGCACGCCTCCTCCCCCTGCTAACGGGAGAGGCACAGCTGGCCGCGCTAGAGCTCCCCGCCGACTGGCTTATGCGGACCTCCGCTGGGCCGTCCCCCAGCACGTGGGGCGCACCCCAGAATAGCAGCACCAGCACTTCTGCGCGTTGTGCTTGGAGGAAGTCGGCCGGCCGTTTGCGTTTGGCCAGCAGCTCCGGGACGCCTGCTGGCGGTGGTTGAGGGCCAACAACCGTGACGCCGAGGGAATCATCGACCAGGTGGTGCTGGAACAGTTCATCGCTCGCTTGCCAGCTGGAACCGCAGAGTGGGTCCAGTGCCACCGCCCGGCGTCACTGGATCAGGCAGTCGAGCTGGCAGAGGACTGCATCTTCTCTTCTCTCCTCTTCTCTCTCTCCCCCTCCTCCTGTGTCTGGTCCTTGCCCCATTCCCCCACCGTGGAGGCAGGGGCCGGCACCTCCCCAGCCGGCCCGCCGCACCTGCGGTGCCCTCCCGTTTCTCCCTTCTGTGTCTGTCTCTCCCCCACCTCAGGTGAGTGAGCCCCAGAACACCGGTGCAGAGGGAAAGCCCGGGCCGGTCTGCTGGCGCTGCGGGGAGCCGGGCCACCTACAACAGCAGTGCATGGCAATGGAAGTGGGCGCGGTGGTTCGGATCCCCAACGCGCCAGAGGCTGCCCTCGATCGGGCCAGAGCATATCACATACCGGTGAGTATCCAAGGGGATACATATCAGGCGTTGGTGGATTCTGGTTGTAACCAGACCTCAATTCACCAAAGCCTGGTTCAAAACGAGGCATTGGGGGGAGCACGGGGGGTGAAGGTGTTGTGTGTGCACGGGGACGTTCACAGCTACCCTTTGGTGTCGGACCACATTTTTTTCCGAGGGGAAAAATTTATAGTGAAGGCGGCGGTTAATCCTCGCCTTACCCACTCTGTAATTTTGGGGACTGATTGGCCGGGATTTCGGGATTTAATGGGACGCTTAGTAAAGAGTGGGTCCTGCCATTTGACAGGGGGAGGTCCCGGTGTCGCTTTGGCGGGAGCAGCTGTCACAGAGCCATCCATGTCATCTCCGCGTCAGAGTGAGGAGCCGCCGGCTCCTCCTCTCTCTATTGGGGAATCCCTCGTGGATTTCCCATTAGAACAATCGCGAGACGAGACTCTGCGACATGCGTTTGACCAAGTGAGAGTAATCGATGGTCAAACGCTCCAGCCGAACGCCACCCCGTCCTTCCCCTACTTCGCGATTATGAAGGATAGGTTATACCGAGTGACGCAGGACACTCAAACTAAAGAGCGAGTCATGCAACTTTTAATTCCAAAGAGCCGCCGGGAATTGGTATTCCAGGCGGCTCACTTTAATCCCATGGCTGGACGCTTAGGGCAGGATAAGACACTAGCCTGAATAATGGCCCGATTCTATTGGCCGGGGATTCACGGCGATGTTCGTAGGTGGTGTACGGCGTGCTGCGAATGCCAGTTAGTAAATCCAGCAGCCATTCCAAAAGCGCCTTTGCGCCCTCTACCATTAATTGAGACCCCGTTCGAAAGGATTGGGATGGATCTCGTCGGGTCATTAGATCGGTCAGCACGAGGGTACCGCTTTATATTAGTTCTGGTGGACTATGCAACGCGATACCCAGAAGCAGTGCCTCTGCGCAATATCTCAGCACGCAGTATTGCGGAGGCGCTCTTCTGCGTTATCTCCCGAGTTGGAATCCTGAAAGAGATTCTAACGGATCAAGACACCACATTTATGTCATGGACACTGCACGAACTGTATGGGTTATTGGGGATTAAGCCGATCCGCACCAGCGTGTATCACCCACAAACAGACGGTTTAGTGGAACGGTTCAATCGCACCCTCAAAAATATCATTAAAAAATTCGTAAGTGAGGACGCACGTAATTGGGATAAGTGGCTCGAGCCCTTGTTGTTTTCAGTGCAAGAGGTTCCCCAAGCCTCCACGGGGTTCTCCCCGTTCGAATTATTATATGGGCGTAAGCCGCGCGGCATTCTAGACGTGCTGCGGGAAAATTGGGAGGAGGGACCTTCACAAAGTAAGAACGAAATTCAATACATTATGGACCTGCGCGCAAAACTCCACATGCTCACTCACCTAACCCAGGAGAATTTGTGGCAGGCCCAAGAACAGCAAGCCCACCTGTACAACAAGGGTACGTGCCTTAGAAAGTTCACACTGGGAGATAAGGTACTCGTACTGTTGCCCACATCGAGCTCCAAATTGATCGCCAAGTGGCAAGGACCCTTTGAGGTCACACGGCGAGTTGGGGATGTCAACTATGAGGTAAGGTGAGCGGACAGGGGTGGGGCACTACAGATTTACCACCTCAATCTGCTTAAACTCTGGAATGAGGAGGTCCCCGTAGCGTTGGTGTCGGTGGTTCCGGAGAATGCGGAGCTGGGGCCGGAGGTTCAAAAAGGGGCATTGACATCACGCACCTCTCCGGTCCCCTGTGGAGACCACCTCTCCCCGACCCAACTCACGGAGGTCGCCCAGTTGCAGAACGAGTTTTCGGATGTGTTCTCGCCCCTGCCCGGTCGCACTAACCTCATAGAACACCACATAGAGACGCCCCCGGGGGTAGTAGTTGTAGCCGCCCTTACAGACTACCTGAACACAAAAAAAAGGTGGTTCGGGAAGAACTTGAGACCATGCTCGAAATGGGCATCGTCGAGGAGTCCCACAGTGACTGAAGCAGCCCAGTGGTCTTGGTCCCCAAGGCCGACGGGTCGGTCCGGTTCTGTGTGGACTACAGAAAAGTCAACGCGGTGTCTAAATTCGATGCGTACCCAATGCCTCGTATTGATGAGTTGCTCGATCGACTCGGTACTGCTCGCTTTTATTCGACACCGGATTTGATGAAGGGATATTGGCAGATCCCCTTGACTCCTCTATCCCGAGAAAAAACGGCCTTTTCCACACTGTTTGGTTTACACCAATTCATCACCCTTCCGTTTGGGCTGTTTGGGGCGCCCGCTACATTTCAGCGGCTGATGGACAAAGTCCTCCGCCCTCACACCACTTATGCAGCCGCCTACCTAGATGATATCATCATCTATAGTAATGACTGGCAGAGGCACCTCGAACATCTGAGGGCCGTCCTTAGGTCGCTGAGATGAGCGGGGCTCACAGCCAACCCAAAGAAGTGTGCGATTGGGTGGGTGGAAGTACGGTATCTGGGCTTCCACTTGGGCAACGGGCAGGTGTGTCCCCAAATTAATAAGACGGCAGCGATTGCAGCCTGCCCAAGGCCCAAGACCAAAAAGGGGGTGAGACAGTTCCTGGGGCTGGCTGGCTATTACCGTAGGTTTATACCTAATTATTCGGACGTCACCAGCCCGCTGACTGAGCTCACTAAAAAGGGGGCACCAGATCCGGTCCAGTGGACGGAGCAATGCCAACGGGCTTTTTCTGAGGTGAAGGCTGCACTGTGTGGGGGGCCACTTTTACACTCCCCTGACTTTTCTCTCCCCTTTGTGTTACAGACCGATGCGTCGGACAGAGGGCTGGGGGCGGTTTTGTCCCAGGAGGTGGAGGGGGAGGACCGCCCCGTCCTGTACATTAGCAGGAAGCTGTCAGTGCGTGAGGGGCGCTACAGCACGATCGAGAAAGAGTGTCTGCCGATCAAGTGGGCGGTCCTCGCCCTCCGTTACTACCTGCTGGGGCGCTCTTTCACCCTCTGTTCGGACCACGCGCCCCTCCAGTGGCTCCACCGCATGAAAGATGCCAACGTGCAGATCACCCATTGGTATCTGGCACTCCAACCCTTCAATTTTAAGGTGGTCCACAGGCCAGGGGCGCAGATGGTCGTGGCGGACTTCCTCTCCTGTCAAGGGGGGGGGAGTCAGCTGCAGGCCGGACGGCCGCCCAGCCTGAGTCAGGCGGTGGGGGTATGTGGCAGTGGGGGCATGGTCAAGCACTGGTCTGTGACAGGAGGGCGGAGTCAGGGAAGGTAAGTGGCAGAATCACTGCACCTGACTGCAATTAACCTGTTTGTGTGTGTTTTCCCAGTGACCACGCCCTATTTAAGGAGGGAGAGCGGAGAGCAGAGGAGCTCATCCCCGAACAAGACGCCAGTCATGTGTGTGTGTGTGTGTCTGTTTGAGAAAATTGTTCACTGAAAAGTGTGGCAATAAAAGCCCCTATTCCAAAACCTGATCTCTGTCCTGCCATCCTTTGTGCTCCACCCACCCATACGAACTGCTACACAAGGCAAGCAAAACAAATTCCTCTGTCCTTTAAAAATTAGATTTTCTCAGTATGCATTTTCCTTTTGAATCGAGAGCAGGTGCCTAGTAGATGGTCACCTGAGCAGAATACACAGAAAGGCTTAGTGTGGATTGCTGAGGGGCTGTTTTGTTGTTTTGTGGAGGAAGACTTCACATCAGTGGTTGAAACATTGGTGAACTTTGCTTTTGACACAGATCTTGCGTCTGTAGGCCTTGTACTCCTACTGGGACTGCTGCTGAGAAGAGAGGTCTGTATGTCACCAAATACAGGGTCTGTAATGATTTTCACTTGTTTTTCAATAAATTCAACTAAATTCTTGAATGTGGCTCTCCGCCTGGTTGATTCTTGAAGAGTGCATGCTTCAACTCTCCATCTTTCTCTTAATCTGTAAGGTAATTTGCTGACCAGCATCTTGAGATTAGAGGACAGATCCAATTCATCCATGTAAGCTATGTCATTCATGGCATTCAAACATCCTCTGAGATAGAGCGCATATGATTTCAGGTTTTGGGACTCTTCCACCTTGATGGGGTTCCACGACAATGCTTTAGTAATGTATGCACATGAAATTTGATATTCATCTCATCTCATTATCTCTAGCCGCTTTATCCTTCTACAGGGTCGCAGGCAAGCTGGAGCCTATCCCAGCTGACTACGGGCGAAAGGCGGGGTACACCCTGGACAAGTCGCCAGGTCATCACAGGGCTGACACATAGACACAGACAACCATTCACACTCACGGTCAATTTTAGAGTCACCAGTTAACCTAACCTGCATGTCTTTGGGCTGTGGAGGAAACCGGAGCACCCGGAGGAAACCCACGCGGACACGGGGAGAACATGCAAACTCCACACAGAAAGGCCCTCGCCGGCCCCGGGGCTTGAAACCAGGACCTTCTTGCTGTGAGGCGACAGCGCTAACCACTACACCACTGTGCCGCCCAGTTTATCCTTGGCATGTTCAATTTTACTTTATCACATGTTCAAATGAACTGATGAATGACATGTACTCAATTGGATCATCATTGAATACCTTTATCTCCTTTCGTGGTAGATTTGACTGGTCCTGTTGTTTTATCAGCGAAGTGGTGATGTCGTTTTGTCTTTGCAAAATATTATACAGCTGAACAACACTTTGAGGAGGCCCTAATGGCGCACCATCTGCTGGGGTGGCAGGTTGAAGGCGCGGCCTTGGTTGGGAGAGCTGTGCAGGGCGTGATAGTTCATGGGGCTGTGCACGTGGATGGGGCTGATTACTTATAGTTTGTAGCTGTGAAGGAGTTTGCCTTGCTGGGGCCAGGGGCAAATGGCTGGGTTGACCCCTTTGTGCATCAGGCTGCAAAGATGGAGGTAAAGGTTGTTGTTCTGTTGCATTAGGGGAAAGAAAAGAAAGGTAAGTAGCATGAGCTTTTGGTTTAGCACCACCATTTGTTGTTTCTTTTGCAGGTTGCAACACACCAAGTTCCTTTTCAATGGTTTCCTTAGTTTCCTGTAATTTCAATGAGTTTCCTATATACTCATTCATTGCATCTGCTGCAGCTTCACTTTTAGTGCCAGATAATACAGCAACTTTTGCATTAGCTGCATCCAATTCACACGACAAACTTAACATTTCCTTTTGTTTCCTCAATTTTTCTTGCCTTTTCTTTAATTCTTCTTCTCGTTCAATGTAATGTTTTTCTTTAAGCACAGCCAATTTAACCTCAAGCACAGCTTTCTCCGCTGCAGCGCGCCTCAAAGCTGAAGAGGTGCGTGAAACCTTTGATCCTGCAGGGGATTTAGACGCGCTGTCCTCCGGGTCTATGTCGTCCACTTCATGTTTACCGAGCCAGTTATAAATTTGGGAAAAATTTATAGTGAAGGCGGCGGTTAATCCTCGCCTTACCCACTCTATAATTTTGGGGACTGATTGGCTGGGATTTCAGGATTTAATGACACATTTAGTGAAGAGTGGGTCCTGCCATTTAACAGGGGGAGGTCCCGGTGTCACTTTGGCGGGAGCAGCTGTCACAGAGCCATCTATGTCATCTCCGCGTCAGAGTGAGGAGCCACCGGCCCCTCCTCTCTCTGTTGGGGAATCCCTCGCGGATTTCCCATTAGAGCAGTCGCGAGACGAGACTCTGCGGCATGCGTTTGACCAAATGAGGGTAATCGACGGTTAAACGCTCCAGCCGAACGCCACCCCGTCCTTCCCCTACTTCGCGATTATGAAGGATAGATTATACTGAGTGACACAGGACACTCAAACTAAAAAGCAAGTCACGCAGCTTTTGATTCCGAAGAGCTGCCGGGAATTGGTATTCCAGGCGGCTCACTTTAATCCCATGGCTGGACACTAAGGGCAGGATAAAACACTAGCCCGAATAATGGCCCGATTCTATTGGCCGGGGATTTGCGGCGATGTGCATAGGTGGTGTATGGCGTGCCACGAACATGGCCGTAACTACCATTGAGGACACCGAGGTCATGTCCTCGGTATTTTTTTCAGAAATTTCAAATTGGACTACGCTGAATTCAAGCACTGATCAATGTAAAACGCAGCATCCGCATACACATGTCATCTGTATTTCCCCCCAATAAAATTCACATTTGTCTAATATCATCTGAAATCTCTTAGCCTCTATCTCTATCGTTGCCGTGTCTAACACAGCGTCACGTGACATAGCCTATACTAGTGTCGGCCGGGGAAGTTGGGTTTTTGGATAAAACAGGCAGGGTGTAGTCTACGCTCTATCACATATGCCTACCTAACCAAACGTAGGCTAATAGTCACATAGCATTATAGAGCTTTACCCTAGTGCAAAATGAAAAAGTTGCAACAAACTAAATTAAGGTTTGGACAGCCAACAGAAGAGCAGGGAAAGAGAAGGAGGGAAGGTGAGAAAATATTGTCAGTGCAGTGGCAGACCGTTCAGCGGTGTCATGCCAACTTTCCAAGGGGAAACGTTTCATTGTCATTGCCTATTACATTTTAGTTAGCATTTCGAGAAACATTCAAAACTACGTTGTCACAGGCAGCCCTGTGCAGGGCTGAGTAAACGGGCTTGTTCGAGTAAATCTCTCTCTCTCTTTCTCTCATAACTCTCTCTCACTCACTCACACACACACACACAAATACAGACACACACACATACACACAAATAATACACTCTCACACACTCTCTCTAATGCATAGTCTTCACACAGAACTAATAGCTCTACATTCTAATGTAATTTAAGATAATGAAATGTAAATAATGCCAATACTTCAGGTAGCTGAGCAATACACTCAATTCAGTTTTGACTTTTATGTCAGACAAAACTCCACAGTTCTGATGGCACAGTTTTAGAATTGTTAAAGTAAATGTGTTGTGAGCCAAACTTACATTACAGGCAATGGTGAGAACACTCTGTTTCAGAGAATGCATGCAAATGGATCTCAATTCAAGACAGCCAGATAGACTGATGCCTTTACATTACTGCTCAGAATGTCTCTACACATACAGACACCCACAAATAACACACAAACTCTCTCACGCTCTCCCTCACACACACACTCACTCACACTATTATTATAAGGTGTAATACTAAAGCTTACAATTCAGCAGTTCACACCCTTTCTGTCATGTGTATGCTGCAATGTAAATAATGCCAATACTTTAGGTAACTGGTACTTTAGGTATGTATACTCAGTTCAAGAGTTCACTACTTTTCTACTTTTATGTCAGATAAAACACCACAGTTATGGTGCCACAGTTTTAGAATCATTAAAATAAATGTGTTCTCCACCAAATCTATCCTTATTTATTTATTTATTTATTTAAGTTGTACCGGGGGGCTTCGGTGCTGTCAGCCATATTTGACCTCGGTATTTGAAAAATCCTGGGTATGGCCCTGGCCACGAATGCCAGTTAGTAAATCCAGCGGCCATTCCAAAAGCGCCTTTGCGCCCTCTACCGTTAATCGAGACCCCGTTCGAAAGAATTGGGATGGATCTCGTCGGGCCATTAGATCGGTCAACACAAAGGTACCGCTTTATATTAGTTCTAGTGGACTATGCAACACGATACCCGGAAGCAGTGCCTCTTCGCAATATCTCAGCATGCAGTATTGCGGAGGCACTCTTCTGCGTTATCTCCCAAGTTGGAATCCCCAAAGAGATTCTGACTGACCAAGGCACCTCATTTATGTCACGTACACTGAACGAACTGTATAGGTTGTTGGGTATTAAGCCGATCCGCACCAGCGTGTATCACCCACAAACAGACGGTTTAGTTGAACGGTTCAACCACACCCTCAAGAACATAATTAAAAAATTCGTAAGTGAGGACGCACGTAATTGGGATAAATGGCTTGAACCCTTGCTCTTTGCAGTGCGAGAGGTCCCCCAAGCCTCCACGGGGTTCTCCCCATTTGAATTGTTATACGGGGGTAAGCCGCGCGGCATTCTAGACGTGCTGCGGGAAAATTGGGAGGAGGGACCTTCACCAAGTAAAAACGAAATCCAATACGTTATTGACCTGCGCGCAAAACTCCACACACTCACGCACCTAACTCAGAAGAATTTGCGGCAGGCCCAAGAACGACAGACCCACCTGTACAACAAGGGTACGTGCCTTAGGGAGTTCGCACCGGGAGATAAAGTACTTGTACTGTTGCCCACATCGAGCTCCAAATTGGTCGCCAAGTGGCAAGGACCCCTTGAGGTCACACGGCGAGTCGGGGACGTTGACTATGAGGTGAGGCGAACAGATAGGGGTGGGGCACTACAGATTTACCACCTCAACCTGCTCAAACTCTGGAATGAGGAGATCCCCGTGGTGTTGGTGTCGGTGGTTCCGGAGAAGGCGGAGCTGGGGCCGGAGGTTCAAAAAGGAACATTGGTATCGCGTACCTCTCCGGTCCCCTGTGGAGGCCACCTCTCCCTGACCCAACTCGCGGAGGTTGCCAAGTTGCAGACCGAGTTTTCGGACATGTTCTCGCCCCTGCCCGGCCGCACCACCCTCATAGAGCACCACATAGAGACGCCCCCGGGGGTGGTAGTGCATAGCCACCCTTACAGGTTACCCGAGCACAAGAAAAAGGTGGTTTGGGAAGAACTCGAGGCCATGCTCGAAATGGGCATCATCGAGGAGTCCCACAGTGACTGGAGCAGCCCGGTGGTCTTGGTACCCAAGGGCGACAGGTCGGTCCGGTTCTGTGTAGACTATAGGAAAGTCAACGCGGTGTCTAAATTCGATGCGTACCCAATGCCTTGTATTGATGAGTTGCTCGATTGGCTAGGCACGGCTCATTTTTACTCAACACTGGATTTAACAAAGGGTGATTGGCAGATACCCTTGACTCCATTATCCTGGGAAAAAACAGCCTTTTCCACACTGTTCGGTTTACACCAATTCGTCACACTTCCTTTTGGGCTGTTTGGGGCGCCCGCTATGTTTCAGCAGCTGATGGACAGGGTCCTCCGCCCCCACGCCACCTATGCGGCTGCATACCTCGACGACTATCATCTATAGTAATGACTGGCCGAGGCACCTTGAACTAGGGCTGCTCGATATTGGAAAAAATCAATATCACGATTTTTTCAGTAAATATCGATATCGCGATTTTTAAAACGATATTTATACACCTTTTTTTAAAGCCCTGATCATCAACACCTGAGGCACCGGGCCACATTTTTATAGTACAGGCCTCATAGGCTACCTGTCAACCCTTCCCGTTGTACCCTGAAACGCCTTTTACTTAAACTATTTACTGTGCAAGCGCGTACTTTGCATAGGTCCTATAGCCTGCACAAGGCTCACGTTCTCCTCACTCAACATTTCCGATCACAGAGGATGGAGCCAGCGCTGGTATTACCAGTGATTACTGCGTAACGTCCACACTGGCTCGTAGCCAGCCAAGGATAAAATCTCTCTCTCACACACACACACACACACACTACAATGTAAGCTTGTGTGTTGTTAAGACACCAACATTAAACACGCACAATATAGAGACAAGTCCTTAAGAATTAACATACATGAAAATAGGCTTCTCTTCCTTCATCTTCCAAATGTGGACTCCGCTATCTTTTTGGCATGTCAGCATTGAAATACCATTTGCAGAGATATTTCACTCGCCATTAAGAAAAGTAAAAGCAACACATGATTAGGGCTACATGATTAGCAGGGGGACACCGTTTTAAGCGCACGGAATTTTAAAAACAATGTAATTACATCTGAGTCCGTCTACATCGCGCAATAAACCCGTCCTTAGCAGAACCTACTTCAAAGCATGATGCTAGCTGCAGATGCACAAGTCAAAATCAAATGAACCCAAGTAAACATGCCGCAGCGGGCAACATTAATAACCAAATTGCCTTACCTTAAAACGCTGCCTTGACCACAGGACGACTCGCAATTATTCCACTTAAATCCACACGGTTTAACACATCTAACACAGCTAGCAAGCTGGATATGTGCTAATATTGTTGTGCTTGTTTTCTTCCGTAGATGCCATTTTTACATTACCCAGTCCCACATCCAAAAATATGACGTAAATATATGTTAATTGTATTATTATAACTATTAGCAAGCAAATCAAACAACATATTAAGAAATCAATATATCAAATCACCCGACACGTATGAAAACAGAAGAACTGATTTTTTACTGTTGCGGAGATATCGCGGGAGTAGAATGGATGACGTATGCAAGGCTACGGTGTGCCTTAGGGGACAGAAGGGTTCGTTTTACCTTACTGTCACGTCAATGTTATTGTTGTTTTATTGCCATTGTAGAAATATTGTGCACGTCCCTTTCGACAAATGACAAAAAATCGTTTCATATCGATATTATGAATTTTGATATCGTTTGACACCAATATTGATATCGTGATAAAAATACGATATATTGCACAGCTCTACCTTGAACATCTGAGGGCCATCCTTAGGTCGCTGAGGCGAGCGGGTCTCACAGCCAACCCGAAGAAGTGTGCGACTGGGCAGGTGGAAGTATGGTATCTGGGCTTCCACTTGGGCAATGGGCAGGTGCGTCCCCAAATTAACAAGACAGCAGCAATTGCGGCCTGCCCACGGCCCAAGACCAAAAAGGGGGTTAGACAGTTCCTGGGGCTGGCTGGCTATTATCGTAGGTTTATACCTAATTATTCGGACGTCACCAGCCCGCTGACTGATCTCACTAAAAAGGGGGCACCAGATCCAGTCCAGTGGACGGAGCAATGCCAGCGGGCTTTTTCTAAGGTAAAGGCTGCACTGTGTGGGGGGCCACTTTTACACTCCCCTGACTTTTCTCTCCCCTTTATGTTGCAGACGGATGCATCGGACAGAGGGCTGGGGGCCGTTTTGTCCCAGGAAGTGGAGGGGGAGGATCGCCCAGTCTTATACATCAGTCGCAAGCTGTCGGTGCGTGAGGGGCGCTACAGCACCATTGAGAAAGAGTGCCTGGCGATCAAGTGGGCGGTCCTTGCCCTCCGTTACTACCTGTTGGGACGCCCTTTCACCCTCTGTTCGGACCATGCGCCCCTCCAGTGGCTCCATCGCATGAAGGATGCCAACGCGTGGATCACCCATTGGTATCTGGCACTCCAACCCTTTAACTTCAAGGTGATCCACAGGCCGGGGGCGCAGATGGTCGTGGAGGACTTCCTCTCCCGTCAAGGGGGGGGGGGGGAGTCGGCTGCAGCTGGATGGGCGCCCGGCCTGAGTCGGGCGGTGGGGGTATGTGGCAGCGGGGGCGTGGTCAAGCATTGGTCTGTGACAGGAGGGTAGAGTCAGGGAAGTGGCAGAATCACTACACCTGTCATTAATTAATGTGTTTGTGTGTCTTCCCAGTGACCGTGCCCTATTTAAGGAGAGAGAGCGAGAGAAGAGGGAGCTCTCTCCCAAACCAGAAGGCTGATGTGTGTGCATGTGTCTGAGTGTGTGAGAGTGTTTATGAAAGCTGAAAAGCGGAATAAAAGAGAGTTTTGTGAACTCAGTTCTGGCCTGCCGTCCTTCTGTGCTCCACCCACCTACATGAACTGTCACAGCGGGTAATTCCTGTCACTAGCCAGCCCGGCTGGCTAGTTGAAAATAAAAAAATATATATGAAGCGAAGATTCAGACTAGGGCTGTGCGATATATCAAATATACTCGATATATCTCCGAAAATTCTGTGTGAGATACATAAAATTATTATATAGTTACTATCGAGTATTTTATGGTCGTCTGCCGACTTACGTTTGTTTCGTGTTCAGGGCTCTACACCAACTTTTTTTTTTCAGGAGCACACGTGCTCCTAAGTTAAAAACTTTAGGAGCACAGGGGAAAAAATGGGGACACAAACACAAGTAGGTTTTCATTTTAGAGGTTTATTGCAGCACAAACCTTAGACACACCAACACATAAAATGCAAAATTCAATTGAGAATGAATGAATGAATGAACGAATGAATAAAATGAATAACGAACAACTGAATGAATGAACAAACAGTAGCTAAACAGAGAGCAGAGCTCAGCAGAGCTAACATCATCATCAAGGACAGCTCCCACCCTGGCTCTGAGTTCTTTGACTTGCTGCCCTCAGGCAGGCGTTACAGGTGCATCAAAGCAAGGACCAACAGACTCAGAAACAGTTTTTTCCCACAGGCCATAACCACCTTGAACAATTAGCCTTTTTCACATTACGTCATTTGCAGGGGAACTCATATCCTTTTTCAGCCTTTTGAATGGAAGAAGAGGTATACGGCGGCAACATATGTTAACAAAACTGTGTCATTCACAGATAAGATTGATAATAATATTGCGCATTGTTGTTTATCATTACGTATTGTTAGCGACCATTCCAGTCACCTATCTGCCTTGTTTTGGAAAGGAAGTTTACTGACTTTCTATGGTTGCTACTTGTTAGCCAGCAGATTAGCATGCCGCCTCTTCTTCCATTCAAAAGGCTGAAAACGGATGTGAGGTTCTTCTGCAAGTGACGTAATGTGAAAAAGGCTAATTACATGCACTGACTGATGCCACTTCTGGCAGGTGCAACAATGCACCAACAAGGACCTAAAAGGACAATATTCTCACACTTACCTGATACAGTGCAATACTTATTACAGTGCAACCTCACAGAGCAACTTTTTAGTTTTTATAGCTTTTGTATATTTTATATTTATATTTCTACACTTTTACATCCATACCCAATACAATGCAATACCAAATACAGTGCAATATCCTGAGTTTTGTAGCTGAACTGAGTTTCTATAACTAATGTGCAATTAACATCTGCAACTCAACACGCCCAGTTGTATATTCTTTGTTTTTCTGCTGTGTTGTGACATGCACCATTTGTATATACTGTATATTATTTGTTTTTCTGCTGTGTTGTATGTTCCCATCTAAATGTTTGCACTGGGGTGTGTGCTTTCCATCTCATTATATAATTTTCCTGCACCTTCTCCCGTAGTTCTAGCTTTCTTCACTACACTTTCTTCCTCATCCATTCTTTTATTCTTGTTTCCACCATCATTGCTTTTAAAAAACGCCGTTATTCTCTGCATAGCGAATATATTTCTCAGCTCGGTCCGAACCAGCTCTCAGTTATCTCTCAGTTGAATGATCTGATGAATCCCTAAAAAGCACTTTTCCCACCTAATGCCACACCCACAACATACAACCGTGGGAAAGAGGGGCAATCACAGAAAGATGTGGCAGAACGGCAAAAAAAATGTAACTTTTTCACTCTCCCCCCGGCTACCATGGGAACCACCGCAGGTGCAAGACAGGGGCAATGCACGCAACTACAGACAGGGAGCAAGGCGCAGGCAGAACACACACACACACACACACACGCACGTACACAACAGTGAACACACACTTGCAACAATACAGGCCATTACTCGTTACACTATATTAGGTAGGCTATACAGCGCTGGATTTACATACTTTGCAGTTTAACGTTTGATACATTTTAGAATGTTAAACTCTTCGCGTCTGTGCTCAGTGCTTTCCTAAATTGTCGGCCGCAAGAAGCCCTCGCACGAATGCGCGGTTTTTTTTCGTCGTTCGCATGCCGAAAAATTCGCTCGCAAATGCGAGTGAAATGTGCGCACTGTAGAGCCCTGTATCGTGTTTGTTGCGTTTGTTTAAAACAATTTCCAGTGGTTTTCTCCCTGTCCCTCAGGCAGTAACTTGAGAGGCTGCCTAAGGGTAAAAAAAACAATAACGTCACACACTCACCAACCAATCCCGGGCGACATCGAGGTGCTGAAAGGAACTTGCGGGAAGATTTTCTAGTTTCGGTTTACAGCACTGACTCAGTTCGTGCAATCGCTGGTGTTGCATAGGCTACCGTGTAAGCTCTGTCAATTTCAGAGACAAATTAAAAATGGAAGCGGACAAATTGGTTCCTAAAAGAACTAGTAAGGGGTCAGTCATCTGGCATTTTTTTGGATATCGCGAGGAGGACGTGGAACAGCAAATGCCAGTTTGTAAAGTGTGCAAAAAAAAAAAAAAAACCTGTCATCACGAAAGGCAGCAGAACTACAAAGCATGTTGGACATATTTTGGGTGCTATAGTAATGATAGTATGTTTTCAATACTCATACACCAAGTTTTCCAATATATTATTATTTGTTGATATTATATTCTGTGTTGTTCTCATTTATGTATTTAACAGTATCAAAATACTCGGGTCTTGAAATAAATGCACATTAGTCATGAGCAATGGTAACTACACTCTTTTGTGTTATTTTTGACAGAAGTAAAATTCATACATGAACAAATTTTGGCTAGTTGATTTTCTGTTTGGCTAGTTACTTTGGAAGGGAACTAGTCCAGCTGGCTGGTGAAAAAATATATGAATTTCGAGCCCTGCACATACATACATATTTATACACACACACTTTTTTTTAATTAGGTAAAGGAGTAGACCTGGAAGGTCCTCAGATATAGTCTGTTTTGGTAAACTGAGATGTATGGATGCTGTCTCCCCCCATCACCACCACTCTCACACATTCATTCGGGTTTGTTGACAGTGTAGTGGCTGCTGCTTTATGTCCTAGGGCTCCCTCATGTCTGTGTTACTTTCTGGCTCTCCCTTTTAGCTTTGCAGTTATAGTTGGTCTTGCCAGACTTCGTGCTTGCACTCGGAACACAATATACACCGTTTTCTTAACAATTAGGTGACAATGGGCAAACCTAACAATCTGCGTTTCTCACTCTCTCTGTCGAGTTATATGTCACTCCTGAGATACCAGTGATGCGGACCTCTCCTGCTCTTTGGACCTGCCTGGTCCATCCTGATGCCCTACGTCTAGCTGGAGTTCTCATCACTTTGCACCTGAAAGGATGGCCCATATGTACAGTGCCTGATCCATCCTGATGCCCTATGTCTAGCTGAGGTTCTTGTTACTTCTCTCCTCCATATGGACAATCTAAATATATAATTTAGGGCTGCAGTTATCATGATCCGTTTTGCACTCAAGTCTCCATCAATGAACAGTTGATAACATCAACAAAATAAACTTCATGTTAAAACTCTAATGAGTTTCCTGGTTATACAATTGCATTTTTGACCATACTAGACACACTTATAGAAGGGAGTTATTTATAATCATGCAATCGGTCAACATCCAAATAAAGATGGGTTCCCTTTCGAGGTCATCTCAAGGAGTTTTTCCTTGCCACGGTCACCTCAGACTTGCTCATTAAGGATACATTTATTAAGTAATATATTTAAAATCTGTATTTTTCTGTCAAACTTGTTTGCAACAATGGCTATTGTTAAAAGCATTCTACAAATCAAGTCAATTTATTGGACAAAAAAATGCACCGAAAACACAACCTCCTTGATAGAGGTAATAACAATACTTTCAATCTTTCTTTCTCCACTTGAATTCAGCTAAATTATGATCAGTTATGACACAATTAGGATGACCCTCAGTGAACAATCTACACTTCTTAGAGATGTAACTTTTTTTGTGAACAGAAGACAGCATGGCGGATGAAGAATAGCAGCGAGCAGACCAACATCCTGAAAGAAGTACGTATCAAGGCAGTGGAGATACAAATCACTTCTGGTCACAACTTTAAGAATAAAACCAGAGCAAAAACAGGATGCAGAGCTTTGTGAGTTGGGCCTTTAGCCTTGAGTTAAAGTAACAGGTTTCATTGCTGCCAGAGCTAACTGTTAGACACAGTTCTCCCTTTCTCTCCAGGGATCAGAGGCTTAGAGCTCAACACCATACGATTCTTCCAGTAACAAGATCTCCAGGTTTGGGAAACCATGCCTAAAATAGTTCCCTATAATTTCATCCATTTTCAATGTGTAAAGCTTTCGGCTTAACATACTGCAGAGGGGATGACACTGCCTGATTGGCTCAAAAAAAAAAACGAGGGGAAAAAAGTCTGTAAGAAAGTCGGAATTTTGAGAAATAAAAGTTGGAATTGCAAGGAAGTCGCAATTTAGCATAATAATAATAAACAAATTAACTTTAAGTGAAGATTATTTAAAATACTTTCAATATACAACTAAACAGGTTAGCCAAACTACAAATCTCTCCTGAATGGATAAATAGTGCACTATCTAGACTGTACATAGCACTAAAACAGTGAAGTGGAGATGTATTGGAATTCGACCACACACCTTCAGTTTAACTTACCTTGGGGGTTTAAAGCAGAACACAGTTTTAAATCCTCAGAACCAAACACAATAACCTGCTTTTATTTTTATAAATCAAGGGGCTAAAGGCCAATTTATGCTGACAACGCAGTCCTCGCAGATGGCGTCGCAGACAGCGTCTGTGTAGCCCCCCCCACCTTCGCAGATGCTCTGCGCACACCTCCCAAAAATTGTGACCACCACAGAAGCCTCGCAGACAAGAGGGCTCTGACTGGTCCACTCTACATCCGCTGTACACGCACTTCCGCTTCCCTACTTTCCCGGTTTGTTTTGTTTTCACGACCGCCATTTTTAAAAACACGAGCGAAGATGGAGCAGCACGAAGAGTGGTTGATCGAGGAAGTACGTACATCTATACGACTCCAGGTCATCACAAGTCGCCAGGTCATCACAGAGCTGACACACAGACACAGACAACCATTCACACTCACATTCACACCTATGGTCAATTTAGAGTCACTAGTTAACCTAACCTGCATGTCTTTGGACTGTGGGGGAAACCGGAGCACCCGGAGGAAACCCACGCAGACACGGGGAGAACATGCAAACTCCGCATAGAAAGGCCCTCGCCGGCCACGGGGCTCGAACCACGACCTTCTTGCTGTGAGGCGACAGCGCTAACCACTACACCACCATGCCACCTCTTCAGAAAACTCAAAATAAATTAAAAGTTGTGGACCAGATTATTGGTTGGTGTCGTCCCCCCCCATTAAAGATGTATGTTGTACCATCATTGTACCACAGAAGAAATCCTTGAAAGGCCAATATTGCTATCACATTCATGTCCATGATGAGTGTACAACCCCTGGCAAAAATTATGGAATCACCAAACTTAGACAATGTTCACCCAGCTTTTTTTATTTTAGAGCAAATAAGACACAAAACCAATTTTTAGCAGCTGAACTTTCTGGCTTCATGAAACATAACTCAAAATCATAAAATTAAATTATTTTATTGAATGGCATTTTTCCCAGATAAAATAGATGGGGAAATTATGGAATCACTCAATGTCGAGAAAAATAAATTACACAACTGAAGATGTAACGGAGCACCTCAGGGGGAAGCTCCGTTACATCTTCACCAGAATTCACCATGGACTCCACTTCTCACAAATACCCACAGCCTACTACAGTGGCTGGACAAAGTCTCCAACTTCTTCTTTGAGGTTTTATGGCAGCTTTCATCCACAATGTTGCATTTCTGCCATCTACAGGTTTTATCTATTTCCTTGTCACTTAATTTTCAAGCCATCTTTCCAGTCCAGTTGTTCTTAAAAATGTAAATAACCATTTCCTCCCCTTAGCAGTGTCTCCATATTTTAATCCTCTGGGGTCTGAGGGTATTTGTGACAAAGGTATTTGTCACAGGTATTTGACAAGGTCATTTCCTCTGGCAGGAAACTTCAGAAAGGCAGTGAGGTGAGGAAACAACTCTCCAAACACTGTAATGAATTGGATGGCTTTATTGGTGAATTATGCCTCCAAAAAAGAACTTTCCAGCCGAGGAAGGCGAGGACATTAAAAAGTCACTCGACTTTCTGGCAGAGGAAGTTTCTGTTATTAAACAACAACAGAAAGCCATCATGGACCTGGTGATGGAAGTGAAGTCGCTAAGGCTGCAGAATGCCGAGAAGGACTGGTGTCTCGCCCACCTGGAAAGCAGAGTCGCTGAACTGGAACAGTACACCAGGATGAATGACGTCATCATCACTGGGATTCAGATTAAACCCAGGTCATATGCAAAAGCAGTGACAAGGGAGGGAGAATCTGACGAACTGGGCAGCAACTCCGTGGAGCAACAAGTGTCAGCATTCCTACACTCAAAGGGAATCGATATTGATTGCAGCAACGTTGAAGCCTGCCACATTCTACCCAGGAGAGACAAGGAAAACACTGCCATCATAATGAGATTCATCAATCAAAAACATAAAGCTGCATTGCTGAAACAAGGAAGGAAACTGAAAGGTACAAATGTCTACATCAACGAGCATCTGACAAAATGCAATGCTGACATCGCCAGAAAAGCATGTCAGAAAGAAAGAAAATAAAATTCAATCTACATGGATAACCAACTGCAAAGTATTCATTAAGCTGAATGGTATACCGGAGGAGGCTAGAGTTCTGGTCATACGAAATACTGAGGACTTGGACAAATACCAGTGATGGCTATCGGGACTGTATGGTAATCAATACCGACGTGACACTACACCAAACTCAACCACGACACACACCGAAATAACTTTTTCATCCATTACTTGGAACACTACTTGGCTCACCCAAATGCTTATTGATTATGAAAACCTGAAACTGAAACCACATGAATTCACTGACCGTAAACTATTGGATATAGAAAATGACATAGACCCGGACAATAATTTTTTCTCAACCATTAATGACAATTGCCACTATTACACAGAGGAACAGTACAATCAGTCCACTAAGGCTGTGGGAAAATTATCAATAATACACTTCAACAGCAGAAGCATGTATGCTAACTTCAAACACATCAAGAAATACTTAAGTCAGTTTACTCATCCATTCAACATAATTGCCATATCGGAGACCTGGATTGACATGGAGAAAGGAGTGGATTTCGAACTGGCTGGATATGAATTTAATTATATAAACAGGAAAAATAAAGGTAGAGGAGGAGTGGCGGTTTATGTGGACTGTAATTTGAATTATAAGCAAATAGATGGCATGACAACGGTGATTGATAATTTATTAGAATGTTAAACAATTGAAATTAATATTTAAAAAAGTAGAAATGTATTAATTAGCTGTATATAGAGAGCACCAGAAACTAGCATAGAGGTGTTTAAGGAGTGGGTAGAAAAGACATTTACAGTAGATAATAAAAAAGATATCTTCATTTGTGGGGATACAAATATTGATCTGTTGAACCCTAATAAGCACAGTATGACTGAGGAATTTATTAATACCATGTACAGTATGAGTCTTCACCCAAAAATTACCAGACCCATCAGAATTACTGACCATAGTGCTACTTTAATAGATGATATATTTACCAATGACATAGATAATAACATTATAAGTGGAATATTAATCAATGATATCAGTGATCATCGACCAGTTTTTACAATTTATGACTGTAATTGCAAGAGAAATGTAACAGACCATAAACTTAAGTACAGAAGAGTTAGGACAGAGGAAGCCATGTTTGCATTAAATAATGATTTATTACTGCAAGACTGGGAATCAGTTTACACAGAGAATGGCATTGATAACTTTTTAAGTATATTCAAATTATTGTATGATAAGAATTGCCCACTGAAGCAACATAGTACATCACATCACATCACATTATCTCTAGCCGCTTTATCCTTCTACAGGGTCGCAGGCAAGCTGGAGCCTATCCCAGCTGACTATGGGCGAAAGGCAGGGTACACCCTGGACAAGTCGCCAGGTCATCACAGGGCTGACACATAGACACAGACAACCATTCACACTCACATTCACACCTACGGTCAATTTAGAGTCACCAGTTAACCTAACCTGCATGTCTTTGGACTGTGGGGGAAACCGGAGCACCCGGAGGAAACCCACGCGGACACGGGGAGAACATGCAAACTCCGCACAGAAAGGCCCTCGCCGGCCCCGGGGCTCGAACCCAGGACCTTCTTGCTGTGAGGCGACAGCGCTAACCACTACACCACCGTGCCGCCCCCAACATAGTACAAAAAACTATAATGACCAACCTTGGATTACTAAGGGATTACAAAATGCCTGTAAGAAGAAAAATACCCTATATAGAAAATTTATTAAATTAAGAACCAAAGAGGCAGAAAATTAATATAAAAAATATAAAAACAAGCTAACGAGTATCATAAGGAGATGTAGGAAGGATTATTATGGCAAATTAATAGATAGCAAAAATAATATTAAAGGAATATGGAATATATTAAATAATATTATTAAAGATGGCTCTGGACAAATACATTACCCTAAATACTTTAATGACAAAGATATCAAAAATTATAACATGAATGTAGTTGCTAATAGTTTTAATAATTTTTTTGTTAATGTTGGACCAAGATTAGCTCAAAATATCTCTGATCTGGTAACAAATGATGATTGTATTGATAATATTATAAAGAGGAATTCTTGTTCTATGTTTCTTACACCAGTAGATGAGAGGGAAATTA
This sequence comes from Neoarius graeffei, assembly GCF_027579695.1. NCBI lineage: Eukaryota > Metazoa > Chordata > Actinopteri > Siluriformes > Ariidae > Neoarius > Neoarius graeffei. The sequence goes on from NC_083587.1 coordinate 12,264,686, forward strand.
TTGCTATAGTTAATAAATGTAGTAATAAAAATGTCCACAGATTGTAATGATATTGATATGAAACTAGTGAAAACTATTATTGGGGGGATTTCTAAACCATTAACATACATCTGTAACTTGTCATTCCAAACCAGTACATTTCCAAGCAATATGAAAATAGCAAAAGTAATTCCATTGTATAAATCCGGGGACAAACACAACTTCACAAATTACAGACTTGTTTCTTTACTTCCTCAATTCTCCAAAATTCTTGAAAAACTATTCAATAACAGATTAGATAAATTCAGTGAAAAATACAAACTACGCAGTGATAGTCAATATGGATTTAGAGCAAATAGATAAACAGAGCTGGCACTAATGGAATCAGCTGAAGAAATCAGTAACTCTATACACTGTAAAAAATAACTTGTAAGATTTACTTACAAAAATCCTCGTAAGTATTTGCACTAAGTAAGTAAATTTTACTGCTGTAATATTAAATACAACTCACTCACCAGTATCAAGTAAAATATACTTGCCACTGAACATAACATCTATGAATATATTAAGTAACTCTTACTACATCACAGTAAGCAACTCTTACTGCATTACATAGTTGAGTTTAGTTCTATGTAATTATTATAATCAAGTTACACTCATCAATAAATTAAGTAAATCTTAAATGTATTTAATGATTACTGTTATGAAGCAAGTAAGTAAATGTAATAACTTTCTTTTTAACAATAATTTCGTTGTATTAAGTTATAATTCAATAAAATTAAGTAAAATGTTACTAAATTTGTTGAAATGTTACAATAAAATTGTATTACAAGCAAATTTATTTATATAGCAAATCACAGTGCTTTATTGCTTTATATTTACAAACAATATCCATCCCTGGCATACAACTGCTACAAGAAGTGCTTCAACACATTTCAAAGACAACATTAAAGAAGGTGCAATTGCAACATTCAAATAGTCATGCTAGATTCTAAACTAGTGAACTATTAAAACCATAATGCAGGTTTTCCCACAATGCATTTTTAAGAACATCATCAACAGGTGTCAAAAAAGAATAAAAAAGTGAACAGATGAGGGGCTGGGTCAATGTGTGTATATGAGAGGGTGTAATGTATGTCTGCTGTGTTTGTGTGTGCATTTTTAAGAACATCACCACCAACAGGTGTCAAAAAAGAATGAAAAAGTGAATAGATGAGAGGGTGTAATGTATGTCTGCCGTGTGTGTGTGTGTGCGTGCCATGTTGCTTCACGACAGCAACTTCACTTTCAACGCTTGCAGTTTGGGGTAGAGCTTGATCCCATTCAGTTCAAGGAAAAGTTCCTGAAACACCTCGAAAGTATAGCGCAAAGTAGTAGGGTAGGCCAGGTTGAGGGCGTAGATCAGCCCCATCAGCAGCATGCAGGCCTTAGCAGGGTTGCCACATCCTGGGAGCATCTCCTGTCCTTCTAGAAGAATGGAGGCGTCCACCGGATCCTCTCCATCAGCCCCATGGATGACCAGGATCTTGAGGATATGCTCAGCTGCAACACTGCAGTTGTCCTGCTGCATAAAATTAAAGATGCAATCAGTGATCCTGTTCAAATACACTTTGTTATACTGGGTGAAAAGGTCCTTCCATCCTAAAATAACCAATCAAATGTCTCCTGCCTCGTCCCAGCCATGACACCCTCTCTTACTCATGTGAGTGTTGCATTGGACACTATATAGGCATGGGCAGGAGCTTAGAATGTGCTACTTTCAAATTTCAAAATCACAAAAAGGAAGCTTTAACAAGAAAAATGACAAATTGTATTCAGAAACAAAAAAAGAACCGTTTCAATCAAAGTTACTTTCATCTTTCATCATCAGGGCACAATGATGGACTGGTGTCAAATTAGCACTAATGCTATGCAATGTTTGTGTACTTATTCAATGCACCTGGTCAGTCCACTGACTAATGTAATTGCAATTTCCATATTCTGCCTGTAAAAATAAAATCATGCTTACCCAACAATCTTCAAAAAGATCCTCCTCCTTCTCGCCAAGGTACAGTATGAGTGTGCGGATAACTGCTTTATGTCTTCCTTCAGTGCTTAGATTCTGTGAACAGATCAATATTGTGTCAATACTGAATCATTTAAGCGGCGCAGTGGAGCTAGCCACTTCACTGGCTGACTATAGAGGTGTTCACACGGCAACTTTTACTCCGGTGTAGCACCGGGGCTGCCCCGGTAGAGCGTTCACACGGTACAAAGTTATACCGGTGTAGCCCCTGAAAGCTGCTTAAACCGGTGCAAATCTAACCCTGCTCGGGAGGTGGTTTAAGAAATTTACTCCGGAGTAAATGCTAGTTTGCGGGGCAGCACCGATATAAAATGGGCCGTCTGAACGCTACAGGGGTAGACTCGCTACGCGTGAGGAGAGTTGATTACATACGGGCATTGCATAATTTTGCATCCTGGTATTTTGCGCTTCCAAAATGGCGAATATCAACAACAACAGAACTGCGTGTCTTCCAGTGTTGCCAGATTGTCAGTTTTAAGTGCATTTTGGTGGATTTGAACATATTTTGGGATGGAAAAAGTCAGCAATATCTGGCAACACTGGTGTCTTCATCCACGTTGTTTTCCCGGCGCTTGATGATGCCATGACAACCGGGAAAAGGAAGTACATTTTCACGCATGCGCATATTTCATTTCCGCATTATTACTATCGGAAATGATAGTAATAATGATAGGAAATGATGATAATAATAAAAGGAAATGATATCAAAACTTTATTACTATCAAAGGAAATGATAGTAATAAAGTTTTTGCTACTATAACACGGTCGCAGAAACTGCCGTGTGACCGCAAGTGGGGCTGCACCGGTGCTAACACGCTTCTCTCTAGTAAGCAGGGTTGTGACGTGTGAACGCTCCACAAAATTTACACCGGTGTAAGATATATCGCAACAAAATACATCGGTGCAGCATCGATGCAAATATGTGCCGTGTGAACAGGGCTACTGTCAGTTTGTTCGTCTGTCATGTAGAGTGTAGAGGTGGAGCTAGCCACTAGATGGCGCCAGGGCGACACTTCACACAGGGTGTGATTTTTAATGAACTGTCGGAGTGAGAACATAGTAGCATGTGCTATGATTTGCAGAGTGGAAGATGGGAGCATACAAGCCATTGAAGTTAACACATGTGACAGGACATGTAAGTATACTGTACGTATGGAACAGTGTGTTGTGAGAGACAGTATCGTCTCCATGCAAAAAAGTGGATGAGCACAATTTTAACCAAGCCCACCTGACTCAGTTTCAGGGATGTGATTTGGGGCTAGTGAAATTATCTGAAAATTTTAGCCGGGGGTCTGGGGGCCGCAGGCCCCCAGCTGGTCCAGGGCAGCGCCCTGGTGGGGGGACAAAGTAGTCAATGAACCAAAGTAGTCAAATTTTGAAATGCAAGGTAGAACTGATAATGTTTTATCATATGAGACAATAAAAAGGTTTTAGAAATCTCAAAATGTAAACAAACACGTCCGGACAAAAAAAAAAAAAAAACGTTTTCTGTGAAATTGACTCATACAGAACTGTACAGTGTTCACTCACTTGAGGATTTTCATATGCAAGAATAAAAATCACTTTTTCACTAAACAACATTCACAAAAATGTGTTTGCTGAATCCATTCAATCCAATCAGAAGTCTGTGAAGAAGCCAATATCTCTAATATTTCTACTCATATTTCTGAAAGGTGGGGTACACCCTGGACAAGTCGCCAGGTTATCACAGGGCTGACACACAGACACAGACAACCATTCACACTCACATTCACACCTACGGTCAATTTAGAGGCACCAGTTAACCTAACCTGCATGTCTTTGGACTGTGGGGGAAACCGGAGCACCCAGAGGAAACCCACGCGGACACAGGGAGAACATGCAAATTCCGCACAGAAAGGCCCTCGCCGGCCACGGGGCTCGAACCCGGACCTTCTTGCTGTGAGGTGACAGCGCTAACCACTACACCACCGTGCCACCCTTAATTTTTTTTTTTATTGCTGTAAATTTTGTTAATTATGCCTTAACATCATGGTAATGTGTAAATAATGTAATGTATCTACATTGGTTGTAAATTTAATTAAGTTCATTTCATTCATTCATAATTATCATACTTTTTAAAAAAAATAATTAAAAAAAAATAAATAAAATAAATAAATAAATTTAACAACCTGGCTGACAACACACACACACTGAAGGCTCAATCCCAAATCACTTCCTCCTTCTTATACAAGTGCCCTACACAGCGAGCCCCTGTAGTCTCTCTAGTGCACTCTATATGCCTTATGGAGTGGTTTGGTCTTCAGCGCAACAGATTTCCTCTTCATCAGTGCGGTGGAGCAACAGGACAGGGGGCGTTTCCAGCTGCGCAGCGCTCACTTTCACTTAGCCTGTTAGCCAGAGCAGGCAGCTGCAACACATATTTTGACTTCCTATGTAGCCAGAAGAAGCTATACATGCTCCAAAATAGGATTAAATTATAAATAAATGGCCTTGACAGACTTGTGTTTAAGCGGTGCGTTAAAGCTCTTGCTAGCTACATGGCTAAGTAGCAACAAGCCTGAGTGTAAAGTAACAGAACTTCACTGCTACTAGCAAGCCGTGCTAACTCAGGAGCTAACTCTGGTGTCGGGTCTGTTCCCTGAGCAAATGTTCCAGTCATTTTACACCCAAAGTGGAAATATTTCCGCGGACTAAATGACGAACAGCACTCCTCCCCTCTTTCCTTTCCTCTCCTCTCCTCTTCGCCGGCGCGAAAGTCGGAACGTGAACTCCTTCCGGGTGACCGTCAGCCAACCTCTCGCCTCCCTAAACACACACACACAAAGCCCACTAGCTCGACCCAGACAACCGTGTCCTGTCAAACACACTCGGCTCTGCCACGTCGGACAAAACGCACACATAAAAAGCTGAGTTTGTTCATGACCAAACGACACACACTCACAGATAACACGCTGATGCGTAGAGGGGCCTCCAGCAAGCACGCCATCTCTCTCTCCCCCTGAGCGACAGACGATCCGCCCCGACCTGAACAAATGTCTCACGGTATTATGTCCAACGTCTGTAGCAACCTCTTTCTCCAACCATTCCCAGCGGAACTTGTTTTTCACTATTCTGTCGATTTCTTTAACTCGATTTGCATCTTTACGCTCGATCACGGAGGCTGCCATCTTTCAACTCTGTTTGAAGCGAGCTTACGTACAGCTATCTAACAAGCGCGTTCATTGGTTGTTACAGAGCGATGGGCCAATCACGTACCTCGTTTCATCTCAATGACGGAATTACTGAAAGTCGGAACGAATAGGATATGAATGCGGATATTTGAGCGAAAAATCGGAAAAAAAAATTTTTTTCAAATTTTGAGGTGAAAAAAGCGGAATTCCGCGAATTCGTGGAAAAATCACATCCCTGAAGAAGGGAATTAGAGCAGACACACACCCACTCATCCAACAGACTAACACCCAGACATCCAGACCAACACCCCCAGCCCCACTCAGACCAACTCCCACAGCCTCAGATCAACACCCACACATCTACAACCCCGATTCCAAAAAAGTTGGGACAAAGTACAAATTGTAAATAAAAACGGAATGCAATGATGTGGAAGTTTCAAAATTCCATATTTTATTCAGAATAGAACATAGATGACATATCAAATGTTTAAACTGAGAAAATGGATCATTTAAAGAGAAAAATTAGGTGATTTTAAATTTCATGACAACACCACATCTCAAAAAAGTTGGGACAAGGCCATGTTTACCACTGTGAGACATCCCCTTTTCTCTTTACAACAGTCTGTAAACGTCTGGGGACTGAGGAGACAAGTTGCTCAAGTTTAGGGATAGGAATGTTAACCCATTCTTGTCTAATGTAGGATTCTAGTTGCTCAACTGTCTTAGGTCTTTTTTGTCGTATCTTCCGTTTTATGATGCACCAAATGTTTTCTATGGGTGAAAGATCTGGACTGCAGGCTGGCCAGTTCAGTACCCGGACCCTTCTTCTACGCAGCCATGATGCTGTAATTGATGCAGTATGTGGTTTGGCATTGTCATGTTGGAAAATGCAAGGTCTTCCTTGAAAGAGATGTCATCTGGATGGGAGCATATGTTGCTCTAGAACCCGTATATACCTTTCAGCATTGATGGTGTCTTTCCAGATGTGTAAGCTGCCCATGCCACACGCACTAATGCAACCCCATACCATCAGAGATGCAGGCTTCTGAACTGAGCACTGATAACAACTTGGGTCGTCCTTCTCCTCTTTAGTCTGAATGACACGGCGTCCCTGATTTCCATAAAGAACTTCAAATTTTGATTCGTCTGACCACAGAACAGTTTTCCACTTTGCCACAGTCCATTTTAAATGAGCCTTGGCCCAGAGAAGACGTCTGCGCTTCTGGATCATGTTTAGATACGGTTTCTTCTTTGAACTATAGAGTTTTAGCTGGCAACGGCGGATGGCACGGTGAATTGTGTTCACAGATGACGTTCTCTGGAAATATTCCTGAGCCCATTTTGTGATTTCCAATACAGAAGCATGCCTGTATGTGATGCAGTGCCGTCTAAGGGCCCGAAGATCACGGGCACCCAGTATGGTTTTCCGGCCTTGACCCTTACGCACAGAGATTCTTCCAGATTCTCTGAATCTTTTGATGATATTATGCACTGTAGATGATATGTTCAAACTCTTTGCAATTTTACACTGTTGAACTCCTTTCTGATATTGGTACACTATTTGTCGGCGCAGAATTAGGAGGATTGGTGATCCTCTTCCCATCTTTACTTCTGAGAGCCACTGCCACTCCAAGATGCTCTTTTTATACCCATCTCATCTCATCTCATTATCTCTAGCCGCTTTATCCTTCTACAGGGTCGCAGGCAAGCTGGAGCCTATCCCAGCTGACTACGGGCGAAAGGCGGGGTACACCCTGGACAAGTCGCCAGGTCATCACAGGGCTGACACATAGACACAGACAACCATTCACACTCACATTCACACCTACGGTCAATTTAGAGTCGCCAGTTAACCTAACCTGCATGTCTTTGGACTGTGGGGGAAACCGGAGCACCCGGAGGAAACCCACGCGGACACGGGGAGAACATGCAAACTCCACACAGAAAGGCCCTCGCCGGCCCCGGGGCTCGAACCCAGGACCTTCTTGCTGTGAGGCGACAGCGCTAACCACTACACCACCGTGCCGCCTCTTTTTATACCCAGTCATGTTAATGACCTATTGCCAATTGATCTAATGAGTTCCAATTTGGTCTTCCAGCTGTTCCTTTTTTGTACCTTTAACTTTTCCAGCATCTTATTGCCCCTGTCCCAACTTTTTTGAGATGTGTTGCTGTCATGAAATTTCAAATGAGCCAATATTTTGCATGAAATTTCAAAATGTCTCACTTTCAACATTTGATATGTTGTCTATATTCTATTGTGAATACAATATCAGTTTTTGAGATTTGTAAATTATTGCATTCCGTTTTTATTTACAATTTGTACTTTGTCCCAACTTTTTTGGAATCGGGGTTGTACACACCGGCACCCACACACCCAAACCAACATACCTCCAGACTGTTGCCACTTTCACCACTTGGATGTGGAGGCAGGTAGTTCACTTCAGCTCTTTTCGGTCTTTTGCAGTTCTTCGCAGGATGCTTCTCTCCTGGTGATTTCCTCATCAAGGAGTTTATCTCCAGCTCGGGGCAAGGCACATCACGCCTCCTCACTTTGGACTGGTAGTTGGCCATCTTATACTTGAGTCGCTGCTGCCACCCGTACATGCCGGAAAACGATGTCCCGGGCTCCCTTAGGCAGGGGTGCTTGTTCAGCAGGGCTTCTGTAACTGCATGAGTTTGAAGACCAGAGGGATAGGCTGTGTAGTAGAAGATTTCTACACAGCAAGTTTCTCTAGTACGTCAGAGTTCATACTTGGATTCTGAAGCAGTGAGCCATTACTTTCATAAGCCTTATTTCCTGCTTGAAGGCACATCTCAACATGGGGAGAAAAGGTGGGTATCACAAAGTCGGTTGGCCATGGTTGAGATCGATACTCCACTGACTGTGGTAAAATGATGGTGCTGGATGAACTAGCTGAGGAACCGTCATCCTGGGGATATGTTTCCAGTGGCTCTGGATAGAAGGAGGCAGCCGCCTCATCAAGACGAGTCAAGGTAAGAATAGCGCATGGTTCTTGTTTTTTAACTAGTTTGATTGTGTCTTTGTCCTTGATCCATTCGGTTGACTGCAGAGTGAAGAATTGGTTATCAAATCCTTTGTCCATGTACATCACGGTAAAACTGCCTTGGAGTTGAAAGTGTTCCTGTGCCGCTGCCAAAAGTTCATCAACAGTGCTAGGGATTCCACTGGGTAGGGTCCACTTGTGGACTTGAGTCTCCTCAATGATAACACGCAGTTGAGTGGCGCAGACATCACCTGGGCAAGCAGAACTGCAGGAGAAAAACATGGAGTTGATTAGACAAAAACAGAGCAAATAATATTTTTCTTCACAATAGGCTATGCTGATGGCAGTGTGTGTGACGGGGGGAGGGGGTCGGGGGGTCGGTTGAATCAAAATATTGCTGACAACAGCAACAACAGCTATTTAGAACCAATAAGTAACATTAACAGTCAAGCAGGCAGGGACACAGGCAAGCAGAGACAGACAAGCAAAGAAGTGGGCAGAGAGGGAGATAGGCAAGCAGAGACAGGCAGGCAGAGATGGGCAGATGGGACAGAGGCAGGCAGGCAGAGACAGACAGGCAGGCAGGCAGAGAGACCGGCAGGGACAGACAGAGATAAGTAGGCTGAGACAGGCAAGCAGAGAAAGACAGGCAGAGAGACACTGTCCATGTCCAGACAAGGCACAAAATGGTTTAAAGCTTTTAAAATTGTACTTTACCTAGTTTGAGAGGATGTGGTGTTTCAGAGAAAGCATTCGATTGCCTCACACTGCATAGGCAGCCAATGAGTATGTGTCAGTGAGTTGAGACTGCTCCAATACTTTGACTGTGCTAGTGGACTCCAACTTGAAACATCTAAAATGCTCCCAGTACCATGCACTCTGCAGTTTCAGTACAAACGCCACACTACCACGAACAATGAGGATTTGCAGTATTTCAGCAAAGTCGGGCAACCCCCCAGTGGAGCCATATGCCAACATCACGCCAACAGCATAACTGGTGCCCTGACATTTTATATTGTTTGTCAAATGAACAATTGTCTGTTGAGGAGATCTCTGTAATAAAAATTCTTGAATGTTCTCATTGACAACCTCGAATGGAACTCGGGTAATCTTTGATACAGAGACAGCAGGTTTTTTGACATTTGAACGATGGAGATGGTATGCAATCATGGACTGGTGTTTTACTGCCATAGACTTCAAAATGTTGCGGAAGCAGCCAGTCTGTCTCACTATCTTCTTAAAGAAGTGGTGCTTGACTTCAAACCTCATCATCCATAAGAAAACTATTGGGCCAAAAGCTTTAATGAGCTCTGGGTAATGCTCTACAAAATGGTGTTTAGGAATCAATTTTACTTGTGGAAAAACACTGCAAAATTTATGTCTATGCTCAGAAATCAGGCTGTCTAGGTGACCAATGCTGTCATCTGTGTGGGTAGGTGACATGCACAACTCAACAACATCTTTGAGTGTCATCAACAACTGCCATGCCTGGTCCTCTTCCTGGACTCTGGAGCCAAACATAAGCGGAAGCAGCCGCAGTAGGCACCAGTTTTCATGTGCGTTGCCACCTGTGGTTTTACGGGAGGCAAAGGTTGGTGGTATACATGTGGGGGCAATTAGTCCTGTCTTTCCCCCTGTATGGGAATTGCTTGATGATTATATTCAGCTCCTCAAGAGAGAAGTACCTCTTCTTTATTTAGATTTCTAAACACAGTGCTAATTCTACAGGTACAATTCCCTCAAGTAAATCGTGCAATAAATCAGGTGGGTAACCTGTTGTCACATGAAAGTAATTCAACTTTTCTGTAATTGCACATTGTCTTTTAACTCCATGACTATTGGTATTAACGGCTACTGCTGCTTCCATGTCTAACTGGTGTTGCTGTTTTGCTCTCCCAGGGAATACACCTGCCCTGACTTCAAGTTCCTGAAACTGGGACCGTTCTCCAACACAAAATCTACAAACATATGACCCAGAAAAACTTTCAACAACCCCCCCCCCCCCCCCCCAATGAATGAGCACCAAGGTTGTCAGCAATCACAGAAAATACAGTGCCCTTTATGACTTTCCCCAAATAGCCTAGCAGATTAGTGGCAAAATACTTCACTTAATGATACAAGCACCAAATTTTGCACAAACATAGATACCATCAAGATGTTTCAAAAAAGCCCGGTAGCCACACACAGGGTTCTTGCAGGATTCAGTAAGTTAAATTTTAGACCTTTTTTAGACTTTTTAAGACCATTATGAAAAATTTTTTTAGACCAACACGAAGCATTACAACCTGCCCTACCCCCACCCTTCCCAAAAAAAGACAATCGAGTTCAATTCTCAAAACAAAGTCATTTGCATTGGTAAACTGACTATCAGGGATACAAACTGATTGTGTGCTTATTTATGTCATATGGCAACATTAGTACAACATTAGTACATTATGTCACATAGCAACAAAAGTACAAGACAATAGAGTGATAAGGGGCATTTGTGCAGTAAATGCAGTCTGTAGGGGTTTGGTTTTTTCCCCTAACTGCAACAGAACTCATTTAAACTTTTGATTAGTGGTGTTCTGGTAATAAAACAGCGTTATTATATAATGCACTGTTGTCAGATGATGACTTTCTTGATTGCTCATGTGAACCCCATGCTGCAAACCACAGCATCACAGACCTCCACTTGCTGTAGCAACCATTTCAACCATATTAACAGTAAAAATGCATACACATCTTTTAAAACTAATAGTTAAAACATACGTAGTAGCCCCGTAGCACACTTGCTTCCAGTTAAACAGCAAACTCACGCAAGGCAGCAGTGATTTACCAGTGAAATCAAGTCATACCTTGCGAGAGGTATACAAGGGAGACAGCAGGTTTTTAAGCAGTAGCGGAGCAAACAGGGGCCATTTGAGACAGAGGTGTAAAATCATTGCAAAATATGAATGCAAAATTAATAAGTACTAAATAATAAAGCCAGGAAAGACACACCATTGGGGAGAGAATAATATATTTTTTAAAAAAGAGCACTGTTAGAAAGCTGAATACGCTGACTGGACTCATGCGCTCCATGTCATGGTAATGTTGACGACATGTAATGTGCACGCTAAAATTGTCTACAGTGCAGGGGCTTCAAAGTTTGGGAGAATAGCAGGGTACAAATAATTTACAGCAGGGTGCAAAATGGTAAAATGTCTGCCAGCGGCAAACATAATGCACGCAAAGCGTGCAGGGATATATATATATATATATATATATATATATATATATGAGAGAGAGAGAGAGAGAGAGAGATGCAAGTCCGAATTTTTCATGGGGCGGGATGGTTTGGAACAGGTCGTCTAAAATTGGGATAACATTTACCCGGGACGGATATTTGAGGCGGGTCGTCTAGCTTAAGCTTGATTAGCGTTGTTACGCACGCCAGTGTTTCCCACAGAAATTTTGGAGACTATGGGGGCAGCCCATGGGGGGGGGGGTTTAAAATTGAGAGATATGTTAAATATTAAGTTATTACTGAAAAACTATTGATTAAAAAAACAAAGACACTGAGAAATGGTCCTATAAACAACTTTACCAATATAAAAGATTACCAGGACTACAAAAATGCAGAAAAATAGGCTTTACTTATCCAAATGCACCTGTTGGTTCAAAAGTTAAAGTGCAGAGAACCTCACAGCACAACATGAAGTTACCTTAAAATATAATATAAATGCCTCAGCTTTCATGGAAGAAAAAAAAACTATTAATACTAGTACTGTGTGCAGGCAGTCTCTCCTGAAGACTAAATTAAACAATAATTATAAACTAATAAAATAAATGGCTCAGGCTTCATAGAAGAAAAAAACAATTTGAACAGAATCTCACAGTATGATGCTGAAGCTGCCTAAACAATGGAAAATAAAATACCATTTTGGCAAAAACGTTGGCATCCATTAATTTCTTGTATTAAGTAAAAATAAAATATGTTGCCAGATACTGCTGACGTTTTACAGCCCAAAATATGTTCAAAACCCGCCAAAATGTACTTAAAACCGCCCAATCTAGCAACACAGGGCAGTAATGGCTGCACTCATGTCGAGGATGTAAACAAAGTTGACGCGGCAACGGACATACATGACATAGTGGATGTAATTTACGTTTACAACTTTTTTTGCCGTCAGAAATATTTAATATTAAATTTTGTGACTCGACTGACAATAGCTGGTGGCATAACAAGCCACAGACGGCGATTTGCCGCCAGTGACCGGCTACTTTTGAGACCGCTGACCGTGTGAAAGCTCTCCGCGCTAATGTGAGCGGCTATTTAACCCACCATTCCAGCCCAAAACAGCTCCTTTTAGCGATAGTGTGCTTCAGCCTATTGAGGTTTTTCACCCATGTGACCAAGTCATGTGAGGCTGCCATTTTGGACGTCACGGCTTGAATCAGTTTGAATGCGAGGAAGGCGACAAACGAAAAACATAAAAGAAAAAGGAGCGAGATGTAGAAAACACCTTCACTATCCAGTAACGTAGGGCATTTACAGGGCGAGCAGAGGGAGAGGTATTTGCAAAAATTGAGGTTAGCAGGCTTAGAGAACGACGTTTACCTGCTTCCACCAGGATTGTTCACTGATGTACGGAAGTACACGAAGCCCTCGTCTTTACCTGACTTCGGCCCACACGATCTGTATACCTATGTCGTTAAAAACCCATCGCCATACACAGGTATTGATCTGAAAGCGTATACGAGTTTGGATATCTACAAATATTTTGTGTCAGGCTGGGTAACATGCCTACATCAGCGGGTCGTCCCTGGAGCCGGTGGTCGCCATCTTATTACAGCTAAGGTTTGTTCACGTTTTCATTTACTTTCGGTCCTCAGGATAAACAAAATGTTATTAAATGTCATTGAAATAACTTCTTAGTCTGTTGAGACATGGCCCGTTATAAATTTGCTGTTACCGGGCAATGACCAAGAACTGTATTATTAGGGTCGGTGTCTGTGTTGTAGCAGTGTATTAGCAACTAACTGTTAGCACTAGCTAATGTCAACAACATCATAGCTGGTATGTTACTGTAGCAATGTTTACGTTCAGTCATTTGGGTGACTGTTAAAACCTTTCAGTCTCAAGTTTTTCCTTTACTGTATTTACTAGTTTACTGTAATTATGATCCGGCAGCTATTTACACCGGATCCAGTGTAAATAGCTGCCGGAGTGCGCTGCTTAATTTGAGGGGGAGCAAGCCGGAGCGCGCTCCGGCAGCTATTTACACTGGATCCGGTGTAAATAGCTGCCGGATCATAATTACAGTAAACTAGTAAATCCAGTAAAGGAAAAACTTGAGACTGAAAGGTTTTAACAGTCATCCAAATGACTGAATGTAAACATTGCTACAGTAACATACCAGCTATGATGTTGTTGATATTAGCTAGCTTGACCTTCAAAATGGCGGACACCTGGGCGTCACGTGACCCTGTGACGTCAGGTGAAAAACCTCAATTGCTCGCAGAACATTCTCGTTTTTCATACTTACGGCGGTGCTTGAAAGTTTGTGAACCCTTTAGAATTTTCTATATTTCTGCATCAATATGACCTAAAACATCAGATTTTCACATAAGTCCGAAAAGTAGATAAAGAGAACCCAGTTAAACAAATGAGACAAAAATATTATACTTGGTCATTTATTTATTGAGGAAAATGATCCAATATTACATATCTGTGAGTGGCAAAAGTATGTGAACCTCTTTACTCACTATTATTCAACGTGCTATCCACACTCTTCATCGCACTGCCAACACAACTGCTAACCTTCTCTGACTGCCACAGACTGCATAAACTCGGCGGGAACTTAGAAGGTATGTTAGGGTTTTGCACCTGGTTCGTTGGTGTGATAATCCAGCAAACCCCCACTAGGCCACCAGGGGGATGACTCAAATGCAGAGGCGTGAGGCGGAAGTAGAAAAAAGTATCAAAAGGTTTATTTACAATATATACACAAGAAAAATCCAAAAAGTAATAATCCAAAAACGCTCAGAAGATATAAGGGAAAAAATAAAAAAATCCAAAAGTACAAAACAAAAGCCAAAAAACCAGAAAAGAAAAAGGCAAAAATACCAAAGCTCAGAAGATCCAAAAACACAGTAACTACAAGGTCCAAAAGAAAAGCAAAGTGCAAAACAAAGAACACGGTACAGAGGAAACTGGAGATAAACATAACAGCTCAAAGACTCCGTGACAAGAGGACTGAACTCAGGGGGTATAAATACACAAACTAAATTGAACACAGGTGAAGATAATCAGGACTAAACAGGCAATTAACACAAACACAAAACACAGGAACAGTGGTGGCCTCTAGAGGCCAAAATAAACATGACACAAAAAGGAAATAACAGCGGCCTCTAGAGGCCAAAACAGTCCTAGTCCTAACAGGACCCCCCCCACACACACACACACCTCTAGGAGCATCTCCTGACGTTCCCAGGGCGATCCAGATGGGCCAAATGGAAGTCCCGACACAGTTCTTTATCTAGGACATCCCGAGCAGGAACCCAGCAGCGCTCCTCAGGACCATAGCCCTCCCAGTCCACCAGATATTGCAACCCGCCGCGGACCCAGCGGGAGTCAAGCAGGCGATGCACAGTGAACACAGTCTGACCCTGGAAGATGCGGGGGGGTGGGGGGTTCCTAGGGGCAGGGGCATACGTAGACGTCAGTACGGGCCGCAACAGGGAAACATGGAAAGTGGGGTTGATCCTCAGAGTCCGGGGCAACTGGAGCCGGTAGGAGACAGGGTTCACCCTGCGCACCACCTTGAAGGGGCCAATGTAGCGAGGAGCAAGCTTGCGGTTCTCCACCCGCAGCGGAAGATCCTTAGTGGACAGCCAAACCCGCTGCCCAGGGCGGAAAGCGTGTGCAGGTCTTCTATGGCGGTTGGCCTGAGTCTGGTTGGTTCTGGAGGTCTGTATGAGGGTCTTCCTGACCTTGCTCCAGGTCTTGCGACACCGTCTCACATATTGGTTGACCGAGGGCACCCCCGCGTCCTCCTCCTGGTCCGGGAACAGAGGTGGCTGGAACCCGAATTGGCACTGGAATGGCGACAGCTTGGTGGCCGATGACTGCAGGGTGTTGTGGGCATACTCTGCCCATGGCAGCCAGGTGCTCCACGATGTTGGGTTATCCATAGCCAGGCCTCGCAGGGTGGTTTCCAGGTCCTGGTTGAGCCTCTCCGTCTGACCATTGGACTGTGGGTGAAACCCAGAGGAGAGGCTGGCAGTGGCTCCGATGACCTTGCAGAACCCGTGCCACACTCGGGAGGAGAACTGGGGCCCTCGGTCTGAGACGATGTCCTGTGGAAGACCAAAGACTCGGAAGACATGATTAAACATAAGTTTCGCTGTTTCAAGAGCAGAGGGGAGTTTGCACAGTGGTATGAAGCGGCAGGCCTTGGAGAATCTGTCAACTATGACCAAAATGACCGTGTTACCTTGTGACTCAGGGAGACCCGTGATGAAGTCGACTGCCACGTGGGACCAGGGATGCCAGGGAATGGTCAGAGGATGCAGGAGACCCTGGGGACGCTGTCGTGGGTTCTTGGTTCTGGTGCAAACCTCACAGGACAGGACAAATGACCTTACTTCCTTCTCCATGTTAGGCCACCAGAAGCATCTTTTCAGGAAGTCCAGGGTCCTCCGAGCTCCCGGGTGGGCGGTGAGAGGGGAAGAGTGACCCCACTGGAGAACCTTGGCCCGGGCTTGATGTGGGACGTACAAGAGGCCCGGTGGCCCCGTCCCAGGACCGGGGTCCTGGCGTTGGGCTCGTCAGACAGCCTCCTCAATACCCCAGCGGACAGGGGCCACAATCCAGGACACAGGGATAATAGGCCCAACTTCATTCTCCCTGTTAGTGGCAGAGAACAGCCTGGACAGTGCGTCAGGTTTGGTGTTCTTGGAGCCGGGGCGGTATGAGAGGGTGAAGTCAAACCGACAGAAAAACAGGGCCCACCTAGCCTGTTGAGGGTTCAGTCTCTTGGCTTGCTGGAGGTACTCCAGGTTCTTGTGGTCAGTCCAAACCAGGAATGGATGTTGTGTTCCCTCCAGCCAGTGCCTCCACTCCTCAAGGGCCAGTTTGACCGCTAGCAGTTCTCGATCCCCCACATCGTACCGGGACTCCGCAGGACTCAGGCGGTGGGAGAAGTAAGCGCAGGGGTGCAGCTTTCCTTCTGAACATTGAGAGAGCACCATGCCGACACCACTGTCCGAGGCGTCCACCTCCATGATGAATGGTTGGGAGGTGTCCGGGAGGACCAGAATGGGTGCTGTGCAGAAGCGGTCCTTGAGGTCTTTGAACGCCTTTTCCGCCTGAGGAGATCCACCTGTCCCTTTGGTGAGGTCCAACATGGGTGCTGCTACAGAACTGAAGTTCCTGATGAACTTGCGGTAGAAGTTAGTGAATCCTAAGAACCGCTGAACCTCCTTAACGGACTTGGGAGTAGGCCAGTCCCGGACAGCCAGGGTCTTGGCTGGGTCCATTTGGAGTTGGCCTGTCTGTACAATAAATCCCAGAAAGGAGACCTCGGGAACATGAAATTCGCATTTCTGGGCCTTGGCGAACAGATTGTTCTGTAGCAGCCTCTGGAGAACCTGGTGGACATGGTGGCGGTGCTCCTGCACGGTCTTGGAAAAGATAAGGATGTCATCGAGGTAGACAAAAATGTACAGGTTAATCATGTCCCTTAAGACGTCGTTGATTAGGGCCTGAAAAACAGCTGGTGCGTTGGTGAGTCTGAAGGGCATCACCTGGTATTTGTAGTGCCCAGACGGGGTGTTAAAGGCAGTCTTCCACTCGTCTCCCTGTCGGATACGGATGAGGTGGTATGCGTTCCGTAGGTCCAACTTGGTGAAGACGGTGGCGCCTTGGAGCAGGTTGAAAGCAGTGGACATCAGCGGAAGGGGATATCGGTTGCGCACAGTGATCTTGTTCAGGCCCCTGTAGTCAATACATGGTCGGAGCCCCCCATCCTTCTTGCCGACAAAGAAGAAGCCGGCACCAGCAGGTGAGGTGGAGGGTCGAATGAACCCAGAGACCAGGGTGTCTTTGAGGTATTCCTCCATGGCCTTGCATTCTGGCTGAGAGAGGGAAAACAGTCTGCCACGAGGAGGGGTAGTCCCAGGGAGCAAATCGATGGCACAGTCGTAGGCACGGTGCGGAGGAAGAACGGCGGCCCTGCTCTTGCTGAAGACCTCCTTGAGATTCCAGTACTCTGTGGGAGCTTGAGATAACTCGGTGAGATCAGGGGGCTCGGCAGGGGACACAGGAGAGCTAGAGAGCAGACAAGAGGCATGGCATGCAGGGCCCCATTCCACAACCTGGCTAGTTACCCAGTCTATGCGAGGGTTGTGGCGAGTAAGCCAAGGAAGGCCTAGAATAACTGGGAACTCAGGTGAAGGAATCAGGTGCAGTGATATTTCTTCCTTGTGACCTTGAGACTGGAGGAAGACTGGAGAAGTAACTTGGGTGACTCTTCCATCACCTAACGCTTGGCCATCGAGGGCAGACACAGACAGTGGGACTTCAAGAGGTGCAGTCGGAATATTGATGCTTTGGGCGAAGTGAATATCCATAAAGTTCCCAGCCGCCCCTGAGTCTAACAAAGCTTGACAAGAATGGACAGACTCACCCCAGGAGATGGAGACCAGGATGTAGATTCCTTGGCCAGGGAGTCCGGGAGAGAGGGTAGGCCCCGTCACAACCCTCCCTCGGCTGGACGGGGCGGTCCTTTTCCCAAGAGTTCAGGACATGATGCTCGGAAGTGACCAGGCTTGCCACAGTAGATGCAGCACTTGTCCCTCCTTCTGCGCTCCCTCTCAGATGCGGAGAGGCGAGTACGACCCACTTGCATGGGTTCTGGACAGTCACTGAAGGAGGTAGACAGTCTCCAAGTAGAGGTAGGGAGGCTGGGGGGGCTCAAGGCTTGGTGGCGTTCTCTCATCCTGTTGTCCAGACGAATAGCATGTGAGATGAGGGTTTCGAGGTCACTTGGGCATCCAATAGAGGCCAGACCGTCCTTGATGGGGTCAGACAGACCATGGTGGAAGGCTGACACCAGGGCAGTCTCGTTCCATCCACTTACTGCTGCGAGCGTCCAGAACGAGATGGCGTAATCTGCGACGCTTCCTCCTTGCCGGATGGACATGAGCTTTCGGGCTGCGTCGGTACTGATGTCCGCCTGATCGAAGACCCGAAGCATCTCTTCAGAAAACAGCTGGAAATCAAGGCACTCAGGTCCCTGTCTTTGCCAGATAGCAGTAGCCCAGGCTCGCGCCTTACCAGCTAATAAGGTGATCACAAAGGCAATCTTGCGGCGATCCGTAGTGTAGGTGGTAGGCTGAAGCTCAAAGGTGAGTTGACACTGGGTAAGGAACTCTCGGCACTCACTGTGCTTACCGTCATACCTCTGTGGTGCAGGAAGGCTGGGTTCGCGAGGTGAAGAAGGCAGCATGGCAGGAGGCACTGGAGCAGGAGCTGGATCAGGATGAGGAGATGCAGGCAGGGATGTCAGCTGTGCCAGGGTTTTCCCAATTTGCTGAAGCAGTTCCTCATAGCGAGCAAGGGCCTCCCGTTGGCTGGTGAGCGTACGTCCATGAGCGTCCATGGTCGCTCCGAAGCGTGTCGGAGCTGCCATAATTCCCTGAAGGTTGGCCGGGTAGACAGTTGAAGCAGCCTCTGCTGAGTCGGTCATGACGGAGTCTTTCTGTTAGGGTTTTGCTGGGATTCGAACCTGGTTCGTTGGTGTGATAATCCAGCAAACCCCCACTAGGCCACCAGGGGGATGACTCAAATGCAGAGGCGTGAGGCGGAAGTAGAAAAAAGTATCAAAAGGTTTATTTACAATATATACACAAGAAAAATCCAAAAAGTAATAATCCAAAAACGCTCAGAAGATAAGGGAAAAAATAAAAAAAATCCAAAAGTACAAAACAAAAGCCAAAAAACCAGAAAAGAAAAAGGCAAAAATACCAATGCTCAGAAGATCCAAAAACACAGTAACTACAAGGTCCAAAAGAAAAGCAAAGTGCAAAACAAAGAACACGGTACAGAGGAAACTGGAGATAAACATAACAGCTCAAAGACTCCGTGACAAGAGGACTGAACTCAGGGGGTATAAATACACAAACTAAATTGAACACAGGTGAAGATAATCAGGACTAAACAGGCAATTAACACAAACACAAAACACAGGAACAGTGGCGGCCTTTAGAGGCCAAAATAAACATGACATGAAAAGGAAATAACAGTGGCCTCTAGAGGCCAAAACAGTCCTAGTCCTAACAAGGTAGAACTATAGTAGGCGTAGTGGACAAACTGGACCGTTGCATACTTGCCGCGATCATCGGTGATTGAAGTTTTTTAGCAGGCAGACAACAACGCAACCAGCACATTTTTTATTAATGTTTTGCAGGCACTTCTAGGAACGGACTGAGCGGATGTAAGAATTTTAGACTTGGATAAATTAAATTTTAGACCTGGGATGAAAATATGTGTGTTTTTTAGACATTTTAAGGCCTAAAATTTAACTTTCTGAATTTTAGACTTTTTTAGCCTTTTTTAGACCCCGCGGGAACCCTGCACACAAAAATTCAAAATGGCGGCCATTTTTCAAGATGGCCGACTTAAAAATGCATTTTGTACTGATAAAGCACTTCACTTCATGATATTGTCATCAAATTTTGAAGAAACATAGCTAAAGCCAAATAGCCTCTAGTAAGGTTAGTATCCTCACAAAATTTCAAAATGGCAGCCATTTTTAAAGATGGCTGCCTTAAAACACATATAAATTACTGACAGAGCACTTCATCGAGAGATAGTCATAAAATGAGCTAAATATATAGTTTAGACCAAAGTGCTTAAGGAATTCCTGATAACACACATACAGTAAAGATGGCAGCCATTTTCCAAGATGGCCGACTCAAAAATACATACCTTATTGACTGTGACAGAGTACAACTTAATAAATTATCAAATTTGACAGAGCTCAAGAAAACAGCCAAGTTTTCATAATATTTGAAACAAAACCATATCATTTAAAACACTTAACTACATGATGCAACAACCAAAATGATAAGAAACATAGCTTAGGCCAGTTCATATTATCTTTTGCACATAAAGATAATAAAACAGCCTCATTCACATCTCATCTCATCTCATTATCTCTAGCCGCTTTATCCTTCTACAGGGTTGCAGGCAAGCTGGAGCCTATCCCAGCTGACTACGGGCGAAAGGCGGGGTACACCCTGGACAAGTCGCCAGGTCATCACAGGGCTGACACATAGACACAGACAACCATTCACACTCACATTCCCACCTACGGTCAATTTAGAGTCACCAGTTAACCTAACCTGCATGTCTTTGGACTGTGGGGGAAACCGGAGCACCCGGAGGAAACCCACGCGGACACGGGGAGAACATGCAAACTCCACACAGAAAGGCCCTCGCCGGCCCCGGGGCTCGAACCCAGGACCTTCTTGCTGTGAGGTGACAGCGCTAACCACTACACCACCGTGCCGCCCCCCTCATTCACATATATACAGATAAATTCTCATTTCAATTATCTTTTGCACATAAAGATAATAAAACAGCCTCATTCACATATATACAGATGCTAACAAAACATATGTAAACAATATAACAAACCTCTGGTGATTTAAAAAGCAACTAATCATAGGTATGAAAATATACAAACTAATGCCATTAGGGCAAAACAACTGGAACAAAACAACCTTGTGGTTACATTGTAATAGAACAAGAATGCAAAAGCTATGACACTGGGTCAAAACTACTAAAACTACTAAAACAGGAACAATCAACATAACTTAAACTAAATACTAAGCTCAAAAAGTTTATGTACATCTTATGAGATCCATTTGCCATACATGTATGTCTCTTATCTTGGCACACAGTTACAGCCACAGAGCTGTGTACTGTACATTTCAAGCCAAGTCGGTAACACTTGCAGTTTCCATGGCAAACACCCTTGTGGTTACACTTCGTAAGTTGCTGGCAACTCTGACTAATAGAGATCTTGCAGTCACGTGACCGGAAAGTACACAACCGCCATCGTGTCGGTCAAAAACACTGCTGAATATTGCTGCACTCATGTACAGAATGGATCAATTTCAACTGACGGACTACACGGCTCATTTTTCTAATGAACAGATAACTAGATATATGTCTAAAATAAACGATCTACAGATTTGTGACCCTTATGGCTTTCCGGACGGAGTTTTCACGACCGGATTTTGAACTGCCAGCGGAATACCGGACGTGTATGATTACCTCATCAACTTTCTCTCACTGTTTAGTGGTGAAGCACTGCTATAAATCTCTGGACAGTTTTCTTTACAGAAATTCAGGATTTGTCAGCGACTCAGATGTGGCATCTTGTCAGCAAGAAAATGATCCTCACTGGATGGGTAAGTCACTTAAGTATTAAGTACAGCACTGACCAGCCGATTATAGAATAAGGTAATTCCAAATCGTCCGTGTTGTTTACATGGATCTGGCGTTGGAGAGGTAGAGGCTTGGCAGTGGAGGTTTGAATAGCTGTTTTCTGAGCTTAGTCTACAGGCCGGCTCTGCCTGTAGCCTCGCTTTTGCTTCGGCTCCCGGCGCTGCCTCCTTCGCTTTGCTTCCGATAACAATCCACGGAGACCCCGCTGGTCTCGCAATCTGGTCTCGTCCGGAATGTTTTTTTTTTCTCGTCCGGAATGTTTTTTTTTTTTTCTCGTCCGGAATGTTGTGCATGCGATGGAAATCACTACAAACCGTCATTTTCTGCTGGAAACCAATGTCCAGTAAGTCCATACGGTTGTAGTGGATATTGAAGTCCGGTACAGACGAACAACACGCAAAAATACACACAAAAAACATAAAAAACGTGCACAGGTAGGGAGA
This sequence comes from Neoarius graeffei, assembly GCF_027579695.1. Taxonomy (NCBI): domain Eukaryota; kingdom Metazoa; phylum Chordata; class Actinopteri; order Siluriformes; family Ariidae; genus Neoarius; species Neoarius graeffei. The sequence continues at coordinate 12,286,816 of NC_083587.1, forward strand.
GCTTGTAGCTGCAGCCGTTGTAGTAGAATTGTATATAGTAGGGTTTTCCAGAAGAAAAGGTAGAAGTAAAAGCAGAAGTAGAACCAGAAGTAGAAGTAGAAGGCGGAAATATGGCGTTTGACCGACACGATGGCGTCTGTCACAATCTGGATCGGCTGTGACGTCACATGCAAGATCTCTATTGGTGCCAAAGTGGTCCACAATACCTTCCAACCATCACCCTCTTTCTCCCATCCCCATTCAGATGGACTTTTCTTTATGCATTTCTCTACACACTGCTTGTCCCCAGATGTTTGCAGATTGATGTGTTGCACGATTTGTTTGTTGCACCAGTGCTCCTTTTGTAGGGGGGATTGCATCATATGCCCTCTGTTTTCGAGCAAACAACTCAAGACGGGCCTCATCAACACTATCTAAGGGACAGTTTTTGTCAAACAACAAGATAAACTTTTCAAGAAGTTTGAAGTCATTCTCTTCAATATTGGCAGGGTATTAACTCAGCTTAGTGAACACTTCAGATACTTCTGGACCCCAGGGTAAGTGGGTTTAAAAATTAATGTCGAGCCCTGATAGAATGGGTTATAATTCCTGTTTAACCTGTAAACACTGTACATAAAAGGCATGATATTCAGATGTTCAGCTGAATCTGAGGAGCATTTCATGTGTCACTGTATTATTGCTTTTATATAAAGGAAAGAAAAAAAAACACATGCACTTTTTTCACCAAGAGATCTTCTTGTCATGTACAAGAGGCAGAGCCAGGGGTGTCGTAGTGGGGGGAAAAGGGGGACGGAGTTACCAGGGCCCCAAGTGGGGGGAGGGCCCTTGAGGAGTCTGTAATTTTATTTTCCTTTAAATATCAATACCATTTATTTATTGTTGCCTAAAATAAAATATACACTGATCAAATGTGTGAATTTGGTGAAGAATAAACAAAATCATGTGAAATGCATCGTTTAATTATGTGTATATGATGTAATAAACTGTAAAATGTTAATTGCAGGTCAAAATATAGATATTATGCTTTCCCGCTTTTTCGGCCGCCATTTTGGCCGCCATCTTGAATTTTTCACAGGCTTTTCTGAAGGAGGGGTATCTAAACTAAGTCTGTGCAAATTTTGGTGCTTGTATCATTAAGTGAAGTATTCCTGTAAAATTTGGACCTAATCTGCTACACTAAAACAGGAGACAAAAAGACCATGCTCTTCAAGGGTTTTCAAATCAGTTAATAAGGGCTCCAGCACTCAAGGATAACCAAACTGCTTCATGTCGTCTGCCTTACATAAACTCGCCAAGTAAATAGATGATAAAGTACCCCGATAGCAGAGGGTCGTTGAAACGACGTAGAGTTTTGGTCAGAATGGTCGGTTTCCGTCGTACGTCAGAAAATCAACGTTGAAACGGCGCCGTGAAACGTCGATTTCTCTGCCGTCTGAGAGGGTCGATTTATCACCGTTGAATCAACGTGGGTAAAGGTTGATCTGTCGACCGTCAGAGAAGGTTGAATATACGACGTTGAACCATCGTCACTTTTGCCGGCCAGTTTTCAACATTGGTAGGATGAGCAACTGGCCCGTAGCCAGGGGGGATCGGAGGGTTCGTTCGATCCCCCCCGCGACACCGCGCCCCGGACACACACGCCCCTCAAGATTACTCAAGATTTATTCATTTGTTCATGTCCGATGAATATACATTGATTCACATTTAAATTTACAATATCAAATCCAGACTAATCAAAAAAGAAAAGTAGACTAAGTGAGGACGAGTTAGAAAAACGGCTCATTTCTCCTATGTTTATGTTTACACGTTTTGTTCAGACTGCTTTACACCCCAATCCAGTGGGTGGCGGTAATGCCCCCATTAGACCCCTTTCACTGACGTCACCCGAAACCGGAAGTAAACAAACCCTGCGCCACATTGGAAGACTAACAAACTCATGATTTGGGGGAAATAACGGCAGCGCGCGGTATGTGAACCCACGAGGCACTTGGTTCATCATAAACCTACAATGGTAAACTTTTGTGCTGTGTTAGGGTTCTAACAAAGCTGATGGGAAAGGTGAAAAGAAGTCTTTCTACAGAATACCAGCTGTGATTGAGACAACAAGCAAACCAAGGAGCTTTCTGCCAGGAGACAGAGAGAGGATTTAGCTGCTTTATGCAGAGCGGATCTGAATACTTCAAATCTATTTTGTTACTGGTAAGTCACTAGGCTAGAGTGTTGTAGAACATTTTTTTAAATGTTTACTGAATAAAAACATCCTTAATTTTATCAAATATTCTCTACTCTATATTTCATTTCTTTCTTTTGTTTTAATTTTCCTCCCTCCATCCCTCTTTGGATTTTAAATATAGTTTTTCCCCATGTCCAAATAATGAGGTAGGGTGGCATTTAGAAACCCATAGCCTACTGCTGACTTTCTTTATCAATGCTGCATCAAATTAATTTTGGTTATGTTTTTCTGTTTCCATGTACAGGTCTGCGCCGCAGGAGGAATAGGCCACAATTATAAATAAATCATAAAATGTTTCTAAGAACTTGTTCAAGTGTGTTCTGTTCCTTATAAATGTTAAAAGTTATGCCTCATTAGATAGCTTGACAAACATTAGGAGAGGTGCATTGTTGCATGCATTTTTATATCCTGTTGTACATAAAACAGGAAGTAAAGTTGGATGAATCATCGCCGAAAATTAAACTATAAATCGACCGAAATCCGTAGTTGAATAAAGGGTGAAAGGGGGTCTATTCTCTGTCGACCACCAGCCACTTTTCAACGTCGTTTCAACGGAAACTCGTATGAGCAAAGCGGTGTTGAATCAACGTCGGTGATTGACGGTGATTCGACGGCGTATAGGTCGAAGAACATGCCGATGATTCCACGTCGAATCAACGACCCTCTGCTATCTGGGTAGACCTTAATACAGCTGGGATATCAGCCAAGACCCAGTAGACACCTGTTACCTTGTGCTTCTTACGAGAGGTTCCTAATGGATTACATATTTCAAAGTCATTGCAGTAGAGTAGAAGTGAAAGTCTGAACTCTTCTCCAGATAGAAAACTATTTTCCTTAAAATGGGAACCGTCATGAAAACTACTGTAGCATAGTTACAAGAACTAGAATACTTTGGAGTTAACACCTTCTGCTGAATGTCACCATCTTTCAAAATTTCTGACAAGGACTGCAAAATATATTGGAATGACTTTCCTTCTTTACTCTCAAGTATGTACTCTACTGGTTCAACAATAGAGAAGTGTTCCTTTAAGTACCTTTTTCTCTGGTATGCTGTACCAAGTGGACCTTCTTCACTAAAGGCTGCACTAACAGGATTTAACTGACAAATTCTATTTACCACATCTGTGATCACCAGTTCTCCGACAGTGCAATTGTGGTCCTCTAATGTCTTATGGGCAATGTTTTTTATAACAGGTACAGATGCAGAGGAAGTGATAAATTGAAGCTCCTCTACAATCTCATCTACTGAGGTATTTCACCTGACGTCACAGGGTCACGTGACGCCCCCGTGTCCGCCATTTTGAACGTCAAGCTAGCTAATGTCAACAACAGTAGCTGGTATGTTACTGTAGCAATGTTTACGTTCAGTCATTTGGATGACTGTTAAAACCTTTCAGTCTCAAGTTTTTCCTTTACTGGATTTACTAGTTTACTGAGCTAGCACGCGCGCTAGCCGGCCGGCTAGCGCGCGCGCTAGCTCCCAGCCTGCCCGAGCGCGCTAGCTCAGTAAACTAGTAAATCCAGTAAAGGAAAAACTTGAGACTGAAAGGTTTTAACAGTCATCCAAATGACTGAAAGTAAACATTGCTACAGTAACATACCAGCTATGATGTTGTTGACATTAGCTAGTGCTAACAGCTAGTTGCTAATACACTGCTACAACTACACCGACCCTAATAATACAGTTCTTAGTCATTGCCTGGTAACAGCAAATTTATAACGGGCCATGTCTCAACAGACTAAGAAGTTATTTCAATGACATTTAATAACATTTTGTTTATCCTGAGGACCGAAAGTAAATGAAAATGTGAACAAACCTTAGCTGTAATAAGATGGCGACCACCGGCTCCAGGGACGACCCGCTGATGTAGGCATGTTACCCAGCCTGACACAAAATATTTGTAGGTATCCAAACTCGTATACGCTTTCAGATCAATACCTGTGTATGGCGATGGGTTTTTAACGACATAGGTATACAGATCGTGTGGGCCGAAGTCAGGTAAAGACGAGGGCTTCGTGTACTTCCGTACGTCAGTGAACAATCCTGGTGGAAGCAAGTAAATGTCGTTCTCTAAGCCTGCTAACCTCAATTTTTGCAAATACCTCTCCCTCTGCTTGCCCTGTAAATGCCCTACGTCGCTGGATAGTGAAGGTGTTTTCTGCATCTCGCTCCTTTTTCTTTTATGTTTTTCGTTTGTCGCCTTCCTCGCATTCAAACTGATTCGAGCTGTGCCGTCCAAAATGGCAGCATCACATGACTTGGTCACGTGAGTGAAATACCTTAATACACCTATTGGGCACATTGAAGATGCAATCTAATTTAAGCAGTAAAGAACCAAGCTCATCTACAATGACTTTAACCAAGTCCTCACCCTCCCCAACAAGTGTTTCCTTAGAAGTACCTTCACTTTCATCTACCAACGAGCTACCATCTACCAACAAACTATCATCTGTTGCCTGATTTGGAAACACCTGAAATACAGTACTCTTAAAATCTTCCAGACAGTGAGGAGTGTGCTTCCTACTTTTATGTGAAACAAAAGTTGTATATATACACACAAGTGCTATAGTCACACCCTTTAAACACACACTGCACAGTTTCATGCTTTTTAAGATGAGTCCCGAGGTGTTCAAAATATTGCTTCTCTGTGTGAAACAGGGTGTCTACAGGTTTGTCCAAGTTAAATTTAAGACTTTAAGACTTTTTAAGACCATGTTCCAAAAAAAATTAAGACCAAATCTAAAGACACGCAAAAACGTACTCTTTTGAAAAAAAAAAAAAAATATATATATATATATATATATATATATATATATATATATATACACAGTGGTGCTTGAAAGTTTGTGAACCCTTTAGAATTTTCTATATTTCTGCATAAATATGACCTAAAACATCATCAGATTTTCACACAGGTCCTAAAAGTAGATAAACAGAACCCAGTTAAACAAATGAGACAAAAATATTATACTTGCTCATTTATTTATTGAGGAAAATGATCCGATATTACATATCTGTAAGTGGCAAAAGTATGTGAACCTTTGCTTTCAGTATCTGGTGTGACCCCCTTGTGCAGCAATAACTGCAACTAAACGTTTGCGGTAACTGTTGATCAGTCCTGCACACCGGCTTGGAGGAATTTTAGCCCATTCCTCCGTACAGAACAGCTTCAACTCTGGGATGTTGGTGGGTTTCCTCATATGAACTGCTCGCTTCAGGTCCTTCCACAACATTTCCATTGAATTAAGGTCAGGACTTTGACTTGGCCATTCCAAAACATTAACTTTATTCTTCTTTAACCATTCTTTGGTAGAACGACTTGTGTGCTTAGGGTCGTTGTCTTGCTGCATGACCCACCTTCTCTTGAGATTCAGTTCATGGACAGATGTCCTGACATTTTCCTTTAGAATTCGCTGGTATAATTCAGAATTCATTGTTCCATCAATGATGGCAAGCCGTCCTGGCCCAGATGCAGCAAAACAGGCCCAAACCATGATACTACCACCACCATGTTTCACAGATGGGATGAGGTTCTATGCTGGAATCCAGTGTTTTCCTTTCTCCAAACATAACGCTTCTCATTTAAACCAAAAGTTCTATTTTGGTCTCCTCCGTCCACAAAACATTTTTCCAATAGCCTTCTGGCTTGTCCACGTGCTCTTTAGCAAACTGCAGATGAGCAGCAATGTTCTTTTTGGAGAGCAGTGGCTTTCTCCTTGCAACTCTGTCATGCACACCATTGTTGTTCAGTGTTCTCCTGGTGGTGGACTCATGAACATGAACATTAGTCAATGTGAGAGAGGCCTTCAGTTGCTTAGAAGTTACCCCGGGGTCCTTTGTGACTTCGCCGACTATTACACGCCTTACTCTTGGAGTGATCTTTGTTGGTCGACCACTCCTGGGGAGGGTAACAGTGGTCTTGAATTTCCTCCATTTGTACATAATCTGTCTGACTGTGGATTGGTGGAGTCCAAACTCTTTAAAGATGGTTTTGTAACCTTTTCCAGCCTGATGAGCATCAACAATGCTTTTTCTGAGGTCCTCAGAAATCTCCTTTGTTCGTGCCATGATCCACTTCCACAAACATGTGTTGTGAAGATCAGACTTTGATAGATCCCTGTTCTTTAAATAAAACAGGGTGCCCACTCACACCTGATTGTCATCCCATTGATTGAAAACACCTGACTCTAATTTCACCTTCAAATTAACTGCTAATCCTAGAGGTTCACATACTTTTGCCACTCACAGATATGTAATATCGGATCATTTTCCTCAATAAATAAATGACCAAGTATAATATTTTTGTCTCATTTGTTTATCTGGGTTCTGTTTGTCTACTTTTAGGACTTGTGTGAAAATCTGATGATGTTTTAGGTCATATTTATGCAGAAATATAGAAAATTCTAAAGGGTTCACAAACTTTCAAGCACCACTGTATATATATATATATATATATATATATATATATATATATATATATATAATTTAATTTAATGTAACTTATTGTTCTTGTAAACATTCACCAGAAAACACTATTCTAGTAGAAGTACTTCATTTCTTTTCCTTGACAGGCATTCACACACTCAGAACACAATATAAGGAGGATAGGATAAACTTGTAACTATGTGACAATCAGAATGCAGTCACAATGTTTGAATCCAAGGCCATCCCTAAAAAAAAAATCTGTTTCCTGTCCACCGGGTGAGCAAAAAAATTTTCAGTATGGAGGGATTTTTTTTAATGGATGGATAAGAAAATCGCAATGCTGTGTTTGCTTTTTCTTTCAGTACTTTTTTATTACAAAAGCAGACACATTTAATAATGACAGTTTAATCAACTGAAACTTGTACAAAAACTTTAAGTTAGCATTTTAAATGCTGACTGCAACATTTGCGAAACTTTTACAAAGGTACTTAAAATGTCCGACACACGGACTTTTTGTAGTTCTAAATCGACCGTTAGGCCTAGTTCGGATGAAATTACACTATTAAAATGATCACTGAATGATTTGTTTTTCTGAAGCTTTACTATTTTGTTGTTCGCTAGAATACCATTTTGCGATTTCACACTTAAGCAAATGTTTGAAAACTCCGGATCGCCTTCCTTCATGGTGGCTGCCATTTTTTTGTGCCGCACGGCGCATGCGCAGAGCTGATTTGACAGGGCTTTCCACAAGCGCCGGCTGCCGGCCATACAGCCGACTGCACAATTAAGTTCAGCCGGCTACTTTAATGACTTATTTTTGTAGCCCACAGGCTCTAAATATTAATTTTCGATTTTAATAAAATTAAATGTTTATCTAACGGACTGACAATAATGTCAAACTGAACCGCACTCATTTAAGTTGCGATTCGCGCTGTTTGTACCGATAATAACCACAAATTCCCCGCCGACTTTGTTGATCAAGGGAGAGTAACTCATCCGTGGCCCCGACATGTGGTGTGCGCGCGTGCACTTGGCGGAGGCAGTAGTGTGTCGGGGCCGTCAGAGGCGACATCAGAGGGAACAGAAGCAGAGATGACGCTTATTTTGTCTCCGGTAAACCAGTCTTCTCTCGTTCAATTACGTGCTGGCATCAAAAGACACCGTTGGTTGTAAATGAAACCAAACTGAGTCGTTGGAGTGTATTTGCATACACAAATGGAGAAATGTTCGCTGAGTGTTTAATTGTGTAGCCGCCACTGCAGACCATTGTTGTTGTTAATTCATAGCATGCTCAGCTGTGTGAATGTGTCATGCACCGAAAATAAGAGATTTACAAGCCAGGAACGTCTCATGATGCAATACGCAAGAAAAGAAAGATGATTTACTGCCATTTTACTTTGTATTTGAGTAAAGTGAATAAATAAATAGTCTGTGGAAAATACATTTAATCCTGGGAACTGCGTACACAGGAGTTTATTATTAGTGATGCAGTGCTATGCATTGCAAACTACTGACTCCCATATAGGGAGCAAAGCACAGCAAACTCTTGTTCTTCCGTTTTTCATCTTCCATACAAATTTCGATTTCGAATAACCCAATAACCGTACATCGCACACAGACAAACAATACATCAAAACGTGCGGCTCGATCAGACTCGCTATGCTATTACTTTGTTCAGCATTCTACGATTTTTTTCGCGACATAGTCGCGAAAAAAATTCACACAAAATTTCCCATTCATTTTCTATGGAATTAATTGAAAAAATCGCACATTTTCAATGTTTTTCAAACATCCGCTGCTCTGGCATGCTTTCACCTAGAGACATGATTCAAACTTTAAAATGGAGACAAAATTCTCCTGTGTGGATCTGGCATTCAACTTTTTTCCTAGGTTCTATACTTTTTGATCAGTCACAGATCAAACACCATGAGCAAATCTGGAGAAATTCACACTTTATAATGGGTGTCTATTGCGTTACACACCAGTGGAGCTCAGGAGTTTAGAGTGTAGGCAGCCTGAAAAAAAAAAGCTCTAACTTTCTCATTTAAACTGTGTTTTCAGCCACAATTTTCACTCTACACACAATTTTCTCAAAAGTAGTAGTCACACTTGTCTTGATTCACACAATGTGTCTACCTGAGCGATAGGATTTACAGTTTTTGAATGAGAAGCCTGAAAGTAAGGAGAGGACAGCCGCGCTCTCCCATAGACTCCCATTATAAACGTGGCGGCGCTTTTACTGCAAAATCAGAAATCTCACTTGTTTTTAACTCGCTCTAGCGTCCACATTTTTTACACTAGGGACAAAAAACTTACATCAATGTGTTTGAGAGCCTTGTAGAGCTCAATGTGCAAGAATTTTGTGAATAGCTCCTTTCGTTTCTGTGTAAATCAGTGTTGTTCGAGGAGAGGGAACTCTGAGAAAAAGCGCTCTTTGCTTGTTATATTGTGTCTCTTCCCTGCACCGTTACCAAGCCGACGAGCTCCACTCAGGGAGCAGAGAGGGGCGGGGCTGCTCTCTCTTTCACACGATAGGACTTACACAACAGATCAGGCACTGAGTGGTTGTCAAGCATGCGTGTGTCTAGCAACCGGTGGATTCGGAGCCTGCGCGGTATAATTGTGAGCATCAAAAATGATTAAACTTTTTCCCCATCCAAAGTGTACCACATTTTAACGATATGACTGAGTAAAATCTCCATAAATTTAAGATTGAAAATTTAAGACCACGGGGTTTGAAATTTAAGACTTTTTAATGGCCTTATTTTAGGAAAATTAAATTTAAGACTTTTTAAAGGTGTCACGCAGTGGCAATAAAAGTCTCATTATTCTGCACCAGAATGCTTTCGAGATTCGAAATAAATTGACCGTCGATTTTTCAAAAGCTTCCCGCGGTTGTAATCGGTCCTTATTTGATCATGCCCATCACTTGAAATTTTCCGCGTTCGCAGCGCCCCCTCTCGGTCAATGGAACAGCTGCGTGACATCATACCAGTAACCACTCGGTGCAGTTGCAATGGAGGAAACACCAGGAAATAGGAGCGATGCTGAGGAAATTAGCTTTGATTTTACCGATACAGAAGAAGAAAATGGCCCACAAGTAGAGATTTTGACAGCTGAATGTCCTGGTGGTATCCAGCCTTACAGATTTGAACCTGAGCGCTCATCTTCGAAGAAAATGAGGACAGTTCTGACGACGACAGAAATGAAGACGAGAATGAAGAAGACCGGCGACTTGAAGACTTGTTTTGGTTGGTTTCTCTGACTAAATCACTACTTGTGTGTATTTTTAAAGACCATTTTCACTTGAATTAGAATGCTGTGTGATTAATCTATGATTATGTGTAATACTGATAGCTGTAGGGGGTGAAAGTATAGCTAGAAAGATTGAATTCTAGCAACTTGACAGCTTGCGAAATGCAGTGGGCCTTCTGATACAGTAGACCCCTTGATATTCCAGTTTTCATCATTTTCCTTTTATTGCGGTTGATTTTAACTTGATATTCAGTATGTTATAGGCTGGGAGTATTGAGCTTTGTATTGTATTGTTTAGTAAACATACAATCGTCAGTAATAAGTGATAATTATTAGTTAAAGGCAGCTCTGTGGCATAAATCACTGTAAAATTTGGACACAAGTCCAAATTTGGCCTTTTGGTTTCTATCCTATAGATCTATTTTGCTCTCCCATGATGATCTTAGACCTATTAAAAGCGACATGGGGTGTTCTACATAATATTGCAAGATCATGGAGGTTTAATTGGAGTTTTGTGAAAATGTATTTAAAAAGCTAGTAAAGGTGGCTTGGGAAGCTGGAAAGCAGACATTATAAACAAACAAAATTTATTTTTAACGCATGTTTTCCAGGTGCAGTTGTGGAAACTGTAGAATTATGCCAACTGCACAGGAATGCAGATGTTGTCGGGAGCGACCCCAAGTCATTGCACAGTTTGACGATCTACCTGATGGTGACCAAGAGGGCCTGTGCATCACAGATCACCCAGGTTTCCAAACTGGATGTCTAGACCCATACTGCCTCAAGATTGCATACCTGACATACAGACAGCAATATGGAGACCAGGAAGGTGACCCCCCAGAGTAAGTGAGCAAGCCTCAAACAACTTATCTTAGACCTATTAAAAGCGACATGGGGTGTTCTACATAATATTGCAAGATCATGGAGGTTTAATTGGAGTTTTGTGAAAATGTTTTTAAAAAGCTAGTAAAGGTGGCTTGGGAAGCTGAAAAGCAGACATTATAAACAAACAAAATTTATTTTTAACGCATGTTTTCCAGGTGCAGTTGTGGAAACTGTAGAATTATGCCAACTGCACAGGAATGCAGATGTTGTCGGGAGCGACCCCAAGTCATTGCACAGTTTGACAATCTACCTGATGGTGACCAAGAGGGCCTGTGCATCACAGATCACCCAGGTTTCCAAACTGGATGTCTAGACCCATATTGCCTCAAGATTGCATACCTGACATACAGACAGCAATATGGAGACCGGGAAGGTGACCCCGCGTAAGTGAGCAAGCCTCAAACAACTTATATTATTATTTTTTTATTCATCAATCTTTCAATTAATCTTCTGTCATCCATTTGCTAAAATTATGTGCCACATATGTTATCAAGACAACACTTCATGTGACAAAGAAAGATATGACAAATACATAAATGTATGAAAATCATTTTGTACAATTAATGATTGATACATAGAAACACTTAAAACATGTGTTTTTAAAAAATATATTTTTTTTCTATCAATACCTAGCCATGACCTTGAAATCAGATCCATTGATAACAACAGTCACAAATAGTGTTCGGTTTCTTTGCAGACGGTACAGATACACAGCATACAGGCAGTTTGTCAGATGGTGCTGGGGATATCTTGGGAAGGAAGTCTGAGTGGTGTTGCCAGCATGTGTCGTCACAAAGATCAGAGACACCTATCCATCCCAAGACTACCAAGGTTTTCGTTTACCTCGGCTGGACATTTGATTTCAGCAATATGGACTTGCAGTAACGAGATGGCCGGCTGCTATAGGATGCTACAGCTTCTTCTTTGTCAGGCTGTTCAAATTGTGAGGACAAAGAGTCTGGTACAAGGACCTCTTGCCATGTTTCTTGGAATGTTGCTGGTTGGGGCACCACTTCCTCACATAGCAACTTTAGAAGATCTGACACATAGGCTGAAATAAAGAGCAAGTTTAAAATTTTGTTTTGTTTTCATTTCATATTATGGAAGACTAGAATGCTTATGTGAATGACATGTAACTGAATGATCATTAAAAGTAAATTAAAATTAGATTATAAATTGAAATCAGATATATCATCTGATTTCAATTTATAATCTAATTTTAATTTACTTTTAATGATCATTCAGTTGCATGTCATTCACATAAAGAAACTTACTAAATGTAGGTGGTACTAGCTTTGGTTGTACAGTGTGTTCCCCCTTCTTGAACTTGGGTAAGCGGATGACTAAAATGGGTTCACCATCTCGATTCATGGCTTGGGCTCGGCCTGCATTCTCATTGTAATGGAGTATAGCAAGCAGCAATCTGAAGGACATAACATGAGAGAAAAATATAAACGTATAGAAAATTAAAAATATATCTTTCATAATAATTATATCAATTTAATTAAATACACAAAATCTAAAATAAAATCTGTTGAGTTATATTGAAATGTTTTTCACAAACTTACCGCACAAGCATTCCTCGAAATGAGTAAACTCCCATTTTAGGAGCAAACTGGCACACCAAACTGTGGAAGGCCTCGAGGTTGGAGGTTTGGTGGAGTGTCGAGAGCTTTTTGACGTCTCTCAAGAGGCGAGTGTTGTTGATTAAGTCCACCACTTTTTCACAGGCCTTGGTACCTAAAAAATGATATATGTAAAGGTTACAGCCTTTAAAACCCATAGAAGTAAATTAAAAACCTGGTTATTCAAAAAATGAAAACCCTGAACTGAGACTCACAACACATTGCTGCAAGTGTGTGAATATCCTTTATATATCCTATTTTTACTATACATTTTTTGGGGGTATACATATCATGTATGTCAAAAAGCTTTCAATAAACTTACTGGGCTTCAGCCATTTCTTTTTAGCCCTTTCTGCACCCAAATCGTCATGCTGGCACTTTGGGAAGAGCTTCCCATGACCTCCATGGACATTTTGGATGTGGTTTGCCACCGACTGCCACTTGGCCACAACAAGATCACCAGGCTGATTCTCCGACGATGCAGCACACCAATACATGTGGTTGCTAATTGACTTGATCCATGGCCGCACTGCCTCACACCCTTTTAGTTTGGCAAGGGCCTCAACCTTTTTGGTGAAACCTGAAAAAGAAATCAAGGGTTAAACAACACATGATCATTCTTACTGTTCTACAGCCATTACCCATCACCAACCCCCCACCCCTCAAGTTGCCCAGATTTCATTTAGCTATTGTGCTGTTACTATGGCATCCAGTTCAGATACAAGTTGCATATTTTCATAAGTTGAAAATTATTGGCATGTCGAGCCCAAATTTACCTTTTGCAACATGCCAGACATCATAATAGTGGTTTGTGTCTGTCAGGTTTTCCCGGACCCACTTCTGCACTGCTGGGTGGCGGTCTGTAATTAGACTATCCATTGACAGTCCACATTCTTCGAAGAATTTAACGCATCTTATTAAACCCTCCTTCTCCATACGGACACTTCCACCGACTTCATTGCACTGTTAAAAATAAACATCATTTCATAAGTTTATTTAAGAGCTTATTTTAATATTTATCACAGTATAATTGTGGGTCATATGCAAGTTAATAATTTGCCTTCTTATGTTCTATTTAGAGTGGCACGGTGGTGTAGTGGTTAGTGCTGTCACCTCACAGCAAGAAGGTCCAGGTTCGAGCCCCGTGGCCGGCGAGGGCCTTTCTGTGCGGAGTTTGCATGTTCTCCCCGTGTCTGCGTGGGTTTCCTCCGGGTGCTCCGGTTTCCCCCACAGTCCAAAGACATGCAGGTTAGGTTTACTGGTGACTCTAAATTAGTAGGTGTGAATGTGAGTGTGAATGGTTGTCTGTGTCTATGTGTCAGCCCTGTGATGACCTGGCGACTTGTCCAGGGTGTACCCCGCCTTTCACCCGTAGTCAGCTGGGATAGGCTCCAGCTTGCCTGCGACCCTGTAGAACAGGATAAAGCGGCTAGAGATAATGAGATGAGATGAGATGTCCTATTTACTAAAATTGTCTGTGATATGAAAATTGCAAGATATGAAGTAGTTTAATGTAGCATTTCAAATACCTGAATAAGTTGAAGCTCTACAATCTTGTTCTGGGTGAGCTCCATCATGGTGTACGACATATATTTCGCACAATGCCCCGGGCTATCAGCACGTCCATCACCGCCCAGGATCAGTTTGCCACCACTCCTTGAAAATTGTTCCAGCAGAGCATCTTGGTGGAGACGCCATCCATGCCAGATGGTCGGTTGCAAATATGTTGTTGCATGATCCTGGAATGTGCGGGGGCTGATAGTGAGAACCTTGATGCTCTCTAAGGCTCTCAGGAACTTAGTGTAGGAGAGCCCACAGAACAAGATTGCCCCTGATAGAAGCAAGTTGCCGGCAGGTGTGTTACCGATCAGGGGTTGGCTGGACCAGCGCCGACAATGACGACAGTGAGGGCATTCTTGGTTGACCACCACCATGGATCCCTTGCAGTATGCTTCCTCAACAAGGCATGGAGTGGCACATACCGGGCATGTGTCAAAAAGTTGCCAAAGACAACTTTTGAACACGATGTATTTTTGTTCCTCATGATATGGCACATGTGGAGCTTTCCTGAAAAATTATAAAACCACATTAAGCCCAGAGGTACATTTATGCTTTATGATGAGGATTACATATATCTTGCTTCCATGCTAAGCTCCTGTTTAAAAAATTACTGTGATTAATATTCATATGTAGTCAATATAATCTTTGTCCTTTGTGTCAGAAAACGCATAATTTACCTTTTATCATGAGTCTCTTGAGTGACGTCTGCGCCTGACAGGTTGAATGTTGGATCATCTGCATGACCCTCATCCTCACTGCTGCTTGAATCCATTCTGACCCGCTTCATAGGTGTGGATGTTATGAAAGACTGGGCCTTCGATAACTTGGGCTTGGGCTTCATTGCACATCCAACACTTATGTCACGTACAACAGGGGTGAATTGGGTTCCTAAAATAAAAACAATGATTTATAAATGATTTATAAAATGTTGTTGTGACAGTGTTGTGACAGGCATGTATCGATGGAGATTGTTGTTGCACTTCATTATCCCCCCCCCTTTTACATATGTTTGACCCAGCTACGCTTACGCTTCGACCCACCTGCCCCTTCCTGTCATATGCTTTCCTGTATTCAATGTTCAATAATGATAATTAATTACATTCCTTTTGTCTATATTTGTACTTTATTAATAATACTAAAAATCAAATGAAATTATTATTGTAATTTATTAAAGTGTAATACCTCTAGACCAAGTTTTCTTTTTGGTCAAGGGACCCAATTTCAGTGTCGTGACCTGAACACCTATAGTCCTGCCCTTTGTTTTCACTGGTGGTGGGGGGTCGTACTGGGTTGAAGCATCTTTGGTCCTGATTTGGTCTTGGTCCTCCTCTGTGTCCATTGGCACAGTATCTGTTTCACTGTCACTTAGGGTATCAGCACATGATGAGGCAGAACTAGCTGCTACTAACTGTAACAATCAACAAATTATTTAATTAATTTATGTTAAGTAATTTTTTACCGATACAGATAAATTGGATATGATATGAAAAAAATTTAAAAAACCAGTATAAACAAAAGTATACTCCTGCTATAGTATAGCTGCTGTAAAAAGTACCAGCTTCTTACTGGTAATTATCAGATCTATACCTGGATTGATGATAATACAGTGAACAATGATTATGAGCACTCCTGGATCTACATATATCTATTTATAAAAAATAAATGGGTTTTTTTTGCATTGTAAATAGTTCAAAACCTACCTTATTTGCTTCCCTCTTTCTCATGGCCGTTGTCATTGGAGGTGGCATATCGGCACACCCACCCTTTGCCTTGGAATGGCAGGTCCCCTCTGGGTAAACACATGGGGCTGTACCCTTCTTCAATTTCAATTTCTTGGAATGTCCCATTCAATATTGTACTATATTGTCAAAGTCCTCATCTTTGAAGTGTTTGCTGCAAATGGACGACCTTTTGCTGGGTCCTGTCCAACCTGCTCTGGTCCGACAAACAAATCGTCTCCATGCTTCTTGAACTGTCTTGTCAGTGGGAAATTCATGTAAGGCAATTCCTGGCTGGGGCTCGTTGTTACAGCCAAACACAATACACCGATTAGGCATTTTGTATCACAGAATATTAATACATCATTTCATAGTGTTTTGAGTGTTCAAAACTATCCACAAACTGAATAAATCCACAAAATCCGCAATGTAAACAACTCTGGTAAACGCACGCGATAGAGAAAACATGGCGAAAGGCCAGCATCACCCAAGGGAGGTTACTGGTATGACGTCACACACAAGTTGACCTAGTTAACGGCGGGCTGCCTAAATTTGGCTGTGCGCGTCAACTTTAAATGCTTGTAGCGGGTGCATCGTGACACTGAGATCGCGGGAAACCGAGGGGCTTGAATAACCCACCAAACCCGACATTTTGACACATGATATAGCCTGATTGCTGAAATTACCGCACGACGCCTTTAAGACTTTTTAAGGACCTGTGGCCCCCCTGGTGAAAACTACATAAATTACAAACAAGACAGGAAAAAGAAACAATGCGCCCTACCGGTGCAGTTTCTAGATGATCTTGAGACAAATGTGTGTGAAGTGCACCCCAACCATTAAAGGACCAAGGACAATCTAAGTACAAGCAGGGTAGTGACCAGCCTTGACTGGTGTGAAAATGTTTCAATCTATAATGCTTTATGAGCTCTAAACATGAATGAATGAATGAATGAACCTGAATGAATGAATGAATTAATGAATGACCCTTTATCATCACTGTTACCAGTGAAATTGACCATCAACCTGTCCTTACAGAGGGGGAACAGGACAGGAAGACAGGGATAAAGAAAAGGAAACAGTAGTAACATTGGGAGAGAGGAGGAGAAAAAACACCCCCACATTATGCTCCTGTCAGGAGTACAGTGTGGAAACATTAAAAAAACCTCAGCACATAAGCTCACACAAGAACGCTTCCAACATTTACAACATGAAAACACGGGATTTGGGGGGGGGAAAGGGGGGAAAGGAGGGGGCAATCAGGGGTGGGAGGTAAGGGGGGGAGGAGGGGGTAGAGGTAACCCAACGCAAGCAAGCAGCCGTCCGCTCCTGCAGCCATGAGGGCGCTGGTCACGCACCCGCTTGTCACACTAGGGGTGAAAATGGCGACCGCGGGAAATTGGGGAAGGAATGCGAGAGTGTCTCCCAGCAGTGACCTTCAGGGGCAAATGTTGTCCCAGCAATGGCCTCGAGGCCGGTGCTGTCTCAGGGAGCCTAATGTCGATAAGATAGGGATTGTTTGGTCTTCGAACAGACGCAGTCTTTACATGTCCACACCACTCGTCCATATCTGTCCATTTCATCCATTCTGTTCAATTTGGTCTCCAAAATACTTATTCCTCGCAAAGCCAAAAGCGTCTCCAAGATGACAACCATGTTGTGGTTCAAGTTCTGAATAGCCACAGTCTGAGTGCCGACAACTTTGCCCACCACTTCAATCATATCAGGCAACTTTGTGGGGCTTTGAATAGCTGTCACCATTGTCTGATTTCCTCGATATACCAGGGCAATGCCTAATCCAATCAGCAAAAGTTCTGTAATCATGGTTCCGAATAGGTAGATATCTTCAATGTCCTCCACAGAAAGAACGTTCCGGCGGGACAGGCAGGTTCCCCGAACCCAGGCTTCTCGTCGAGAAAACTGTGTCAATTTCGTTAGGAGACCAGTTTATCAAATCCATGCTTTTTAGTTTAGAAATTAAATGCGGAGAGAGTCTCTCAAAAAAGTATAGGCAGACGAGACGAGACAAAGAAGCAGAGGTGGGACAAAGTCACTAATGTGCAAGTCACAAGTAAGTCTCAAGTCCTACCACTCAAGTCCGAGTCAAGTAAACAAGTCAAGGCACTTTTGACCAAGTCAAGTCCAAGTCCTACCCAAGCCAAGTCGAGTCCAAGTCCAAGTCTCATTTTTTTCCCAAGTCCCTAACAAGTCACCATTTATTCTACAGGCAATCAACACATTTTTGATCACAAATGTATGTCCTCCTTTGCCAGTCACCTTGGATAAAAATGTCTGCTAAATGTAATGTAATGTCAATGATTCATAGAGTCAGCACAAGTAACTACAGTACACCCATTCTTTTCCATTTTAAAATGTTTTAGAGCTTGTGCCCCAAGACAATCAAAGAATCTCAGAGGAGACAATGATTAGTTAGTTAACGTTAGTAAAGCATCCTAAATTTTCAGTGAGTTTAGTTTGAGTGAGTCAGTGTACATCTGAGGCTAAGGGTGTGAGAATGAGTGAAAGTATGACCATTTCCTTAAATTTTTTATTGGAAAATTAGTGAGAAATTAAAACAAAATTCTAAACAAAACTAGTACTGGTACTGTGTAACAAAAATCATTTTCTTTTCATTTCATTCATGTCATTTTTCACATAAAAATGCTTTTCATGTGCATTTTAAGACATGAAACTCAAAGTCCAAGCTAACAGATGATCTGTGTACTTTTAGAATCAAAGAATGGTTTTCCTTCTGAAGTTAGGCACTGTCCCAACATACAACATGACATGCCTTTAACACAATACAACGTGACTTGAGTACGTTTGTGTGTGTGAGAGAGACCAACTATTCTACAGAAACCATTGTGCATTTACGCTTAACCCTCTGGAGTCTAAGTGCCCGCCGGTGGGCAATTTGACACTTCTCCAAAAACACATCTGTAACCCTGTGAGTTTTTGTCATTCAAACATATAAGTGACACCATTAAAAACCTTGAAACTTCTAGTTTTCAAATATATATATATATATATATATATATATATATATATATATGAAATAAATTATATAGCTGGCCCTTTTTAAAGAGAGTGAAAAGAAATCTTTGGATTTTCTGTACTGTCTGACTGCAGCAGCCCCCGAGGCCACACCTATCGCTATTCACATGTAAAGTACCCGGTGCTTGAGTGGCTATTCAGAGGTGAGAGCACGCCCCATTCAGCCAGAAGGCAAAGGCAATGTCCTGCCAGAGCACATGGAAAGTGACAGGGGGGTGGGGGCCATCAGAGGTGTTTCACGCCCATCTAATTAGTATTCGACTAACAGAGACACTGGCTTGACATACAATTACTTTTTTACATTTTGTATGGAAACAACAAAACATTTCTAAATGCTCTTTTTACTTTTATGCAGCCAACACTTTTGTTTACAAGGTTCAAACTTCAAAAGTCTTGGCTAGATATCTTTATTGTGTGTTTTCTTGCACTGTTTGAAGACCTCTAAAACCTGTTTTTTGTACAGTTGTGTTTACACTCAATTTAAATAAAACTTGTTTGTATTACATTCACTTTACTTTCATATTATTTTTTGTTAGGCTTTTCAGAATACAACCATATGTGCCACTTTTGCATAGATGTTTACAGTTAGTTGAAATACTTGAAAATGTCAGGGTGTTGCAAACAGCCTCAAAGTCTCTGAAAGGCCTTAGACTCCAGAGGGTTAATTCCCACTGACAGAGAACATACAAACAGGCTCTCCTGTGGCAAAGAATGCCCATTTCCTATCCAAACGAATTTAGCTAATAAGCCTTTCTTTGAACATCATATCACTGTGAGCTGACTATGTGTGAGAGAGCTGTGTGCGCGTGCGTGCGTGCATGTACCATGTCACCACAGTGGCAAATATCTTTGTAACAAGGTGTCTGTGTGCGTGAGAGAGAGAGAGAGAGAGAGAGAGAGAGAGACTGACAAAAAATTCCGGAAATATCTGTTCTCCACTACTGAGAGAGGGATGTTGCATCCAATGACCAAATCTATTAGTATTGAATTTGTGACGGCCTTTTGTTGTGGGTGGGTACCATTGTACGGTGTATCTTTTGCAGTAAGGAATCCAGAAATGGACGGCTGCTCTGTCTCACTTGGGATGATCTTGTTCTTCAGATATTCTGCAAATCTAAACAAGAAAAAAATGTAAATTAGTAGGCCTACTTGTTTTCTGTTTTTAATCATGTAGACATTATGTTTTTATCATTTTCAATATCAAAGTCTGAGTTCATTTAATCTTAACATATTTGTTTATACACAGTATAATGTTTAATACAAGCCAGCCAGGATGTTCCCTTAAGCAGTTTAGCTAGACCACAATGCATTCACTAAACACTCGCTAAAATACCGGTAGCCTCAGTAAACACAGAACGTTGTGACGATGTAGCCAGAATCAGAGTCCTCTAGGGCAGCGGTTCCCAAAGTGTGGAGCTGCCACTAGGGGGTGCGCAAGATAAAAAATGTAATGGCGATTTTTAACTCTTCTACGCCGTACCGGTTCTGCAGTAGTTTGTGGCTTCATTCATTCATTCATTCATTCGCGATGCTCAACTGGTTGAAATCGGCAAAACTAAATGCACCACCACAAATCAGGGATGAAGGAGGAGAAACCCCAACAGATAGGAAGGAATCCACCCACCGTCTGTCTGTCTGTCTCTCTCTCGCTGCAGACTGAGCCGCCAGCGCTGCACTTCACAATCAGATGGATCCTCTTCTTTATCTGTTCCTGATATGCTCCTTAATTGTTGTATCTCTTTAAAATGCATATGTTCATAATTATAATTGCTATTTTTACTGTTATTATATGTTAACTTTTTTGCAAATTAAATTAATTCTCAATTCATTTTCATAACCTTAATGACAGGGTTGTGTTGCTAGTGTTTTAAACACGGATGAAAATCATATATTTTCCCCATATCTGGCTGGTAGACTACATGCCTCGATGTGATCTCCCTTTGTAATGAATTTGCGCATTTACCGTGTTGCAACGTTTTAAAACTGTTACATTTCAATCAAATTCTATCTAATTCAAATACGAGAGCGTATGTTAATGTGATTCGATGTTCTCATTCGAGCACGACCTGCTGCCTTTGTAAGGTGTTTTTTTTTTTCACTTTTGTGGTTTCCTGCAGGTGTGACAAACGATGTTTGTTATCATTTTAGCAAAGATGCTGCCTTTATAAGAAAGCGTGTGTTTTTTGAACTGGGGGTGCATCAATCTGGTTGGAGTATAGAGATCTTGCAGTCACGTGACCGGAAACTTAACAGCCGCCATCTTGTCGGTCAACAACACAGCTGAATACTGCTGCACTCGTGTACAGAATGGATCACTTTCAACCGACGGACTACACGGTTCATTTTTCTAATGCACAGATAATTAGATATATGTCTAAAATAAACGGTCTACAGATTATTGACCCTTATGGCTTACCGGACGTAGTTTTCATGACCGTGTCAGTGGATCTTGAACTGCCGGAGGTGGAATACCCAGACGTGTATAATTACCTAATCAACTTTCCCTCGCTGTTCAGTGGTGAAGCACTGCGTGCTTATAAATCTCTGGAGAGTTATCTCTACAGAAATTCAGGATTTGTCAGCCCCCCTAAGATGTGGCATCTTGTAAAGAAGAAAATAACTATCGTCATTGGACGGGTAAGTCACTTAAGTATTGAGCACTAGAACTGATGCTAGATATATCAGTAGTATCTAGCCTAGCACTGACCAGCCGATTATGGTTGAATATTTTATATTATCAGTTAGATCAAGTATCCGTAGTCTATCACTATTACTGTATATATGGTAAACCTGCTTAATGAAATAAAAATGTATTTGTCCAGTTTAATTTCCTTAGCTTTTACCTTAATTAGCAATACTGATAAATCATAATTCTTAGAATTAAAGATGTGCTCGTCTATGTCATAGAGATATTGGTAATGATACACTTGACACTTCACAGCCAAAGCATGGAAAGGGAAAATGAGAGGGTGACTGACAAATGTGTAAAGGTCACTGTTTTTTATCACTGATTTCTTATGAGAGTTGTTTCTTTTTCTTCAGGTAAACCATTCACAGCGACTCAATGATCCTCCTCTGAAACTATGGGTCGTTTTGGCAGACGATGGGGTGGTGCGCGGTGCTCACTGCTGCTGCATGGCTGGACTGGGTGAGGCGTGCTCTCATGTAGGATCACTACTTTTCTACATGCAGGAGAAGTACAGTCAAAAAAAGCAAAAACTAGAATCCCAGCCTTCAGTGACATCTTTAAAATGTGGGTGGTCACAGCCAAGCAAGAAGTCTTTGAGAAGGGTGGAATATGCTGAAGCACGTAACATTGACTTTAATTCACATCAAGCAAGAAAAAAAAGGAAGCCTAATTCCGGCCCTACCTTCAGTATTCCACCATTGACACAGGATGAAAAAACTGATCTATACAGACAGCTGTCAAAATGTTCTTGCAAGGGCAGACCTTTAAAATCAGCTATTCTGTCTGTGGTTCCTGGCCACGCTGAAAGGTATGTTCCCAAAGTTATCACTCTGGACTTACCTCCAACACTAGACCAGCTCTATAAACCCGACCACAGGAAGTTAAGCCCAGATGATCTCCAGATTCTGTATGAAGACACTTTCGACTCTATAGTGGTTTCCCCCCACCAGAGTGACGTGGTCGAAGAGGAGACCCGGAAACAGGCGCAAAGCAAGTTGTGGTACTCTCATAGGGCAGGACGCATTACTGCATCGAAATTTAGGGCAGCGGTCCACTCGAGTCCTGAAAACCCCAGCAAGAGTCTGGTCCAAGCCATCTGTTACCCTGAGAGCACCAAGTTTTCTACAGCAGCCTCCAGGTGGGGATGTACACACGAAGAGACAGCGCGTCGACAGTATGAACATATCCAACAGCAGCGGCACCAAAACCTAAAGGTTGATGATGCTGGACTCAGGATAAGTTGTCTCTACCCATTTATCGGTGCGTTACCAGATGGCTATGTGTCTTGTTCATGTTGTGGAGCTGGAATCATTGAAGTGAAATGTCCCCATTGTGCTGCCCATATTGGCATTGAAGAAGCCTGCCAAGATAAGTTTTGTTTGGAAAAACAACAGAATGGTGAATTTAGATTAAAAGATCACACCTTTTACTATCAGGTGCAAATGCAACTGTTTGTAACGGACAAGCCATACTGTGACTTTGTTGTTTGGACAGATACAGAGACACTATATGCAACGCATTTTTCCAGACATTGACTTTTTCAATCAGGAACTGGAAAAGGCTACTGTATTCTTTAAGAGGGCAGTTCTACCTGAACTTGTTTCAAAAAGTATTTTGGCTCCTATCCCAACTGCGTGTACAAGCACAGGTGAGCTTTGGTGCTACTGCAAGGAGCAGCAGTGTGGCACGATGTTGGAATGCAAGTCAGGTTTCTGCTCTATGAAGAAGTTCCACCAGACATGCTTAAAGTTGAAAAGGATTCCAAAAAAGTACATATGCCCATGATGTCGTACAGCTCTGAACAAAAACAAAAGGGATGCAAAAAAACAGGCCAAGTGAGAAAGCCATTTAGGCCGAAATAAGTGGTGTACTCAGCCTGACAGCTACTGTCAGTTTAAACTGTGTTTTATTTACTCTTGTTGCATTAGTTCTGTAATACT
The DNA here is from genome assembly GCF_027579695.1 of Neoarius graeffei. NCBI lineage: Eukaryota > Metazoa > Chordata > Actinopteri > Siluriformes > Ariidae > Neoarius > Neoarius graeffei. The sequence goes on from NC_083587.1 coordinate 12,310,201, forward strand.
GTTAAACTGTTATAATATCGATACTTTTTTTTTAAATTAATTAGTGGCATGCCTTGATTTGCGAGATCTTGTATAATCATTTTGCAACATGTCAACTACTAGTATTATACAAACTTGCATTTGTGTGTTGTGATAGTTGTGTGTAATATTTGAAGGACCTTAAATATTTGCAATTGTCTTGTGCATATTTTTTTCTGTGAAATTAAAGTTGAGAGTTACTAACCGTCATTAATTCATTAATTCCAAAAAATGGGTTACAGGTAAATATAATGTGCAATTGACAATAGAATATAATATAATAGAAAGCCTTTATTGTCATTATACAAGTACAATGAGATTTAAAGCTTCACCATACAGTGCACACAAATACTAAAATAGACATAGGAAAATATGTACAATAAAACTAAAATAAAACTACTACTACTACTACTAAAAAAAAAAACCTGACAACCATTCCTAAACTATACATAAACTTGTGCAAGTCCCTGAAGGAACACAGGTGCATAACAGTAACAGGGTTGAGAATAAAGTGACTAGCTGCATCAAGTGATAGAGGTAGCATTGGCATGTACAGACGCCTATTTTCAGTATGTAGGCAACTAAAAAAAACAAAACAGTAACAAAGAACAAAGGTTGTAAGATTAAGTCATCACATTTGACTACATAATAACCAGCTGTCAACAATAACAGTTCACAAACACATTATGTGATTCGAATTTGTAACCTGACATGTACTATAACCAAAAAGCACTGATCACATGTTTATCATTTATGATCACAGCATACAAAACTGTCAAACACATGCACAGAAACCATCATGATACATGTCACTCAAATGGAACCACAGACTCTGAGACATTTGTAAGTGCACAATAAACTTGTACAATTTTATTAAGATTTGTTACATCATAACCTGGTTCAACATCTTGAAGTTGTGTAGGAAGGGTACTTTGAAGGATTGTAAATTTCTGTCTAACAGTTCCTATCACCCTTTCAACATTTATTCTGACAGCAGCTAGTCCTCTGGTGTTTTCAATGTCAAGAGGGTCTAGCTGTTTTTTGCCGCGCGTAAATGCAGGGATTTTCAATTTAGCTTGATACAATCCAATCGTGTCCCCAACATCAAAGCCCCTGTCAGCTAAGATCAGATCGCCTGGCTCAAGTTTGTTTAAGAATCCTGAATTTTCTGTAATATGTTTGTCACTAGTTCTCCCACCCCATCCATTTGATATAAAGGAAATGACACCTTGTGGTGTTATGCCTATTAAATATTTTATAGTTTGATGAGATTTATTAGATGAATATGACTGTGCACTGGCTAGGAGGCTACGAGGTTTTTCTGTGAAAATTTCAAAACAATCTATTATACATGTACACTTGTTAAATTTACTTCTACGAAAAACGTACGGCAATGTTAATCTAAGTTCCTCCCTATCTGGCCAGAAAACTAAAAGATGGTACCAAGCTTGTGTACATTACATTGATACAGTGGTGAAATATCCGAGACACAGTCGTAACATGTACACCAAAGTAGTAAGCTAAGAATGTAAATGATAAGTTTAACCGCAACCGTAAAAGAGTCAATATAAATTGTTTAAATGGTGACAGGGCGGAATTTGCCTTTAAATGATCCTGAATAATGTAGAACAAGGTCATCAATGCTGTAAAGGACTGAACCCCGGTTAAAATCTTCACCTTGTCATCATCATCCTCGAAGTCGGCTTCAAGTAGAGAGAGAGAGATTTAATTTTATCTTTGAGGATTGAATTTTCATTTCTAAGTGCCTGACAGTCAGTTTCAAGCATTTCTGAGTGAACTTTGAGTTTATCAAATGATGAAGATAATTGTTCAAACGACTGTTTGAGTTCAATGCACTCCGTGTTTTGGCACTCATCTGCTGTCATTGTTGCAGGATTATCCTGGTCATCCCCCATCACATTCACAGAATCTGGTGCCTGTGTTGTAGAAATAACTTGCTCAGACAACTGAAGAAGAGCACTGGCAGCCAGCTCCATTGCGCACTGATCACGACGTTGCTTCTTTGATCGCTCACGTCTTGTGTATGTTTCCATTTCTCTCTTTCGTTTTCTCTTCAGTGGAGAGGAAGTGTGAGCAAAAATGGACGGTGCATTTTTGCTCACAGTGGAGAGGTCGGGTTATTGCTCTTCTTCCCTGAAAGACAGAAATATACTGACTAGTGGCAATTGAGCACGAGGAATTTATGATTTGATACTTATGAAGTTATCTATCTCTACATGTGACCCCTAAAAGTATAACGCTATTATACATCTAGACCCATACGAAAAAAAACAGTAAAGAACTTATAAGAATTTGCCACTGTCTTAGTAGTAAATCCTTATAAATATAAGGATCAATCCTTATAAGGATTTATAAATAAATATATGCCATGTATGATTTACTCCTGAAAGTGGCCCCTTTTGCATTTTCCTCATACAAATTTATGAAAATCTAGTATGTATGAAGTGAACATTGTGCATGGTTTTTACAGATAATGTGTATGATGAATTACACCGTCTTTGTATGCTTCATGTAATGTTTGTAGTTTTAAATTATATTTTACAGTTTAAAATGTATGCCTTTTATATGTAAATCCACACAAACATATGTTTTTGTTTGAATTGTGGATGTATCGTAAAGGTATTCTATGATGGCTCTCTATGTTTTTTATGTCAACATTACATTGACAGTAATTGGTTGACATTTTAAAAACATAGATAAACCTGAACAATTCATACAAAAAACCTCTTCTATTTTTACATTTATAGTAATTGATCGACATATAAAAACATCTATAAACCTAAAGAAGTCATACAATAAACCTGTCTTTTTCAGTAGGTTGACATATAAAAAACATGTACTACATTCGTAGTACAGGGCCCAGGGTTCCTTTATTTATTTATTTTTTTTCCAACAGATTGACGATTTCAGGTAAAACCTTCAATCATGTGTTCATGTGCTGCTGGAATTTCATTATATAATTCAAAGGTTTGACAGTGAAAACAGCCCTTTAGCTGTGTCTTGGTTCTATGGTGTAATGGTTAGCACCCTAGATTTTGACTCCAGTAATCTGAGTTCAAATCGCAGTGGAGCCTCTGAAGCCTTTGTTTGTGGTTTCTGAATGCACAGACTGTCTCAACTGCATGCTCCTTTTGGTCAAGCAAGCTGTCACATCCCAAACCCTTTGTTTCCGTTAAAATGCCAGTCTTCTGAAAATTATATTACCCCTGGGAATTCTCATCTCATTATCTCTAGCCGCTTTATCCTGTTCTACAGGGTTGCAGGCAAGCTGGAGCCTATCCCAGCTGACTACGGGCGAAAGGCGGGGTACACCCTGGACAAGTCGCCAGGTCATCACAGGGCTGACACATAGACACAGACAACCATTCACACTCACACCTACGGTCAATTTAGAGTCACCAGTTAACCTAACCTGCATGTCTTTGGACTGTGGGGGAAACCGGAGCACCCGGAGGAAACCCACGCGGCCACGGGGAGAACATGCAAACTCCACACAGAAAGGCCCTCGCCGGCCACGGGGCTCGAACCTGGACCTTCTTGCTGTGAGGCGACAGCGCTAACCACTACACCACCGTGCCACCCTGTTCTATTTTTGTGTATTTTATTTATTTATCTGTTTGTCTAGTTGTATCTATTTTTCTAATAATAATATTTTTTGCATTAATAGTTTGTTTTTTCCTATTAAAATAATATTGTGTTCTTGTTATAACTTTATCTATTTATCTGACTGTTTAGTTGTATCTATTTTTGTTACAATTTCAATATTTTTAATATAGAAAGTTTGTTTTTCTATTAAAATGTTCTTGTGTGATAACTAGTTCTTGTTATATTTATTGTAGTTGTATCTATTTTGTATCTCAGACTTAAATATTTTTGTAAAACAAGTGTTTTTCTATAAAATATTCTTGCGTTCTTGATAACTATGTTCTTGAGTGTTTTTTTTTTTTTTTACAGAAAAGCCGTTCTGCATGGACATTCACTGAAGCCCTCATTGTTTTTTAATGGTTATTTATGAGCGTTTAGGGGTTACAATAATGTAAGTCTAGGTGGCTTTATATAAAAGGTATGTCCAGAAATATTGATGTCACTGTCTAAGCAGAGGGATCTGGCTTCTTTAGACGCTGTCTTCTTAAAACTGAATAAATATTTAAAAAGAGCCAAATGAGCCAGTCTTTTGAACGGCTCTTTTCAAAGAACGGATCACAAAGATGCGGCTCCCATCAAAGAGCCATAAATCCCATCTCTAATCTGCGCTCCGATATCGCACGGGTCATCCAGGTACGCTGGCATTGTCTCTAGAGGAAATGTCGGTGGAGAGGTGGTGTTTAAAAAGGGTGTGGTTAATCGGAAACCTCGGGTTAACCAAGAACATAACCTGAGATGAGCAGGTTTGAGATGCAGCGTAAGTTGCCATGGCAGCATACCTCGGTTTGAACATAGCCAACTTTCGTAGTATGGGTTAATCGGGAAGTTACGCTGCACGTGATCAAGTTACTCTCGAAGTTACCCTGGTAAGCCAGAGAACCCGCTTCGTAGTACAGGGCCCAGGTTTCTCTTCACTGACGCTGAAATCTTTCACCTTTTACTAAACATTTCCGGGGAGAGGGATGTTAATGAGCTCAGCTTGCAGCTTTGCTCTGGTAGAGCTGGACATGTTTCATGGTCAAATGTTAGAAATATCGAGCCTTTTGCATGGAAACTAGAGCATGACACGGGAGTGGATTTTCACTCCCATCCCATCCCGCTCCCAGAGAAAAAAATCCCATCCCGTCCCAATCCCGTGGCGGAGTAAAAAGACAAATCCCATCCCATCCCACTCCTGTAGAATGATTCCCAATCCCATCCCGCTCCCACTCAAAATGACTCCCACTCCCATCCCACTCCCGTTTTTTTTTTTCTTTAAATAAGTGAAGTCATTCCGGCAGTTAATGGTTTTTGTTTTTAGATGTTTTTCATCCAGTTTCATCAGTTTATCATGGGTGTAATCCATGGTTACATATCCAAACAAAAATAGGCAGCCGTGGGCTAGGGAGTTGGTCTTTAGATCAGAGGGTTGCTGGTTCAAATCCTGCCCTTACCATGGCTTAAGTGCCCTTGAGCAAAGCACTTAACCCCACATTGCTCCAGGTTGTAATCAATACCCTGTAGTAACTAAGTTGCTTTGGATAAAAAAAGCATCAGCTTAGTGTAATGTAATAATGCAATGTAAATACCTGTAGTCGTTTGAGAGGGAGGCCAGTTAAACCAACACAGTACATTGGTCACACCGTATCTATTTATGTCCATCTTAATTAAATTAATCCCAACATGTTGCAAAAATGTAGCATTTTTATTTGGTTCCCTTAAAGCAGGGGTCACCAAACTTTTTTCTCTGGGGGCCACATTGTCGTTCCTGACTGTGATGGGGGCCGGGGTCGGGTCAGCTATATCACATAGAATTGTATAACCCAGACAAATATGACCACCAGCAGGCCTCATTGTGTAGTAGAGATTACTAGCCTGGCACGGCCATCCACACTACTATATCCCCACTACTATATCCCCACTACTATATCCATACTACTATATCAACACTTGATTCCTGGTACATATTTGTTTATCTTTACTAGTGGTTTGCAAAAGTAGTAATCGAGTCTTCACACTTTGTTTTAATTTGAAATACCACTGATATTCCATTTATTTATTTTCTAATAAAAATAACATCACTATGTGTCAGCCCTGTGATGACCTGGCGACTTGTCCAGGGTGTACCCCGCCTTTCGCCCGTAGTCAGCTGGGATAGGCTCCAGCTTGCCTGCGACCCTGTAGAAGGATAAAGCGGCTAGAGATAATGTGATGTGATGTGTGTGAAAATAACATCAAAGCTGTCAAGGTAAGAAACATCTGCCTAGTTGAGGTGATTGACACTGGCAAAGGTGAGTGGAAAATTATAAATTGTAGGTAGGCCTGCTGATATCATTAATAATATTAATAATAATTGTATGCAGCACTTAATAAAGGTCAAATAAATAGGCCTATAAAATAAATACATTTTAAAAAACAGTGAAATTATAATAATATGAGCAATAGATCAATAGATCACAGCAGTTGTGCTGTGTCCTGCACGTCATTGCTCTCATCCATGGCCAAAGCAAAAAACTCGAATTCTGATGCTTTCTCATTCAGCTGGTCATACATGTTGTCCCCCAAATCTTCAGTTCGCCTGGTCATAGTAGGTGCGGAGAGACTCACCGCGTTGAGCGCATCCTTCTTGTCGGGACACACCTCCTCGGCCACAGCAAGCATGCATACTTTAACAAAGTCCCCATCAGTAAACGGCTTTCCATGGGTAGCTAGTAGGTGAGCTGCCTTATAGCTAGCTCGGACAGCAGCCTGGTTGATCTGGGTTTGGCGAAGGAATACATTCTGTTGTGCAGCCAGTCCGCATTTCATCCTCCGAATCCTGTCTTCTCTTGTTTGCCCTCGCAAACTAGCATACTCTTTGTGGCATAGTTCGAATTACGTGGGAGCCAATGGGAGCTGAGCTCCCATTCCCTCAGGCTCCCATGAAAGAAGCAAACTTAATTTTCTGTGGAAGTCTCTCAAATACGTCATATATCACCATAATAAGCTTGAATAGCCTATATCACCATATAAATATAAATAAAACTCATTTCATTTCCGATCACCATGCAGCCATAACTTTGTATTGAACGTGTTATTAAACCGCAACATGTACGGCTGTACTTCACCACCACACCACTATGCGCGGAAACTGAAATTTGCAGCCTGCGAAATCGAATGTGAAGTTAAGTCCAAAGAAGACTTGTCCTCTATCTCACAACGATCTTCCTTTGTTTAACAATATATATAATTATATATATATATACAATATATGTAATTTGTTTAACTATATATATATATATATATATATGCAACACCGTGTGTGTGTGTGTGTGCGTGCATGCGCGCGCCTGTGTGTGAAAGCTGTGCACTGCAGTGCGCTGGTCCAGGAGAGCGAGTATGCATTGCTTTTTTTTTTTTTTAAATAGAGACCCCCATAGGGTCAAATTTATAATTCGAACCCTGCTTTGTGGCGGGTTTCATAGTGACGACGCAGATTATATTCTTTGAAAACGGGCACACTTTCTTTACATACAAGACAAACTGCACGGTCTTTACACTGAACGAAAAAATAATCGGTGGTCCACTGTTCTTTAAAAACTCTGCACTCTCTGTCAGCTTTTCGCTTACCGCTAGCCATTTTGCTGTCCTGAACACTGACAGTTCTCTGCGCGTGCGCTGCCTGTCACTGCTTGATCGCGAGCATATGACGAAAATTCGGAAAATATGAAGTTCATTGTATAACTAAATATCAATTTTAATTGATAAAATCAACAAAATACAAGATGCAGACATATTATTTGCCAAAAAGCAATTTTAAAAAAAATAGGCCATGACCACTTTTGGGGATTGCCTCATAGGGCCGGTTCAAGTGATGGGGGGCAGAGGGGCTGGGGGGCCGGTCAAAGGGGGGTGGCGGGCCGGATCTGGCCCGCGGGCCGTAGTTTGGTGACCCCTGCTTTAGACGATCATTCCTTTCATGCCATTACCTCCTGCAAATTGTTGTTTAGTGTTGGTATTTGCTGTTGTAGCTAAAGCCACATTGCCATCACATCACTGGCATAATTTGATTAAAACAAAATGAATATGAATGTCCCATTGTTAATCAAGTTGTAGTCTTGCTGTAACCAGAATGTTGATGGCAGGCTACTTTTGTAAATAGTTTTTTTTTTTTTGAGTTTGACATTTTTTGTAAATAGTATGACTGCCTTCAGGTATCAGAGGAAAACTTACTAACATCGTCCGTCCACTCTTTAATTAAATACGGATCCGGTAGGTGATGTCCACTTGTTAGAGTTAACTTATTTATGTAGCATTCTCAATCTTGTAACGACAATTGTTTTGCATAATCTGACAGCTCAAAATGCCGGTCTATGGGCAGCGCCATTGTTTCTGAGTCCAGGCTGCGCGTGCATCCTAGCAATGGTCGGTTTGTTTACAAACATGCGAAGGGGTCTATTTTGTGCTTCATAATGCACCAAATGTTTTAAATGGGAGTCAGGCCTGGACTGCAGGCAGGCCAGTTTAGCACCCAGACTCTTTTACTACAGAGCCATGCAGTTTTAATATGTGCAAAAAACAGTTTTGCATTGTCTTGCTGAAAGAAAGAAAGCCTTCGCTGAAAAATATTTTGTCTATATGGCAGCATATTGCTCTGAAATATATCATTCGATATTAATGATGCCTTCCCAGATGTACAAGCTACCCATGTCATGTGCACTAATGAACCCTCATACCATCACAGACGCTGGCTTTTGAATTGTGTACTGATAACAAGCTGGATGGTGCTTCTCCTCTTTAGCCTGGAGGACGTGGTGTCCATGATTTCTAAAAAGAATTTCTACTTTTGATTCAACAGACCTCGGGACAATTTTCCACTTCGCTTCAATCCACTGTAAAATAGCTTGGGCCCAGAGGGTGGCGGTGTTTCTGGATATTGTTTATATATGGTTTTAACTTCCATTTGTGGATGCAGTAATAAACTGTTTTCGCAGACAATGGTTTTCTGAAGTGTTCCTGAGCCCATACAGTGATTCCCACTACAGACACGTGTCTGCTTTTAATGCAGTGTTGCCTGAGGGCCTGAAGATCACAGGCATCCAGTGTCAGTTTTCAGCCTTGTCTCTTGCATACAGAGATTTCTCCAGATTCTCTGAATCTTTTAATATTACATACCACAGATGATCCCCAAATTCTTTACAATTTTACATTGAGGAATGTTATTCTTAAATTGTTGTACTGTTTGCCCATGCAGTCTTTCACAGAGAGGTGAGCCCTTCCCCATCTTTACTTCTGAGAGACTCCGCCTCTCTGGGATGCTCTTTTTATACCCAGTCATGTTACTGACCTGTTGCCAATTAATTTTTTTAGCATTACACAACTTTTTCAGTCTATGGTTGCCCCGTCCCAACTTTTCTGAAACATGTTGCTGACATAAAATTCAAAATGAGCATATGTTTTTCAAAGAACAATAAAATTTCTCAGTTTCAACATCTGATATGTTGTATTTGTACTATTTTCAATGAAATATAGGGTTTCCATGATTTGCAAATCTTCACATTCTGTTTTTACTGATGTTTTACACAGTGTCCCAACTTTTTTTGGAATTGGGGTTGTGTGTATATATATATATATATATATATATATATATATATATATATATATATATATATATATATATATATATATGCGTAATTATATGATATTATGGGTGTCTGTGTACGTATGGATATGTGTATAGTTATATGTATGTGTATATATGTATATGTATGTGTGTATATATGTAGAACATAAGAAGTATCTTTATATATGATTTGGTCTATATTATACCATGTTGGTATGTCTTGGTATGTTGGTATGTTTTCTTTTTTGTTTGTTGCTTTTGTTTTCGTTTATATATATTTTTATTATGGTGTAAAGTGACGTTTGATTAGCGGTGGTATAATAATAATTATAATAATAATAATAATAATAATAATAATAATAATAAGTTAAATTTATATAGCGCCTTTCAAAAAACCCAAGGACGCTTTACAATTATAAACAAAAGAAAAAAAAAAGATAATAAATAAATAAATAAATAAATAAATAAATAAAAAGTAAAAAGTCCACCAAGTAGGGGTCAGGATGTAATTCCCGTGGTGTAGCAGCCACAGTCCCACCAAAAGGCGCATGAAAACAAGTCCCACATCTCCAGCACTGCCGCCATGACGCTGCCAGCAACACCGCTCAATACCACGCCATGGATCCACAAAGTGAGCAGAGAAGCTCCGCCACGCAGAGCGCTGGTGTGTTCCAAACTGCCTGCACAGCTGCCGCGACACCACCGAGTAACATCGCTCAGAACATCACGCCGAGTGTTAAAGCGCAGAGCGCTGGACAACCATGATGTAAAATGAGCAACGAGCTCACTGCAGTCCACAGCTGGGAGCGCAGGCATCGCCCACGGCGAACCAAGGCCTGGAGGGAACCGACGCCCAAACTGGGTCCGGAGCTCCACCACAACCGGCGGACAAAACACTCAAACAAACATCAAACTACAGAAACACACAGAAAAAAAATAGAAAAAGAAATAAAATAAAATAAAGAAGCTCCGGTGAGAAGCGGCAGCCAGAACGCGCACGACGTACTCTCAACCAGAAACGAAAGTTTAGATAGAGGGTTAGGATTTGATTAGTTATTTACTTCTTCCTAATCCTTTCTGAAAATTATTATGTTATTGCCTTGTGGCTACGCTATTCTGTTTGTTCATGACAATGTTTTGATTATTGCATTTTTTTATTTTATTATTTTTTTTCTTTACTGTTCAGAATCAATCAATCAATCAATCAATCAATCAATCAATCAATTTTCTGGCACTCTAATGATTTTGGCATGTTCTGATGTCAATTTCAACAAATCTAAGCAGTATTTTCAAAGTCATATGATTTTTTTTCTATCCAGCAAAAGTTCAACTACAATAATATCTTTGTAATATGTATGTCATGATTGTACTTTTAAAAATAGCAGATATATGGGGGCGTGGTGGATAAGGCACCATACCATAAATCCGGGGACCTGGGTTCGATTCCGGCCCGAGGTCATTTCCTGATCCCTCCCCGTGTCTCTCTCCTGCTCATTTCCTGTCTCTACACTGTCCTATCCAATAATAAAAAAAAGTGAAAAAAATAGCAGGTATATGAAGATGTTGTAAAAAGCAGTTTAAGAACCATGTTGGAATGTGTGAAAAAAACATGACCTTACCCATTGTGACTAACTGTTTTAGTCACTTGATGTCATTCTGTGAAGTCTTAGGAGTGTATCAAGCACAAAAACTTAAATCTGCTCCATTGATTTGGACAATTAACTGGCCCTTGAAAAAATTATGTCCTCCTTTTTGCGATAAAGAGTTGGCAGTGGGAAGGGTATTCAATGAGAAGAGTAAAAAATTCAATTCCATTCAATGAGAAGAGTGAATACCCCTCCGACTGCCAACTCTTAATCCCATCAGGTCAAGTGATCAAAACCGTTCGTCACAATGGGTAAGGTAATGTTTTTTCACACATTCCAATACAGTTCTAAAACTTTTTTTTACAACTCCTTCATTTATCTGGTTTTTGTTTTTTTAATGTACAATCATGATATACATACGTAACACTTCCCTGCGTTCGGTGAACACTGAATAACAGGCAAACAGGATCAGGTTCAAGTATGGATTTTACTGACAACCACAACTTTAACAAACCAAAACAAAACACACATTCAAATAAACTCCTGTGTGCCACTGCACAGATGTGATTTCAATCCAGGGAAGACCAACACCTCTCTTTTATCTTCCCCGTCACTGCATACAAACACACAGCCACAGCACATTAATTCACCACATGTGCATCCACTTTGCCATTCACCTTCCCCAGCTTTGCTCTTGTGGTGGAAAAGTGTAATAAAACTTCAGGCTGTTAGGAAGAAACAAACAGAAATATGAATTTAATGAAAAGATGAATTCAAAATTCTTTCATTCAAGAAAGCCCCCTGTGGCAGCGGGGGCGTGGTCAAGCGCTGGTCTGTGACAGGAGGGCGGAGTCAGGGAAGGTAAGTGGAAGAATCACTATGTTAGGACTGGGACTGTTTTGGCCTCTAGAGGCCACTGTTATTTCCTTTTCTGGTCATGTTTGTTTTGGGCCTCTAGAGGTCACCACTGTGTTCTGTGTTTTGTTTTTGTCTTATTGCCTGTTTCCTGCCTCGCCCTGTCCTTAATTAGTTTGTGTATTTATACCCCTGAGTTCAGTCCTCTTGTCACGGAGTCTTTGTGCTGTTATGTTTAGCTCCAGTTACCTCTGTTCCGATTTCCTCGCCCGTGTCTTTGTGGTTTTTGTACTTTGCTTTCTTTTGGACTTTGTGTTTACCATTTTGGATCCTCTGAGCGTTTGTATTTTTGCCTCTTCTTTTTTGTTTTTTTGGCTCTTTGTTTCTTTGAACTTTTGTTTTTTTTTCCTGGTTATCTTCTGAGCGTTAGGATTATACTTTTGTTTTTGCCTTGGATTGTAAATAGTGTAAATAAACCTTTTGATACTTTTTCTACTCCCACCTCACGCCTCTGCATTTGAGTCATCCCCCTGGTGGCCTAGTGGGGGTTTGCTGGATTATCACACCAGCGAACCAGGTTCGAATCCCAGCAAAACCCTAACAGAAAGACTCCGTCATGACCGACTCAGCAGAGGCTTCTTCATCTGTCTACCCAGCCAACCTTCAGGGAATGATGGCTGCGTTAACACGCCTCGGATCCACCATGAACACTCATGGACGGACTCTCGCAAGCCAACGTGAGACCCTTGCTCGCCACGAGGTACTGCTTCAGCAGATTGGGAGAACCCTGGCACAGCTGACTTCTCTGCCCCCATCTCCTCTGCCTGATTCTGCTCCTGTTCCACCATCTGCTCCAGTGCCTCCTACCATGCTGCCTTCTTCACCTTGCGAACCCAGCCTTCCTGCACCACAGAGGTATAACGGCAAGTACAGTGAGTGTCGAGAGTTCCTTACCCAGTGTCAACTCACCTTTGAGCTTCAGCCTACCACCTACACTACGGATCGCCGCAAGATTGCCTTTGTGATAACCTTGTTAGCTGGTAAGGCGCGAGCCTGGGCTACTGCTATCTGGCAGAGACAGGGACCTGAGTGCTCTGATTTCCAGCTGTTTACTGAGGAGATGCTGTGTGTCTTCGATCAAGCAGACATCAGTAAAGACGCAGCCAGAAAGCTCATGTCCATCCAGCAAGGGGGAAGCGTCGCAGACTACACCATCTTGTTCCGGACGCTCGCAGCAGTAAGTGGATGGAACAAGACTGCCCTGGTGTCAGCCTTCCACCATGGTCTGTCTGACCCCATCAAAGATGGTCTGGCTTCTATCGGATGCCCAAGTGACCTCGAAACACTGATCTCACATTCTACTCATCTGGACAACAGGATGAGAGAACGCCGCCAAGTCCTGAGCCTCCCCGGCCTCCCTGCCTCTACCTGGAGCCCATCTACCTCCTCCAGTGACTGTCCAGAACCCATGCAAGTTGGCCATACTCGCCTCTCCGCATCTGAGAGGGAGCGCAGAAGGAGGGACAAGTGCTGCATCTACTGTGGCAAGCCTGGTCACTTCCGAGCATCATGTCCCGAACTCTCGGGAAAAGGACCGCCCCGTCCAGCCGAGGGAGGGTTGTGACAGGGCCTACCCTCTCTCCCGGACTCCCTGGCCAAGGAATCTACATCCCGGTCTCCATCTCCTGGGGTGAGTCCGTCCACTCTTGTCAAGCTTTGTTAGACTCAGGGGCGGCTGGAAACTTTATGGATATTCACTTCGCCCAAAGTATCAATGTCCCGACTGCACCTCTTGAAGTCCCACTGTCTGTGTCTGCCCTGGATGGCCAAGCCTTAGGTGATGGAAGAGTCACCCAAGTAACTTCTCCAGTCTTCCTCCAGTCTCAAGGTCACAAGGAAGAAATATCCCTGCACCTGATTCCTTCACCTGAGTTCCCAGTTATTGTAGGTCTCCCTTGGCTTATCCGCCACAACCCTCATATAGCCTGGGCCACTAGCCAGGTTGTGGAGTGGGGTCCTGCTTGCTATGCCTCTTGTCTGCTCTCTAGCTCTCCTGTGTTTCCCGCCGAGCCTCCTGATCTCACAGAGTTATCTCAAATTCCCACAGAGTACTGGGATCTTAAGGAAGTTTTCAGCAAGAGCAGGGGCGCCGTTCTTCCTCTGCACCGTGCCTACGACTGTGCCATCGACTTGCTCCCTGGGACTACCCCTCTTCGTGGCAGACTGTTTTCCCTCTCTCAGCCAGAACGCAAGGCCATGGAGGAATACCTCAAAGACGCCCTGGTCTCTGGGTTCATTCGACCCTCCACCACACCCGCTGGTGCTGGCTTCTTCTTTGTCGGCAAGAAGGATGGGGGGCTCCGACCATGTATTGACTACAGGGTCCTGAACAAGATCACTGTGCGCAACCGATATCCCCTTCCGCTGATGTACACAGCATTCGACCTGCTCCAAGGCGCCACCGTCTTCACCAAGTTGGACCTACGGAACGCATACCACCTCATCCGTATCTGACAGGGAGACGAGTGGAAGACTGCCTTCAACACCCCGTCTGGGCACTACGAATACCAGGTGATGCCCTTCGGACTCACCAGCGCACCAGCTGTTTTTCAGGCCCTAATCAACGACGTCTTGAGGGACATGATTAACCTGTACGTTTTTGTCTACCTCAACGACATCCTTATCTTTTCCAAGACCATGCAGGAGCACCGCCACCATGTCCGCCAGGTTCTCCAGAGGCTGCTACAGAACAATCTGTTCGCCAAGGCCCAGAAATGTGAATTTCATGTTCCCGAGGTCTCCTTTCTGGGTTTTATTGTACGGACAGGCCAACTCCAAATGGACCCAGCCAAGACCCTGGCCGTCCAGGACTGGCCCACTCCCAAGTCCGTCAAAGAGGTTCAGTGGTTCTTAGGATTTGCTAACTTCTACCGCAAATTTATCAGGAACTTTAGTTCTGTAGCAGCACCCATGTCGGACCTCACCAAAGGGACAGGTGGATCTTATGTCTGGTCTCCTCAGGCAGAAAAGGCGTTCAAAGACCTCAAGGACTGCTTCTGCATGGCACCCATTCTGGTCCTCCCGGACACCTCCCAACCATTCATCGTGGAGGTGGACGCCTCAGACAGTGGTGTCGGTGTGGTGCTCTCTCAACGTTCGGAAGGAAAGCTGCACCCCTGCGCTTACTTCTCCCACCGCCTGAGTCCTGCAGAGTCCCAGTACGATGTGGGGGATCGAGAACTGCTAGCGGTCAAACTGGCCCTTGAGGAGTGGAGGCACTGGCTGGAGAGAGCACAACATCCATTCCTGGTTTGGACGGACCACAAGAACCCGGAGTACCTCCAGCAAGCCAAGAGACTGAACCCACGACAGGCTAGGTGGGCCCTGTTTTTCAGTCGGTTTGACTTCACCCTATCGTACCGCCCCGGCTCCAAGAACACCAAACCTGATGCACTGTCCAGGCTGTTCTCTGCCACTAACAGGGAGAGTGAAGTCAGGCCTATCATCCCTATATCCCAGATTGTGGCTCCTGTCTGCTGGGGTATTGAGGAGACCATTCGACAAGCTCAACGCCGGGACCCTGATCCTGGGACGGGGCCACCGGGTCTCCTGTACGTCCCTCGTCAAGTCTGGGCCAAGGTTCTCCAGTGGGGTCACTTTTCCCCTCTCACCGCCCACCCGGGAGCTCGGAGGACCCTGGACTTCCTGAAAAGACGCTTCTGGTGGCCTAACATGGAGAAGGAAGTGAGGTCATTCGTCCTGTCCTGTGAGGTCTGCACCAGAACCAAGAACCCACGACAGCGTCCCCAGGGTCTCCTGCATCCTCTGCCTATTCCCCAGCATCCCTGGTCCCACATGGCGGTCGACTTCATCACGGGTCTCCCTGAGTCTCAAGGTAACACTGTCATATTGGTCATAGTGGACAGATTCTTCAAGGCCTGCCGCTTTATTCCACTGTGCAAACTTGCCTCTGCCCTTGACACTGCTAAATTGTTGTTCACTCATGTCTTCTGAGTTTTTGGTCTCCCTCAGGACATCGTCTCTGACCGGGGGCCCCAGTTCTCCTCCCGAGTATGGCACGTCTTCTGCAAGAGCATCGGGGCCACTGCCAGCCTCTCCTCTGGGTTCCACCCCCAGTCCAACGGCCAGACGGAGAGGCTCAACCAGGACCTGGAAACCACCCTGCAAGGCCTGGCTATGGATAACCCGACATCGTGGAGCACCAGGCTGCCATGGGCAGAGTACGCCCACAACACCCTGCAGTCATCGGCCACCAAGCTGTCGCCATTCCAGTGCCAATTCGGGTTCCAGCCACCTCTGTTCCCGGACCAGGAGGAGGACGCGGGGGTGCCCTCGGTCAACCATTACGTGAGACGGTGTCGCAAGACCTGGAGCAAGGTCAGGAAGACCCTCATACAGACCTCCAGAACCAACCAGACTCAGGCCAACTGCCATAGGAGACCTGCCCACACTTTCCGCCCTGGGCAGCGGGTTTGGCTGTCCACCAAGGACCTTCCACTGTGGGTGGAGAACCGCAAGCTTGCTCCTCGCTACATTGGCCCCTTCAAGGTTGTAAGCAGAGTTAACCCTGTCTCCTACCACCTCTAGTTACCACGTACGCTAAGGATCAACCCCACATTCCATGTTTCCCTGTTGCGGCCCATACTGACGTCCACGTATGCCCCTGCCCCTAGGAACCCCCCGCCCCCCCGCATCATCCAGGGTTAGACTGTGTTCACCATGCGCCGCCTGCTGGACTCCCGCCGGGTTTGCGGGGGCCTCCAATATCTTGTGGACTCGGAGGGCTATGGCCCTGAGGAGCGTTGCTGGGTCCCAGCTTGGGACATACTCGATAAAGAACTTTGTCGGGATTTCCATTCAGCCCATCTTGATCATCCTTGGAACGTCAGGAGACGCTCCTAGAGAGGGGGGTTCTGTTAGGACTGGGACTGTTTTGGCCTCTAGAGGCCACTGTTATTTCCTTTTCTGGTCATGTTTGTTTTGGGCCTCTAGAGGTCACCACTGTGTTCTGTGTTTTGTTTTTGTCTTATTGCCTGTTTCCTGCCCCGCCCTGTCCTTAATTAGTTTGTGTATTTATACCCCTGAGTTCAGTCCTCTTGTCACGGAGTCTTTGTGCTGTTATGTTTAGCTTCAGTTACCTCTGTTCCGATTTCCTCGCCCGTGTCTTTGTGGTTTTTGTACTTTGCTTTCTTTTGGACTTTTTTGGACTTTGTGTTTTATCATTTTGGATCCTCTGAGTGTTTGTATTTTTGCCTCTTCTTTTTTGGTTTTTTGGCTCTTTGTTTCTTTGAACTTTTGTTTTTGTTCCTGGTTATCTTTTGAGCATTAGGATTATACTTTTGTTTTTGCCTTGGATTGTAAATAGTGTAAATATTGTAAATAATCCTTTTGATACTTTTTCTACTTCCGCCTCACGCCTCTGCATTTGTGTCATCCCCCTGGTGGCCTAGTGGGGGTTTGCTGGATTATCAAACCAGCGAACCAGGTTCGAATCCCAGCAAAACCCTAACACACTACACCTGATGTCAATTAACCTGTGTTTGTGTGTGTCTTCCCAGTGACCATGCCCTACATAAGAAGGGAGAGCATAGAGCAGAGGAGCTGAACCAGACGCCGATTGAGTGTGTGTCTGTTGTATTGACTTTATGTTCACAGAAAAGTGTGGCAATAAAAACCCGAGCTTTACCAACTTGATCTCTGTCCTGCCGTCCTCTATGCTCCACCCCTTGGTAGAACCGTTACAGTGGTGCTGGAGCGCAGAAGCCTAACAGCCCCATGGAGTCCTCCCCGTTCACCAAACTGGTCCATGCCCTCGCCACAGCCCAGCAAAGCCAGCAACAGGCACTAGTCACCCTCTGAAAGGAGCAGGAACAGCAGTTTGAGGCCCTGGTGTTGGCCCAGCAAGAAGATTGACAGGTGTTCTGGCACCTCCTCGCGTCGGCGGGGTCCACCAATGCTCCCACCGCGGGCCCGTCCCCCCTCAACCTAACAAAGATGGGCCCGCAGGATGACCCCGAGGCATTCATCATGCTCTTCAAGCAAGTTGCAGAGACCTCGGGGTGGCCGATGGAGCAGCGTGCGGCGCGCCTCCTCCCCCTGCTAATGGGAGAGGCGCAGCTGGCCATGCTACAGCTCCCCGCTGGCCTACGCGGACCTTCGCCGGGCCATCCTCCAGTGTGTGGGGCACACCCCTGAGCAGCAGTGTCAGCACTTCCATGCTTTGCGCTTGGAGGAAGTCGGCCAGCCGTTCGTGTTTGGCCAGCAACTCCGGGACGCCTGCTGGGGGTGGTTGAGGGCTGACACCCATGACGCCGAGGGGATCATTGACCAGGTGGTACTGGAGCAATTCTTCGCACGCTTGCCAGCAGGAACCGCAGAGTGGGTCCAGTGCCACCGCCCGGCGTCGCTGGATCAGGCGATCGAGCTGGCGGAGGACCATATGGCGGCTGTCCCGGCGGCAGGACAGCAGACAGCCTCTTCTCTCCTCTCCTCCTCTCTCTCTCTCTCCTCCTGTGACTTGTCCTTGCCCCATTCCCCCACCACCCGCGGTGCCCTCCCGTTTCTCCCTTCTGTGTCTGTCTCCCCCCCCCTCAGGTGAGTGAGCCCCAGAATACCAGTGCAGAGAGGAAGCCCAGGCCGGTTTGCTGGCGCTGCGGGGAGCCGGGCCACCTCCAACAACAGTGCACGGTAATGGAGGTGGGCGCGGTGGTTCGGATCCTTGATGCACCACGAGCCGCCCTCGATCGGGCCGGAGCGTATCGCATACCGGTGAGTATTCAAGGGGATACATATCAGGCGTTGGTGGATTCTGGTTGTAATCAGACCTCAATACACCAAAGCCTGGTGCAAAACGAGGCATTGGGGGGAGCACAGGGGGTGAAGGTGTTGTGTGTGCATGGGGACGTTCACAGCTACCCTTTGGTGTCGGTCCACATTTTTTTCCGAGGGGAAAAATTTATAGTGAAGGCGGCGGTTAATCCTCGCCTTACCCACTCTATAATTTTGGGGACTGATTGGCCGGGATTTCAGGATTTAATGACACACTTAGTGAAGAGTGGGTTCTGCCATTTAACAAGGGGAGGTCCTGGTGTCGCTTTGGCGGGAGCAGCTGTCACAGAGCCGTCTATGTCATCTCCACGTCAGAGTGAGGAGCCGCCGGCCCCTCCTCTCTCTGTTGGGGAATCCCTCACGGATTTCCCATTAGAGCAGTCGCGAGACGAGACTCTGCAACATGCGTTTGACCAAGTGAGAGTCAAATGCTCAAGCCGAACGCCACCCCGTCCTTCCCCTACTTCGCGATTATCAAGGATAGATTATACCGAGTGACGCAGGACACTCAAACTAAAGAGCGAGTCACGCAGCTTTTAATTCCGAAGAGCTGCCGGGAATTGGTATTCCAGGCGGCTCACTTTAATCCCATGGCTGGACACCTAGGGCAGGATAAGACACTAGCCCGAATAATGGCCTGATTCTATTGGCCGGGGATTCACGGCGATGTCCGTAGGTCGTGTACGGCATGCCGCGAATGCCAGTTAGTAAATCCAGCGGCCATTCCAAAAGCGCCTTTGCGCCCTCTACTATTAATCGAGACCCCGTTCGAAAGAATTGGGATGGATCTCATTGGGCCATTAGATCGGTCAACATGATGGTACCACTTTATATTAGTTCTGGTGGACTATGCAACGTGATACCCGGAAGCCGTGCCTCTTCGCAATATTTCAGCACGCAGTATTGCGGAGGCACTCTTCCGCGTCATCTCCCAAGTTGGAATCCTGAAAGAGATTCTGACTGATCAGGCACCTCGTTTATGTCACGAACACTAAACGAACTGTATGGGTTATTAGGTATTAAGCCGAGCCGCACCAACATGTATCACCCACAAATGGACGGTTTAGTTGAACGGTTTAATCGCACCCTCAAGAACATAATTAAAAAATGCGTAAGTGAGGACGCACGTAACTGGGATAAATGGCTCAAACCCTTGTTATTTGCAGTGCGAGAGGTCCCCCAAGCCTCCACGGGGTTCTCCCCGTTTGAATTATTATATGGGCGTAAGCCGCGCGGCATTTTAGATGTGCTGCGAGAAAATTGGGAGGAGGGACCTTCACCAAGTAAAAATGAAATTCAATACACTATTGACCTGCATGCAAAACTCCACACACACATGCACCTAACCCAGGAGAATTTGCGGCAGGCCCAAGAACGGCAAACCCGCCTGTACAACAAGGGTACGTGCCTTAGAGAGTTCGCTCCGGGAGATAAAGTACTCGTACTGTTGCCCACATCGAGCTCTAAATTGGTCGCCAAGGGGCAAGGACCCGTTGAGGTCACACGGCGAGTCGGGGACGTCGACTATGAGGTGAGGCGAACGGACAGGGGTGGGGCACTACAGATTTACCACCTCAATCTACTCAAACTCTGGAACGAGGAGGTCCCCGTGGCATTGGTGTCGGTGGTTCCGGAGAAGGCAGAGCTGGGGCCGGAGGTTCAAAAAGGCACATTGACATTGCATACCTCTCCGGTCCCCTGTGGAGACCACCTCTCCCCGACCCAACTCACGGAGGTTGCCCAGTTGCAGACCGAGTTTTCGGACGTGTTCTCGCCCCTGCCCGGCCGCACTAACCTCATAGAGCACCACATTGAGACGCCCCCGGGGGTGGTAGTGCATAGCCGCCCTTACAGGCTACCCGAACACAAGAAAAAAGTGGTTCGGGAAGAACTCGAGGCCATGCTCGAAATGGGCATCATCGAGGAGTCCCACAGTGACTGGAGCAGCCCTGTGGTCTTGGTACCCAAGGCCGACGGGTCGGTCCGGTTCTGTGTGGACTATAGAAAAGTCAACGCAGTGTCTAAATTCGACGCGTACCCAATGCCTCGTGTTGATGAGTTGCTCGATCAACTAGGCACTGCTCGCTTTTATTCGACACTGGATTTAATGAAGGGATATTGGCAGATCCCCTTGACTCCAGTATCCTGAGAAAAAACGGCCTTTTCCACACCGTTCGGTTTACACCAATTCGTCACACTTCCATTTGGGCTGTTTGGGGCGCTCGCTACATTTCAGCGGCTGATGGACAGGGTCCTCCGCCTCCACGCCACCTATGCAACCGCCTACCTCGGCGACATTATCATCTATAGTAATGACTGGCCGAGGCATCTCGAACATCTGAGGGCCATCCTTAGGTCGCTGAGACGAGCGGGTCTCACAGCCAACCCAAAGAAGTGTGCGATTGGGCGGGTGGAAGTACGGTATCTGGGCTTCCACTTGGGCAACGGGCAGGTGCATCCCCAAATTAACAAGACCGCAGCAATTGCGGCCTGCCCGAAGCCCAAGACCAAAAAGGGGGTGAGACAGTTCCTGGGGCTGGCTATTACCGTAGGTTTATACCTAATTATTCGGACGTCACCAGCCCGCTGACTGATCTCACTAAAAAGGGGACACCAGATCCGGTCCAGTGGATGGAGCAATGCCAGCGGGCTTTTTGTGAGGTAAAGGCCGCACTATGTGGGGGGCCACTTTTACACTCCCCTGACTTTTCTCTACCCTTTATGTTACAGACGGATGTGTCGGACAGAGGGCTGGGGGCTGTTTTGTCCCAGGAGGTGTAGGGGGAGGACCGCCCAGTCTTATACATCAGCAGGAAGCTGTCGGTGCATGAGGGGCGCTACAGCACAATCGAAAAAGAGTGCCTGGCAATCAAGTGGGCAGTCCTCGCCCTCCGTTACTACCTGCTGGGGTGCCCTTTCACCCTCTGTTCAGACCACGTGCCCCTCCAGTGGCTCCACCGCATGAAGGATGCCAACGCATGGATCACCCATTGGTATCTGGCACTCCAACCCTTTAATTTCAAGGTGGTCCACAGGCCAGAGGCGCAGATGGTCGTGGCGGACTTCCTCTCCCGTCAAGGGGGGGGGAGTCGGCCGCAGGCCGGACGGCCGCCCGGCCTGAGTCGGGCAGTGGGGGCATCTGGCAGCGGGGGCATGGTCAAGTGCCGGTCTGTGACAGGAGGGTGGAGTCAGGGAAGGTAAGTGGCAGAATCACTATACCTGATGTCAATTAACCTGTGTTTGTGTGTGTCTTCCTAGTGACCGCGCCCTACTTAAGGACGGAGAGCGTAGAGCAGAGGAGCTCATCCCCGAACCAGACGCCGATTGTGTGTGTGTCTGTCATATTGACTTTATGTTCACTGAAAAGTGTGGCAATAAAAACCCGAGCTTTAGCAACCTGATCTCTGTCCTGCCGTCCTCTGTGCTCCGCCCCTTGGTAGAACCGCTACACCCCCTTTCAAGTGGTAACTTGCAAGGGGGCTTTCTCGAATGAAAGAATTTCACCCGGAGAAGAGCACTCTACCTTTCCACACCTATCATTATATACTTGTCAAAAATAGCACAATAGATATCTTCTTAATCTTAGCGTGTCCAGCCTTGGTACCCTCCCCATCATAAAACATTGTCCTGACATGTACACATGTTTATACTAACCTACAAAATAGAACACAAACAGCATACTTCATCTTATATAAACATGAGACACAGTGTCTGACCTTCTAAGAATATAAGCGGCACGAGTTCTCTAAAAATTATATTTTTCCCTCTACACAGTGTCTCTGAAGCTTACCTTTCTAAAGATCACTAAAAGCATAAGGAAAGTCTAAAAATTAGATTTTCCTCTACACATTCCCCCTTTTATCAATTCTTTGATAACTATAAAAACAAAAAAACTTTCCCTCATACAATCTTCTGTTTCCTGTCTCTCCTGTACAGGTTTTAACAGGCATGTCATTCACAGGGAAAAATGGAAACTATTATACTGCTGGTTTTGTGAGACGTAGACATCTCTACACAAATAGCAAATTAACAGAAGTAAATATGCAGATTCACATTATATAAATCAAACATAATTATAAACATTAAATTTCATAACAAACATCACTATTCAACCAACAACAAGCATAAGTAAAGCATAAGCAGTTCATAATTGTCCACATTCGAAAAGGATCTCATAACTCTCACAAGACCTCTGAAGCCAAACCATGAGCTCCTCTGAATACATCTGGCAATTTTATTTTTAATTTTCATAACTGCATACAGCATTTATCATCATCGTTATCATCATCTCTCATACATTGTAGAACACAGTACAATTAAACAGATCAAGAGCAACACACACATTACCAGTGTGAGTATGGTCAACAACCATTCTCCATTGGAGAAACCATGAATATCTGGAATCATCAAGGGGCTATGGGGCTGTCACCACTTCTCGCATATGAGCAGTGATGATGTTCTAATAGTTGTCTTAGCAGCTGCCATGCCAGCCTGTTGATCTTGTTTAATGCTGCTGTTGTTCCTCCTCCCAGGAATAGCGACCACCCCACATTGGCTCCAGGTGATGACCAGGGGTCAGCAAGGACATACCCATTATATCTAGTGGGTGTTGATCTTATGTATCATGTGGTGAACTTTGTTCTGAAATGGATTATTCTGAGCAATCATTAGGCCATTCACTGTATGATGTATATCCTTAGGCATGTTTGTATTACAAAGTAGTTTTCCTATAAAAAGGACAAATTGCATATCGTTTCCGTAACACTTAGTCAATGACTCAGTTACTGCCATCACTCCATTTATTACCATGATGAATAGGATTAAAGTGCATATCCTGGGCCAAATTCTTTTTTTTTTTATGAAAGAATGTCCCTTTACACACTCATCCAGAAGGGTAATTTTGCACAAGGCCATCTGTCTACAGCAGAAAAAAATAAAAGAACAAAACGAGTCTGGAAAAATCCCAAGGGAGTCTGGAGCCAGATTCGTGCTGTCACCTGTGGAACCGCCAGCAGGCTGTGAGAGCTTTCACAGTTTCAGTGCACAGCCTGTGTAGACCAAGTTGAGCAGCTAGCGATTTTGCATTGAAATATGGAATTGTCTCCTGAGCGCAATGTGGGAAACGATGAGTACTAATCCCATCAAGATTGGTGTTGCTACACCCTCCTACGATACATCTGTTCACCATTTTAATAATTACGTGATAACGTTGAAGAAATTTGCAGAAAACCACCAGGTCATTTTCTCATAAACAAACCAGCACTGACATAGGATTCAGAGGGAGGCGTCTCGCACGTGACGTCACGAAAATCAATGTTTCCCAGGAAATCCAAATGCCAAGTTTTTTCAGAGGTGGACCAATTCGCCTCAAATGGCTTGATTTCAACTGAATTTTTCTGGTATTGCACAAGCTAAAAACATTGCACAAAATACAAACTCTGACAGATATTTGACCAAAGTTTAATATAAAATAGGAGAATTACATTGATCTTGCTCCTGAATTTACCTGTGATATGCACTTTAAGCTTAGGAATAGACTTAGAATTGCTACTGAATTCATTCTTGATTTTCTAGGTCTTTGGCTGTGTGATGTTAGTTATATTAGCTACTAATAGTTGTGCTTTGCCCTAAGGAAAGCACCTACTACAATTAGGCATGTGCCCCAGCAACTTACAAATCCAGGTGATGGGTGATTGATATAGCAGCATCAGATAAAGAAACACTGATAGGTGCCATTAGAGGATAACACTTCACCATTCTTGATGTATTTTGGTGCCCTGAGTGCATGCATGCCCTTTCACACTCTTCCAACTTCACCGAACTCCATAACACCCCACTAGCCTCACCTACTCACTGCTCTCTTCCTCCTTCATCTCAGATGATTCCTCTTTGTCCTCCTGGCAATGGTATGTGCTTGCAGTGTGAGGCGTGAATCCAAGTGGCTCTTTGCCCCAACCTTAACAGCTGTTTGCATCATCATCAGCACCTCATATGGTCCCAACCACCACAATCCAATTGCCAGGCTTCAAATCGTGAACTGGTCCAGGCGTGTGTCCTTCACCTACTTGTGAGTGATAGCAAGAAAGAAAAAAAGATCCATACAATAAAACATGGGGCGGCATGGTGGTGTAGTGATGTAGTGGAAGGGAGGGCCTTCACCCAATTCAGGCCAATATCTTGACAGTATTTGGTCAGTTTAATATTCAATGTGCCATTTTCTCTCTCTACTGCACTTGCACTTACCAGGTGATAGGCACAGTGGTGTCTTAAGTCAAAGCCCATCACCTCACTTGTTTCAATGCCTGGCTAACAAATGGCAAACCATTATCACTGCTAATTTTCTTTGGCATGCCCCAACATGGAATAATTTCAGTCAGCAGGGCCTTTGCTACTGCACCTTCATCTTGTTTGGAGGTTGGAAACCCACTTAGACAATATATCAGCAATCACTAGACAGTACTTTTGCTTATTGGGCAAGCACTCAATGAAATCCATCTTCAAATTATCAAACAGCATATCTGGTGTTGGTTGCGCAGCTGTAGGCATACTCTGACCTTTCAGTTCCCCCAGGATTTTGCGGGCTGTTTTTGTGATTGTTGCAGGCTAAAATGTTGTGGGGGGTTTTCCAAAAAATTGCGATGAAAGTTGCGGTGTTTTTTAGGTTTTTGTTGCGATTACATTGCGGGAGGAAGTGAAACTTGTGAGAAATTGTTGCGATTTTCTCTTTTTGTGATTAAAATTGAGTGATAAGTTATTACTGAAAAACTATTGATTAAAAAAACAAAGACACTGAGAAATGGTCCTATAAACAACTTTACCAATATAAAAGATTACCAGGACTACAAAAATGCAGAAAAATAGGCTTTACTTATTCAAATGCACCTGTTGGTTCAAAAGTTAAAGTGCATAGAACCTCACAGCACAACATGAAGTTACCTTAAAATATAATATAAATGCCTCAGCTTTCATGTAAGAAAAAAAACTATTAATACTAGTACTGTGTGCAGGCAGTCTCTCCTGAAGACTAAATTAAACAACAATAATTATAAACTAATAAAATAAATGCCTCAGGCGACATAGAAGAAAAAAAACAATTTGAACAGAATCTCACAGTATGATGCTGAAGCTGCCTAAACAATGGAAAATAAAATACCATTTTGGCAAAAATGTTGGCATCCATTAATTTCTTGTATTAAGTAAAAAAAATAATGTAAAGTGCACACAGTCCTTCACTGTAAACATAACACTTTCAGTAACAGAATTTAAGCCTACATAAACACTAACTCGCACATGCTGCTTCTCTTGAACGTATACACGGAAGTAAGCAGTGTTGCCAGATACTGCTGATGTTTTCCAGCCCAAAATATTTTCAAAACCCGCCAAAATGTACTTGAAACCACCCAATTGGGCGGGAATCGCCCAATCTGGCAACACTGGAAGTAAGGCGGAAGGTAGCTTGTCGACATCACCTCAAGACGATGCCAACGATTGGTCAAATTTGCGGGAAAGTTGCGGTGATTAGATATAATTGCAACACCGCCCTGAATTCACGGGGATTGGTTGAATTTGCGTTGAAGCTGCAAATCGCAAAATCACGAAATCCTGGAGGGTCTGACCTTTCCCTATACTGTGCACAGCACAGATGGGACATTTTTCAAAAATATATTGGGGGGAAAAAACACTGAAAACACCTTTGTAAACCAATACATAGCCACATAACTCATTCCTCCTTTTGATACATGGTCTAATTGCCTTCGCCCATTTGGTTGTTATATGAATGTTATAGATCGAGAGTAAATGTGTTACATTAGAGCTATGATACTCACAAAAACTATCGCAACATTACCACTAAGTTATTCCATTGATTTTAATAGTTTAGCAAAAACTATTAGACACTTGAATTAATGATGAATGAAATTATGAGACTGATCCCTTTTTACAGCTTGATAGCTGCACAAAGTGATTCATGTTTGCTTAATAGCTGCAAAAAGTGATTCCTGTTTGCTTTATAGCTGCGCAAAGTGATTCATGTTTGGGTTAGAACTGCACAAAATGAGTCATGTTAGCTTTGTAGCTGCACAAAGTGATTCATGTTAGCGTTATAGCTGCACAAAGTGATTCATGTGAGCTTTTTTAGCTACACAAAGTGATTCATATTAACTTTATAGCTGCACAAAGTGATTTATGTGAGCTTTATAGCTGCAGAAAGTGATTCATGTTGGGATTATAGCTGCACAAAGTGATTCATGTCAGCTTTATAGTTGCACAAAGTGATTCATGTTAGGAGAAAAGCTGCACAAACTGATTCATGTGAGGATTATAGCTCATAAAGTGATTCGTATTTGTTAAGACTGGGACTGTTTTGGCCTCTAGAGGCCGCTGTTATTTCCTTATCTAGTCATGTTTGTTTTGGCCTCTAGAGGCAGCCTCTGTTCCTGTGTTTTGTGTTTGTGTTGATTGCTTGTTTGTCTTCATTAGTGTCACCTGTGTTCAATTTATTTGGTGTATTTATACTCCCTCTGTTTGGTCCCTAGTCACGGAGTCTTTATGCTATGCTATTAGTGCTAGTTCCCTCTGTCCCATGTACCTTGCCTGTGTCTTAGTATTCTTGGTTTTTGTTGCTTTCTTTTGGACTTTGTGGATTTTTGTTTTGACCTTTGGATCTTCTGAGCTTTTGAGTTTTTGTCTCTTCTTTTCTGAGTTGGGTTTTGGACATTGAACCTTGGGATATTTTTATTTTTGTATATATTCTGAGCTTTTGGATTATTCTTTTTGTTTTTCCCTTGGATTGTATATATTGTAAATAAACTGTTTTTGATACTCTACTTTCACCTCACGCCTCTGCACTTGAGTCATCCCCCTGGTGGCCTAGTGGGGGTTTGCTGGATTATCCACCAGCGACCCAGGTTCGAATCCCAGCAAAACCCTAACAGTATTAGGGTTATAGCTGCACAAAGTGACTCATGATAGCTTTATAGCTGCACAAAGTGATTCATGTTAGGTTTATATCTTGCACAAATTGATTCATATTAGCTTTATAGCTGCACAAAGTGATTCATGTTAGCTTTATCACTGCACAAAGTTATTCATGTGAGCTTTTTTAGCGACACAAAGTGATTCCTATTAAATTTATAGCTGCAGAGAGTGATTCTTGTTAGCATTATAGCTGTGCAAAGTGAATCATGTGAGGATAAAAGCTACACAAAATGATTCATGTTAGGATTATAGCTCAAAAAGTGACTCATGTTAGGGTTATTGCTGCACAAAGTGATTCATGTTCACTTTATCGCTGCACAAAGTGACTCATGATAGCTTTACAGCTGCACAAAGTGATTCATGTTATGGTTATAGCTTGCACAAATTGATTCATGTTAGCGTTATAGCTGCATAAAGTGATTCATGTTTGCTTTATAGCTGCACAAAATGATTCATGTTATCTTTATAGCGGAACAAAATGATTCATATTAGAGTTGTAGCTGCACAAAGTGATTCATGTTAGTTTTATAGCTGCACAAAGTGATTCATGTTAGCTTTATCGCTGCACAAAGTGATTTATGTGAGCTTTTTTAGCGACACAAAAGTGATTCATATTAAATTTATAGCTGCACAAAGTGATTCATGTTAACTTTATAGCTGCACAAAGTGAATCATGTGAGGATAAAAGCTGCACAAAATGATTCATGTTAGGATTATAGCTCAAAAGATGACATGTTAGGGTTATAGCTGCACAAAGTGATTCATGTTCGCTTTATCGCTGCACAATGTGACTCATGATAGCTTTACAGCTGCACAAAGTGATTCATGTTAGGTGGGGTTTACATTAGACTGTATCAGCGGATCATCAGATTAACGTTTTTAAAACGATTAGTGTGCACACAGCAACACCAATACACGGATACGCTCGGCTCCGCAGGCATCCTGCGCTCCAAATCACTCCGCCCTGAACAGCGAGTGCCCTCTGAAGGGTGCGCACTCCGGCCCTGTGCAGCTTACAGAGCGCGCGAGTATAGCGCACGAGCTGTGATTCGGGACTGAGCCGCTGTGTGATCCCAGCGCATATCACTTACCACTTGCAAGTGGAAGGATGGCAAGCCTAAAGACAATCATAACTACACAATGGGCAGTATTTGCATCAGTATTTGCAGTATTTTCATACTGCAAATACTCTTTAATGAAAGGTGATACAAGGCGGAAGTCCGCGCCGTTTTTCAGCAGTCGCGTCACATGACCAACGCCAGCGAATCAGGAAGGTGGATGTCACAGTGACGTTGTCCAATGACGATGCCAGCTAGAGCTCAGCACAGCGTATCCGCGTATTCTCAATGTTTACACAGCACCGGACCAGACACGATCTAGATTGAATACGTGGACCCTGGCGGATTCCCGTTTCCTGGCGTTAATTGAGTCACGTTAGCTTTATAGCTGCACAAAGTGATTCATGTTAGCTTTATAGCTGCACAAGTGATTCATGTTTGCTTTTTAGCTGTACAAAGTGATTCATGTTAGCTTTATAGCTGCATAAAGTGATTCATGTTTGCTTTATAGCTGCACAAAGTGATTCATGTGAGGGTTATAGCTTGCACAAATTCATTCATGTTAGTGTCATAGCTGCATAAAGTGGTTCATGTTTGCTTTACAGCTGCAAAATGTGATTTCATGTTAGGGTTGCTGCACAAAGAGATTCATGTTTGCTTTATAGCTGCACAAAGTGATTCGTGTAAGCTTTATAGCTGCACAAAGTGATTCATGTTTGCGTTATAGCTGCATAAATTGAGTCACGTTAGTTTTATAGCTGCATAAATTGATTCGTATTAGAGTTATAGGCTATAACTCTAATACGAATCAATTTCGTATTAGCTGCACAAAGTGATTCATGTTTTGGTTATAGCTGCACAAAGTGATTCATGTTAGCCTTATAGCTGCACAAAGTGAATCATGTTCGGGTTATAGCTGCAAAATGTGATTCATGTGAAGGTTATAGCTGCACAAAGTGATTCATGTTAGCTTGAGAGCTGCAAAAAGTGATTCATCATAGCTTTTTAACTGCACAAAGTGATTCATGTTCACTCTTTAGCTGCACAAAGTGATTCATGTTAGCTTTATAGCTGCACAAAGCGATTCATGTTAGTATTATAGCTGCATAAATTGAGTCACGTTAGCTTTATAGCTGCATAAACTGATTCGTATTAGACTTATAGCTGCACAAAGTGATTCATGTTTGGGATATAGCTGCACAAAGTGACTCACGTTAGCCTTATAGCTGCACAAAGTGAATCATGTTCAGGTTATAGCTGCAAAAAGTGATTCATGTTAGCTTGAGACCTGCAAAAAGTGATTCATGTTAGCTTTTTAACTGCACAAAGTGATTCATGTTCGCTCTTTAGTTGCACAAAGTGATTCATGTTAGTATTATAGCTGCATAAATTGAGTCATGTTAGCTTTATAGCTGCATAAAATGATTCGTATTAGAGTTATAGCTGCACAAAGTGATTCATGTTTGGGATATAGCTACACAAAGTGACTCACGTTAGCTTTATAGCTGCACAAAGTGAATCATGTTCAGGTTATAGCTGCAAAATGTGACTGTCACTGAACAGACTCCTCTGGTTCCTGATGACGGTGTGCAGAGGGTGACTGGCATCGTCCATGATGTTCAATAGTTTGTCCATAGATCTCTTCTCTGCCACCGTCTCCAGAGAGTCCAGCTTCATGCCGACCACAGAGCCGGCCCACCTGATCAGTTTGTCCAGCCTGGATGTGTCCTTCTTGGATGTGCTGCCCTTCCAGCACACCATGGTGTAAAACAGGACACTGGCGACCACAGACTGACATCTACAGGAGTTTCCTGTAGATGTTAAAGGACTGCAGCCTCCTAAGGAAGTATAGCCTGCTCTGTCCCTTCCTGTATAAGTGTTTGGTGTTGCAAGTCCAGTCCAGCTTGCTGTCCAGCCACAGCCTGAGGTACTTGTAGGAATCCACAGCCTCCACCTTGACTCCCTCGATCAGAATTGGTCGTGACCTTGGTCTGACCCTCCCAAAGTCAATGACCAGCTCCTTGGTCTTCGAGGTGTTGAGCTGCAGATGGTTCCTGTTGCACCACACAGCAAAGTCCCTCACCAGGCTCCTATACTCCTCCTCTCTGTCATCACTGATGCACCCAACGATGGCTGTGTCATCGGCAAACTTCTGAATATGACACAGCTCCGAGTTGTAGCAGAAGTCCGCATTGTACAGGGTGAAGAAAAGATGGGCCAGCACCGTGCCCTGAGGTGCTCCGGTGCTGCTAATCACAGTGTCAGACGTGATGTCCTTCAGCCTGATATTCTGCAGCCTGTCAGTGAGGTAGCTGGAGATTCAGGTGACCTGGCAGGGGTCCACTCGCATCCTGTTCAATTTGTCCTGAAGCAATAGGGGCTGGATGGTGTTGAAGGCACTCAAGAAGTCTAAGAAGAGGATCCTCACTGTGCCAATTCCCTTACCCAGATGCAAGTGGGCTCGGTGTAGCAGGTAGAGGATGGTGTCTTCCACACCAACACCTGCCCAGTACGCAAACTGCAGACAGTCCTGGGCATGTTGTACCTGGGCTCTGAGGAGGTTGAGGAAGAGCCACTCCAAAGTCTTCATCAGATGTGAAGTGAATGCCACCGGTCGGAAGTTGTTCAGCTCACTGGGCTGATTCTTTTTGGGAAATGGAACAATACATGATGTCTTCCAGAGGGTGGGCACTCTCCCCAGCTGCAGGCTGAGATTGAAGATGCATTGGAGTGGTTCACCCAGTTCAGCAGCGCAGGTCTTCAGTAGTCGGGGACACACCTTGTCCGGGCCTGCTGTTTTCCTGGGGTGAAGCTTCCTCAGTTGACCTCTGACCTGGTCTGCAGTAATGCATGGAGGAGTCTGTGTTGAGGTGGGGGATGGGGGGAGGAGTGGGCTGCTGTGATGACTGGGGGGAGGTGTGTTGAGGGAAGAAGGAGAGATGACTGCAGTGAGGGAGAGGGTGGGGGGGGGACGTGGGCTGGTTGAACCAATTGAAGAAGTCATTCAATTCATTTGCCCTCTCCACTGTCCCCTCAATGACTCTGGTCTTTGTATTGTCCTCTGGTCTTTGTATTGTATAGCTGCATAAAATTATTCATGTTAGGGTTATAGCTGCACAAAGTGATTCATGTTCGCTTGAAAGCTGCAGAAAGTGATTCATATTAGGGTTATAGCTGTATAAAGTGATTCATGTTAGGGTTATAGCTGCACAAAGTGATTCATGTTAGGGTTATAGCTGCACAAAGTGATTCATGTTAGCTTTTTAGCTGCACAGAGTGATCCATGTGAGCTTTTTAGCTGCACAGAGTGATTCATGTTAGCTTTATAGCTGCACAAAGTAATTCATGTTAGCTTTATAGCTGCACAAAGTGATTCATGTTAGGGTTATAGCTGCATGAAATGAGTCATGTTTGCTTTATAGCTGCACAAAGTGATTCATGTTAGCTTTATCGCTGCACAAAGTGATTCATGTTCGCTTTATCGCTGCACAAAGTGATTCATGTTAGCTTTATAGCTGCTCAAAATGAGTCATGTTCGCTTTATAGCTGCACAAAGTGATTCAAGTTAGGGTTATAGCTGCATGAATTGAGTCATGTTTGCTTTATAGCTGCACAAAGTGATTCCTGTTAGGGTCATAGCTGCACATAGTGATTCATGTTAGCTTTATAGCTGCATAAAATGAGTCATGTTTGCTTTATAGCTGCACAAAGTGATTCAGGTTAGCTTTATCGCTGCACAAAGTGATTCATATTAGCTTTCTAGCTGCAGAAAGTGATTCATATTAGCTTTTTAGCAGCAGAATGTGATTCATATTAGTTTTATAGCTGCACAAAGTGATTCATATTAGCTTTTTAGCAGCAGAAAGTGATTAATTTTAGCTTTCTAGCTGCACAAAGTGATTCATATTAGCTTTATAGCTGCAGAAAGTTATTCATATTAGCTTTTTAGCTGCAGAAAGTGATTCATTTTAGCTTTTTAGCAGCAGAAAGTGATTCATTTTAGCTTTATAGCTGCAAAAAGTGATTCATGTTAGCTTTATAGCTGCACAAAGTGATTCATGTTAGTTTTATATCTGCATAAAATGAGTTATGTTCGCTTTATAGCTGCAAAAAGTGATTCATGTTAGCTTTATAGCTGCACAAAGTGATTCATGTTAGCTTTATAGCTGCACAAGCTGCACAAAGTGATTCATGTTAGCTTTTAGCTGCACAAAGTGATTCATGTTTGGGTTATAGCTGCATAAAATGAGTCATGCTTGCTTTATAGCTGCACAAAGTGATTCATTTTAGCTTTTTAGCTGCACAAAGTGATTCATATTAGGGTTATAGCTGCATAAAATGAGTCATGTTAGCTTTATAGCTGCACAAAGTGATTCATTTTAGCTTTATAACTGCACAAAGTGATTCATGTTAGTTTTACTGTATATAGGGTAACCAGATTTCCCGACTCTAAAACCAGTACACTTTGCGCATGACCATGATACTCATGCATGCACCCGTGTTTTGATGTAAACATGCACCGGCTCAAACCATGGCTCAGACAGGTGCTTTTATCATTTTGTAGAAGCTCACTTTTATCAATATTTCAGAGAATAATCAAGTATTTTCTTGTTATCTACATGTACTACTATCACAATTCAGTTAAAATAAGAAAGACAACAGATGTGATGATAGGGAATAGGCTAATAGCCTAAATTTCAACTGATTTCTTTCACCTTTGTGAAGACGCCAAGAAAATGCATTGCTTGCATATTAACATCAACATTTTATGCGATTAATTAAGAAAAACAATAGGCTATGCATTGTAACAGGAACGAGCACATGAGCCTAATCATTGTCACCTCCGAACCTTTACCCAAAATGCCTCTGTTTAATCTTAACCAGTGTAGGCTATTAACTATTTTGAAAACGTGAACCCTGAGTTGACAAAAGCATCAAACAAGTCAAGACAATCTGTGATACAGATTAAAGACAGATGATACAGATGAAAGACAACAAAAACAAGTTTCAGAAACACAGCCACCCACCCCACCCTAAAGAAGATGCCATTTTATTGCATATATTTACATGATGAGTGAATTTGCTCCAGTAGTGTTTTATTGCCCGAGAGACTGCTGTGAAACTGCGAGCAAGTATCGTCGAAATTGGCCTGGGTAATGAGCAAGGCTTTGAGAGTAGGCACGGTCATGCGATTCTTCTCATCAGTCCAGGTGTTGCTTATTAGTGAAAATATTCGCTCAACTGGAGCATTGGTGCCAGGTAGGCACATAGGAAACTGGCAAAGCTGGCTGAATTTGCTGTCAGGAATCTCCCTACTCTTAAAGTGTGCGAACATCTCTGCCCAGTAGGGCTGGGTATCGATTCAAATTTCAAGAATCAATTCGATTCCGATTCTGAAGCTTCAGAATCGATTATCACGACTCTATACGATTCGATGCGATCCGATCTCGACTTGATTCGATCCAATCCAATATCGATTCGGGTTAGTGTTATTAGAACCATTTTTGACTGTGTAGTTAAGCAACATATTAATACTTGTATTATATTGACATTCAGCAGCAAATTAATCAAGTATTGGTAGTTAATGATGGCTGTAAGACTGGTGAAAATGATAATGATCAAACCCCCTCACAGAAAGGCGAATCAAGACAGCAAACAGAGGATGCCAGAGGTCTCTATACCTGCAACAATAGTGTCCAAATGAAACACTAACCTGGTGCATTATTAAGATTAAGAATTCACCCAAAAGCTGTTGCTGTTGCACATAAATTCATTTTTATTTTATAATGTGAAAAAAGAGATTCTTAGCCAGTGTAAATGTAAACAGATTGCTGGTTACTGGCTTCAAAGTAACCTAACGGTCATTATACCATTTGTAAATAAGAACCAAAGGTACAGCACCTTAGGAAACATAAGTGTCTCACAGTTTTGTGTAAAATCTTCAAAATATAAAAAGTATAAAACATTCAATTGCCTTTAAAGTGCGAACATGTAAACAGGACATTTAAACTTAAACTTTAAATTTACCTTAAATTTTAAACTTAAATAAATAATAAACCTTAAATTTCAACTTCAGACTGTAAATAAAAATGCTGTTTCCTGTTAAAGTGCACACAAAAATAAATTCTGACTGGACCTTAAACTTGACCTGAGACAGACTGGGTAAACTGTCCATCAACTGCCATCACTTGGGTACAAAAAGATTCTTCTGCAGAAAAAGGAGCTCATTTACATGCCCAGGAGTAAGGCAGCTTCTTTTTGCAGTAATGATATCGCCTGTGGTTGAAAAAACCCTCTCAGATGCAACACTGGTCCCAGGGACACAGAGATAGCGCTTTGCCATACGAGCCAAAAAGAGGATACTCCTTCTCATTCTCTCTCCACCAGGCCAAAGGATTGTCCTTTAGTCCTGCAGGTCTCCTTGCCCTGTACCTCCTGATCTCATCTTCTGCCTCTTCTGCTTGTGTCTTCTGTGCTCCTCTCTCCTTTTCTGGTCTGTAGGCTTCCCCAAAGAGACACTCCAAGGCGCTGGATGGCTTGGGGTTAGGTGCAGGGGGTTGGGGTCCCACCTCCTCCTCCTCCTCTCCATCAGCTTCATCACCAGCATCATCTTGCTGTGTGAGAGAGTAGAGAGAGAAAATGTGTATTATATACAGAGCTATACATGTGAGTCAGAGAGAGAGTTTGCTTTATTTTTTTCCACAGGGCTTCTTCTTATTACTTACATTAGATGTTTCTTCCTCCATCCAACTGATTACTTCAGTCTGGAGTCTGGAAAAGGTGATGTCTCGCTCCTCCTCGGTGAGGAATGGGAGGGCTTTGAAGCATGGATCAACAGCTGAGGTGACGCAGCATGTCCTTCTGGTTCAAATACCTGAAATTTACATTTTCCACATTTAAATTTAAATCTATCTATACCACCACAGAAGGATAATAATGTTTTCTTTAATTATGTTTCCTTTAATACAGTTACATATATACACACACACAAGCAAGCAATGCAGCTGTCTCTCTCTATCTCTCTCTCTCTCTCTCTCTCACACACACACACACACACACACTGCAGCTTTCTCTCCCACACACAAGCAAGTAATGCAGCTCACACACACACACACACACACACACACATGCGCCTACCTTGTGCTCAGGTTTTTCTTTATCTCATCCTTGATGTCCTTAACAAGTTTGGAGTCTTCTGGGAGACTGGTCATCTCGTTGAGCAGCAGGGCCTGCAGGGGTGTGATCACTGAGAGAGTTGGGGTCTTTTCCTCCGACATGACTTGAGTTGCTGTCTTCATTGGCTTCAGAGCTCTGACCACATCTTCTGCAGCTGTGATGTCGTCCTCTTTCAGACTGCATAGATCCTTTTCACTTCTGCGGACTTCGGGAGAGAGCAGAGCAGCAGAAATTGCAGGTTGCTGCTCCAGAAAGCGTTCGAGCATTTCCAGAGCACTATTCCACTGGGTCACGACATCAAGCGTGAGCTTGTGTGCTTTCAGTTGCAGTAGTGTCTGCTTTTCTTTGAGGATACGGGTGGCTGTCGTACTGCAATGAAAGAACTTCGCAATGTGCCTCACTCTCCCAAGCAGGCATACAATATTTGGGAGTTTGAGACCGGCTTGCGAGGCGAGGTTGATTATGTGTGCAAAGCAGCCGATAAGACTTAGCCCCATGATCTCAACCGCACGCACCATATTGGCGGCATTGTTGGTCACTATGGCTGGGTCTTTGCTCATCAGCCCCCACTCCTCTAATGCCGCAGTCAACATTTCAGCTAGACTGGCAGAGCGATGGTCAGTTTCAACTTCTGTGGTTTGTAGTACATACGAGATAAGGTTCCACTCCTCATCTATGTAGTGTGCGGTCACACTGATGTAAGATTCTGTAGCCACTGATGTCCATGTATCACTAGTAATGCCCACCCTCTCTGCTGACTGAAGCTTACATTTCACCTTTTCTTTTACTGACTGATACATGCTTGGGATGACTTCTTCAGACAGACGTTTGCGAGACACCATAACGTAGTGTGGTTCCGTTACTTTCAATAGCCGCCTAAAGCCCTCGTTTTCGACAACGGAATACGGTCAAATATTGTTACAAACGAAGCCCGCAATCGCCGCAGTTATTTTGCAAGAACATGCAGAATTTGCAGGTAGTTGTAAAGTTTCCTTCAGTTTCACCTGTTGCGGCCCGGTGGATGGCTTGGAGTTGGACATGAGATCTGGGTGATGTCGCATCAAGTGGTTTCTGAGGTTGGTCGTATTCCCACAGTACTTCACCTCCATTTGGCATGCCCTGCAAATAGCTTTGCTTTTGTCAAGCACATCGTATTTTTTGTCGCTTCTGAAGCCGAAATGGTGCCAGACATTGGCTTTCAGTTTTTCTGGCGTCTTCAAAGCCGAGACTTGGCTATCGCTGCTACTAATGTCCGACGCCATGTTCAGACCCCGCCTGCGCGAATTCAATGACGCGACGAGTGGGGTTAAAGTTCACCGGGGAAAAATGCAATTTAAAAAAAATCTATCTTTGGACGTACGAATAGATCTTCAGGAAATAATATGCAAATCGATTCAGAATCAGAAAATCGATTTTTTCAACACAGCAGTGCTGCCCAGTGCTCATCCTTTGGCTTGCCATCAGCGCTCCACTGAGCCACCTTCTCAGTGGTATATAGCCACACAGATGACATCTCGTCAAACAGCTGGGTCTCGTCAATGTGACATTGATGCAATCTTGACGACACGTACTGGAAGGACAATTCAACCTCATCCCATTGAGGGACAGTGTTGAGGAGAGTCCAG
Organism: Neoarius graeffei; assembly: GCF_027579695.1. Taxonomy (NCBI): domain Eukaryota; kingdom Metazoa; phylum Chordata; class Actinopteri; order Siluriformes; family Ariidae; genus Neoarius; species Neoarius graeffei. Next base: position 12,347,591 of record NC_083587.1, read on the forward strand.
GAGAGGACCTCTATCTCATTAAATGGAGCTCCCCATTCCTTCAAGTATGAAATGCAACACTCGTAAAAGGCGCAGATGGTGTTGAGAAATTCCACTGCCTTTCGTGGATCATCAAGGGCGCCCAGAAGATTCTTCACCTATAAAAGTGAATAATTTCCCAATTTTCCAAATTATTAACAGATAAGTTTCAAATCAATTTATTGGCTAATGTTTCATGTTTGTTTCCACACACTATGTATAACCTAAGCCTAATGTTAGGGCAACGTAGGAAGAATTATGCTTTATGGAGATGCTGATTAAATTCATCCAACAGGACTTGGCACCTGCCCACACTGCCAAAAGTAGCCTAATACCTGGTGTGGCAGTGGGGGCGTGGTCAAGCGTCGGTCTGTGAACGGAGGGCGGAATCAGGGAAGGTAAGTGGCAGAATCACTGCACCTAATGTCAGTTAACCTGTCTTTGTGTGTCTTCCCCAGTGACCGCACCCTATATAAGGAGAGAGAGAGAGCAGAGGAAGGGAGCTCTCTCCCCAACCAGACAACTTATGTGTGTGTGCGTGTATGTGTGGCTGGGAGATTGTAAAGTCACTGAAAAGTGCAAAAATAAAGAGTTTTTGAAAACTCAGGTCTGGCCTGCCGTACTTCTGTGCTCTACACACTTGCTCGAAGTTCTACAGTGGTGCTGAAACCCGGGATTCGGAGCACAGAGGAGAACAGCTCCATGGAGTCCTCCCCCTTCGCGGACCTGATCCACGCCCTCGCCATGGCCCAACAGAACCAGCACCAGGTGCTGGTCGCCCTCTGAAAGGAGCAAGAGCAAAGGTTCGAGGCCCTGGTGCTGGCGCAGCAGGAAGATCATCAGGCGTTCCGGCACCTCCTCGCATCGGTGGGGTCCACCACCTCCATGGGCCCTCCCACCTCACCCTAATGAAGATGGGCCTGCACGATGACCCTGAGGCCTTCCTCGCGCTCTTTGAGCAAGCAGCAGATGCCTGGGGCTGGCCGGTGGAACAGCGCACGGTGAGGCACAGCTGGCCGTGCTACAGCTCCCCGCCTACAGCCGGCTGGTCTACGCAGACCTGCGCCAGGCCATCCTCCAGCGTGTGGGGTGCACCCCAGAACAACAACGCCAGCGCATCCGCACTCTGTGCCTAAAGGAGGTCGACTGGCCGTTCGCGTTTGGCCAGCAACTCCGGGACACCTGCTGGCGGTGGCTGAGGGCTAACAACTGCGACACTGAGGGAATCGTCAATCTGGTGGTACTGGAGCAGTTCATCGCCCAACTTCCCGAAGGGACCGAGGAGTGGGTCAAGTGCCATCGCCCGGCATCGCTGGATCAGGCCATCGAGCTGGCGGAGGACCATTTGGCGGCTATTCTGATGGCAGGACAGCATATCTCCTCTTCTCCCCACTCCTCTCTCTCTCTCCCCCTCCCCTAATGTTCCTCGTCCTCACCCCGTTCCCCCACCGCGGAGGCAGAGGCCGGCTCCACCCCAGCTGGCCCACCGCACCCGCGGTGCCCTCCCGTTTCCCACTTCCGTATCTGTCTCTCCCCCCCCTCAGGTGAGTGAGCCCCAGAACGCCAGTGCAGAGAGAGAGCTTGGGCCGGTTTGCTGGTGCTTCAGGGACCTGGGGCACCTCCAGCATCAATGCTCGGTAATGGAGGTGGGCGCGGTGGTCCGGATTCCTGATGCGCCAGGGACCGCCCTCAATTGGGCCAGAGCGTATCGCATACCGGTGAGTATCCAAGGGGATACGTATCAGGTTTTGAGGGACTCCGGCTGTAAACAGACCTCAATCCACCAAAGCCTGGTGCAAGACAAGGCATTGGGGAAAGCACAATTGGTGAAGGTGTTGTGTGTGCACGGGGATGTTCACAACTACCCTTTAGTGTCGGTCCACATTCTATTTTGAGGGGATAAATTTAGTGTAAAGGCGGTGGTTAATCCTCGCCTTACCCACTCGATAATTTTGGGGACTGATTGGCAGGGATTTCGGGAAATAATGAATCATTTAGTTCACTAAATGTGGGGCCTGCCATAGTTCAGCAGGGGGAGGTCCTGGCGTGGCATTGGCGGGAGCAGCTGTCACAGAGCCATCTACGTCATCACCGCATCAGAGTCAGGAGCAGCAGGCTCCTCCTCCTTCTCTCGGGGAATCCCTCGCGGATTTCCCATGAGAGCAGTCACGAGACGAGACTCTGCGGCATGTGTTTGACCAACTGAGAGTAATCGATGGTCAAACGCTCTAGCCAAACACCACCCTGTCCTTCCCCTATTTTTCCATTATGAAGGATAGTTTATACTGAGTGATGCAGGACACTCAGACTAAGGAGCCGATCACACAACTTTTGATCCCAAAGAGCCGCTGGGAATTTGTATTCCAGGCGGCTCACTTTAATCCCATGGCTGGACACTTGGGGCAAGATAAGACACTAGCCTGAATAATGGCCCGGTTCTATTGGCCAGGGATTCGTGGTGATGTCCATAGGTGGTGTACGGCGTGCCGCAAATGCCAGTTAGTAAATCCAGCAGCCATTCCAAAGCGCCTTTGCGCCCTCTGCCATTAATCGAGACCCTGTTTGAAAGAATTGGGATGGATCTCGTCGGGCCATTACATCGGTCAACACGATGGTATCACTTTATTTTAGTTCTGGTGGACTATGCAACGCGATACCCAGAAGCAGTGCCTCTTCGCAATATCTCAGCATGTAGTATTGCGGAAGCACTCTTCCACGACATCTCCCAAGTTGGAATCCCCAAAGAGATTCTGATTGATCAAGGCACTACGTTTATGTCATGCACACTACATGAACTGCACGGGGTACTCAGAATTAAGCTGATCCACACCAGTGTTTATCACCCACAAATGGACGGTTTAGTCGAATGGTTCAATTGCACCCTCAAGAACATAATTAAAAAGTTTGTACGCGAGGACACACGCAATTGGGATAAATGGCTCGAACCCCTGTTATTCGCAGTGCGAGAGGTCCCACAAGCCTCCACGGGGTTCTCCCCATTCGAATTATTATATGGGCATAAGCCGCATGGCATCCTAGATGTTCTACGGGAAAATGGGGAGGAGGGACCTTCAACGAGCAAAAATGAAATTCAATATGTTATCGACCTGCACGCAAAACTCCACACACTCACACACCTAACCCAGGAGAATTTGCGGCAGGCCCAAGAATGGCAAATCTGCCTGTACAACAGGGGTATGTGCCTTAGGGAGTTCGCACTGGGAGATAAAGTACTTGTGCTGTTGCCTACGTCGAGCTCCAAATTGATCGCCAAGTGGCAAGGACCCTTTAAGGTCACACAGCGAGTTGGGGACGTCGACTATGAGGTGATGCGAATGAACAGGGGTGGGGTGCTACAGATTTATCACCTCAATCTGCTCAAACTTTGAAATGAGCAGATTACCTCTCCGGTCCCCTGTGGAGACCACCTCTCCCCGACCCAACTCACGGAGGTTGCCCAGTTGCAGACCGAATTTTCGGACGTGCTCTCGCCCCTGCCCGGCCACACCCGCCTCATAGAACACCACATTGAGACGCCCCCAGGGGTGGTAGTGCGCAGCCGCCCTTACAGGCTGCTCGAACACAAGAAAAAGGTGGTTTGGGAAGAACTCGAGGCCATGCTCGACATGGGCATCGTCGAGGAGTCCCACAGTGACTGGAGCAGCCTGGTGGTCTTGGTTCCCAAGGCCGACGGGTTGGTCCAGTTCTGTGTGGACTATAGAAAAAAGTCAACGTGGTGTCTAAATTCGATGCGTACCCAATGCCTCATATTGATGAGTTGCTGGATCGACTAGGCACAGCTCGCTTTTATTCAACACTGGATTTGACAAAGGGTTATTGGCAGATCCCCTTGACTCCATTATCCCGAGAAAAGACAGCCTTTTCCAGACCGTTTGGCTTACACCAATTTGTCACACTTCCTTTTGGGCTGTTTGGAGCACCTGCTACATTCCAGCGGCTTATGGACAGGGTCCTCCATCCCCACGCCACCTATGCGGCTGCATACTTAGACGATATTATCATCTATAGTAATGACTGGCCGCGGCATCTGCAACACCTGAGGGCCATCCTTGGGTCGCTGAGGCGAGCGGGTCTCACAGCCAACCCGAAGAAGTGTGCGATTGGGTGGGTGGAAGTACGGTATCTGGGCTTCCACTTGGGCAATGGGCAAGTGCATCCCCAAATTAATAAGACAGCAGCGCTTGCGGTCTGCCCAAGGCCCAAGACCAAAAAGGGGGTGAGACAGTTCCTGGGGCTGGCTGGCTACTATTGTAGGTTTATACCTAATTATTCGGACGTCACCAGCCTGCTGACTGATCTCACTAAAAAGGGGGCACCAGATCCGGTCCAGTAGACGGAGCAATGCCAGCGGGCTTTCTCTGAGGTGAAGGCTGCACTGTGTAGGGGGCCACTGTTACATTCACCTGACTTTTCTCTCCCCTTTATGTTGCAGACGGATGCATTGGACAGGGGGCTGGGGGCTGTTCTGTCCCAGGAGGTGGAGGATCGCCCAGTGCTGTACATCAGCAGAAAGCTGTCAGTGCGTGAGGGACACTACAGCATGATGGAGGAGGAGTGCCTAGCCATCAAGTGGGCTGTCCTCGCCCTCCACTACTACCTGCTGGGATGCCCTTTCACCCTCTGTTCGGACCACGTGCCCCTCCAGTGGCTCCACCGCATTAAGGATGCCAACACACGGATCACCCGTTGGTATCTGGCACTCCAGCCCTTTAACTTCAAGGTGGTCCACAGGCCGGGGGCGCAGATGGTCGTGGCAGACTTCCTCTCCCGTCGGGGGGGGGGGGGGGGGGGAGTTGGCTGTCCAGTCTGAGTCAGGCGGTGGGGGTATGTGGCAGCGGGGGCGTGGTCAAGCGTCAGTCTGTGAATGGAGGGCGGAGTCAGGGAAGGTAAGTGGCAGAATCACTGCACCTGATGTCAGTTAACCTGTCTTTGTGTGTCTTCCCCAGTGACCGCACCCTTTATAAGGAGAGAGAGAGCAGAGGAAGGGAGCTCTCTCCCCAACCAGATTACTTATGTGTGTGTGCGCGCATGTATGTATGGCTGGGAGATTGTAAAGTCACTGAAAAGTGTAAAAATAAAGAGTTTTTGGAAACTCAGGTCTGGCCTGCCGTACTTCTGTGCTCCACCCACCCACTCGAAGTTCTACACCTGGTTAAATTACAATATTCTAATTTTGAGAGATGCTGAATTTGGGATTTTCTTTAGCTGTAAGCCATATCAAAATGAACACAAATCGGCTCATGGCTAGAAATATTTCACTTACTGGTTAAAAACTTTTTTTTTTCCTTAAGCCTAGGTCACAACCGGACCTACGATTTTTTGGCCGTACGATTTTTGGCGTTTCCCAAATCGCTGCATTTTTTTTGTTTGTGGAGAACGTAGTTGTGGTGACCATGAAGTAGTAAGATCACCGCGCACCCAATGTATAACCTGGAAGTCGAACGTGCGTACCACGCACGAAATCTGAGGCTGCTCGGACATACGGCTGTCGCTTCATTCATACAGCCAACGCATGTAAGTTGCAAGACCAACGTCCGTCAAACGTGCAATAATCGTACTGACCGTGCGTTCCATGCGGGCTTCATATGAAGGTTGCAAGAACTGCGCATGATCTGTACGTTGTGCATACCAACGACATTCGTTTGTCACACAGCTTACCCGGCAATTGGAGAGGTGTATATATATTTCGGCATATAATAATTTGACCACATTATCATAACACACACACACACATTATATATGTTTTTTGTGTATATTCCTTTACATATGTTTTATACTACTATTACTTTATTATACATCATAACAAAATGACAAACATTATGCAAAAAGGTATCGTTTAATAGATCCAACATTGTATATACGTAGCTAGGGTACTATAGCTCGAAATGCATATAAAATGCAGTAAACGTCCGTAGACAATGTGAAAGTTTGTTTATATATATATATATATATATGTATATACACACACACACCCGTTCAAAAGTTTGGGGTCACTTTGAAATTTCCTTATTTTTGAAAGAAAAGCACTGTTCTTTTCAATGATCACTTTAAACTAATCAGAAATACACTATATACATTGCTAATGTGGTAAATGACTATTCTAGCTGCAAATGTCTGGTTTTTGGTGCAATATCTACATAGGTGTATAGAGGCCCGTTTCCAGCAACTATCACTCCAGTGTTCTAATGGTACAATGTGTTTGCTCATTGCCTCAGAAGGCTAATGGATGATTAGAAAACCCTTGTACAATCATGTTAGCACAGCTGAAAACAGTTTAGCTCTTTAGAGAAGCTACAAAACTGACCTTCCTTTGAGCAGATTGAGTTTCTGGAGCATCACATTTGTGGGGTCGATTAAATGCTCAAAATGGCCAGAAAAATGTCTTGACTATATTTTCTATTCATTTTACAACTTATGGTGGTCAATAAAAGTGTGACTTTTCATGGAAAACACAAAATTGTCTGGATGACCCCAAACTTTTGAACAGTGGTATATATATATATATATATATATATATATATATATATATATATATATATACACACACACAAAATATATATATATATATATATATATATATATATATATATATATATATATATATATATATATATATATAATTCTTTAAAAAAGATAAAGTAACTACCGAAATATGATAAATAACATTTAGATTAATTATACCTCTGCCAAGTCTCAATGAAATCAGTAAAATATTTTCAGAGAACTAGATGTGTTCGGACACACCCACATCGTTCTGCTTTCTGTAGTAATTTTTTTCAGAAGTCTTATTTCTGGGAAAATATGAACAACAAGTCATTATATATGGTTAATCATTACATTCATTTATTAACAAAACATATTAACAAAAACAAATTACATTCATGTCTTTCCGCTCCTATATAGCTAATCTGAGACATTGTCCTCCTCCTCCCTCTGGCTTGTCAGGGTCGATCCGGAGTCCCCTCCCTCGAGCTGCTTCATGAAACTGTCGCTCAGACCTATGTTGGAGAAGCTCTCCCCTGACGTGCTTCTTGGGGTGAATGGCCCTGCTGTGGGTGGCCCTGCTGAATGTGGCCTAGGTAGAGGGACCGATATCTGCAAAATAAAGACGTTAAAAGATATTTAAATTTTAGTTATCTCTATCTACCTGTATTTTTTTTTTAATGTGACAAGAAACATTAAACATTTAAAATATGATTTTTGTTTGTTGTTTTTTTAATTATATATGTCATCAAAATTTGTCATTTAAAAAAAGATAATTATACACAATCTAATTTATCATGAAGATATACACATGTGCAGAGTAGAATGTGTCATCTTGTCGCTGGCTACTCCATTGTAATACACACCTGCTGCACCTGCAATGGGGTGGGTCATGCTGCCAGGACTGCTGCGAGGGATGCTGCCAGGACTGTTGCGAGGCAATGTGAGGAGGCAACAAAGTGTCTGGGGCTTGTGGAGGGGACATGATGGGCTTTGTGAATTCCCGCATCAGATTCTGGGCAGCTACAGTGAAGTCCTTCCATCTCTCATCGGGCACCTTCAGGATCCTGGCCACGAGCCAATTCCCCAGTGCCGTGCATTCGTCTTGGGGTCCTGCAGAACTGGTGGCTAAAGCTGCTTCAATCTGCTCAAGATCATGGAAAAATGTAAACAACATAATGATTATTAATGATTATTAACTCCATATACCATTAAATAAGAATACCATAAAAAGAAAAACTATACACATCAATTTAAAATACATTTTGTACAAATAAGTTGTATTCTTTTGGCCAAACAAATGCTAAAGTCTTAAGGGCTCTGCATGCTCTTGCGACAAGGCTTTCGCAGATAGCTTTTCGCAGACAGTTGTAATTTATCATTGAGCGGGGAGTAATAGGCGTGCGCGATGTTATTCACCGCCACAACGCAAGGGGGCGCGAAGTCGCGAAATCGCTAGAAGTAGTTGGTGGGTGTGGTTAGTGGAGTGTTTATCCTCCGGTTACTGAGGAGCAACATGTCATTCAACACCAACAACAATGGCGACTGGACGAGTCCGCACTTTGATCGAGATGCAGCTGAAGGATCTAGAAATCGAAACACTCCTGGTGCAGGAGTTGGCAGAGAGGCGAAGGACACGCCGTAGAAGGTGGGCTGTACGCCCTTTGAATGAGTCTCGGGGAGCAACTGGAGAATTTGCCACACTCGTTCGGCCTCTGAGAGACGACGACGAAATGCATTTCAGATATTTCAGGATGTCCGCGGTTCGGTTTGATGAGCTTGTTTGCCGTCTACAGCCCCTCATCCAACACCAGACGATGCACAGTTTACCCGTGGATGTTCCCCAAAGATTGGCAGTGGCGCTGCGTATTTTGGCTTCGGGTACAAACCAGCAGACCATCGCATTAAGCTACAAGCTAGCGTCTAGCACAGTGTCGCTGATATTGTCCGAGGTGTGCCAGGCGTTGTGGACGGCACTACAGCCAGAATTTCTACCATGTCCCACAACAGCCATGTGGGAAAATATCGCAGCTGACTTTTGGAGACTGTGGAATTTCCCAAATTGTGTGGGAAGTATCGATGGAAAACACGTCACCATCAAGGCTCCACCGCGAGCAGGGAGCGATTATTTCAACTATAAAGGCCCCCACTCCATTGTGTTGATGGCACTGTGTGATGCAAGGTATCGTTTCACAATGGTGGATGTCGGAGCCTACGGACGTGAGAGCGACGGTGGGGTGTTCAAGGAAAGTACCTTTGGGTCCTTGCTCCTCGACCACAAACTGAACCTGCCCCCACCAGCTGACCTTCCCGGGACTGCAGTCAAGATACCACATGTTGTTGTGGGTGACGCTGCTTTCCCCCTCCACTGCAATCTCATGCGACCATTTCAAGGTGTGTGTGACCGTGTCTGCTATGTAAACTGAAACAATTCTTCAATGGTCTACTGCATTTCCTGACGCCTTCTATGTTAACAAGTGGAATGCTAAAACATGTTATAGCCATGATTGCAGTGACCGTCTACACCATGTAAACAAAAGTAAAATTGAATGTTCTACAATCTACATGCAGTGCAATAATGAGTGTTTCATTGTCTCCCCTCCCTCAATGCAGGAACGAATCTGTCGTGAGACAAGCAAATCTACAATTACCGACACAGCAGGGCCAGACGGGTGATTGAAAACACCTTTGGCATCATGGCTGCAAGGTGGAGGATTCTTGGACGGCCAGTGGAGTTTCTCCCTGACAAAGTTGCGCATGTGGTGAAGGCTTGTGTGGTGCTGCACAACTACCTCACCCACACAGATGAGGTGGCAAGCCAAGAGTCCCGGTACATACCAGCCAGCTTTGCAGATGTGGACAGAGTTGGGTCTGTGAGGTCTGGTGAGTGGTGAGCTGAAGTCACCGGGGACTCCAACATGGACCCTGTTGACCCATCAAGGATGTCCAGAGCCCGTGCCACCAGAGCATCTATGGCTGTGAGGAATGACCTCATGTCTTTCTTCCAGACTGAAAACGGATCTGTGCCATGGCAGAACGAGATGGTGACTTGTGGCATGCTTGGAACACTTGAGGAGTGATGGCCCTCATAAATGACCTCAACTTTAATATTCTTTGTATGATGTTACAGAAAAGACTGTTCTTATGTTCAAATGTGATAACATTTCTGTGGGTTGACTTTTACAAATTGGTATTTCAGAATAATAACACCTTTTCCAAAAAGATTTGTTTTTATTTTCCAAAGAGCAATGATGAGGAGTAAAAAGGCAAATATAACAATAACAAAATATAACAATGATAAGGTGTGAAAATACAAAATGCAAATAGAAATTCTGAACATGTAAATAGATAAAAAAGGAAAATAGAAATAAAGTGGCAAGGTGTAAAAAGGCAAATAAAATAGTAACAACAAAATATAACAAATTATAACAATGTATAACTAAGGTGTAAAAAGGCAAATGACAATATTGAACATGCACATAAATTCTGAACATGTAAGTAGATGAAAATAGAAATAAAGTGGCATGTTGTAAAAAGGCAAATAGAACAGTAAAAACAAAATTTAACAACGAACTATAATTGTGCTGGCCTCACTAGAAGGGTTGCTAGCTATCCACACAGCTAAACAACATTCCAGAAACTCCACAGAAGCGTTGTTTTTTAATGAAGTTTACTGAAATTCTTTGTTGTAAAATTACAGACGTTGCTTTAGCAAGCATGAAGTGTGTCAAGTGGTGAACAAAGATACCTGGCTGTCTACCGATAGCTCTGCGTTTTCTGCCATAAGATTTTGATTGACAGCCTCTAACTACAAGTGAGCTATCAAAATAAAAGTGCTACTATAATTTTCACAATAAAGGTAGGTGAATTCGTTTTACCATTCATGGAAACACTAGCAAATGAAATGAAATGCGAAAACAAAAGACAAAACATGACACTCCCCACCTGGGGTCTGAAAGAACCCACATTAACTACTTTCATCACTGGGAGGTTCTTCGGACAGAAGCAGAACTACTTCTGTGACGGGACGAGAGAAAGTCTTCTTGCTGCCATCTTTTAAAGTGGTCACCTCAACCTTCCGGACCAGTCTGTCTTGTCCTGGGAAAGTCTTTGTGACAACTGCGATGGGCCACTGGTTTCTCTTTGATTGGGCGTCTTTGAGTAGTACAACATCTCCACATTTCAAACTAGGCTTCTTGTCCTGCCACTTTCGATGGAACTGCAATGTGTGGAGATACTCGCGCCTCCACTTGCCCCAGAAGATGTCAGCCAGATTTTGAATTCTCTTCCATTCTTCCTTGTACATGGCACCACCCTCAAAGTTGCCAGGGGGAGGAGGTGCGGACCCTTTTTTCAAAGTCAGGAGCATGGATGGAGTGAGGATTAAAGTTGATTCTGGATCTGATGATACTGGGATCAGAGGTCGAGCGTTCATCACTGCAGCTACCTCGGCCATAAGTGTAGACAAGACCTCATGTGTCAACTGGGCCCTTTGCTCTTGTAGCATACAGTCAAGAATGCGCCTGGCGATCCCAATCATCCGCTCCCAGGCACCACCCATGTGGGATGAATGGGGCGGATTGAACACCCAGGTGCAATTCTGCTTGCTAAGGTACCTCTCTACACTTCCTGAGGATAAATCAGTGTTGGACATCTGTAATTCCCAAGAAGCACCTACAAAGTTGGACCAGATCTGCCGTGCGGGTCCCCTGATGGCAAAGAGACGCCTCAAAGCGTTGATGAAGCTACTGGCACTCATCGTATCTATCAACTCAATGTGGACTGCTCTTGTACACATGCATGAAAACATCACTGCCCATCTCTTGGAGTTGGCATGTCCTCCTCTTGTACGGCGTGAAGTAACGTCCCATGGCCCGAATACATCAACACCAACGTATGTGAAGGGCGGCGCTACTTGTAGCCGCTCAGCTGGTAAGTCTCCCATCTGTTGCTGTTCTGTCTTTCCTCGCAGCTTCTTGCACGTCACACACTTGAACAGAAGGCTGGCAATGCTTCATTTTGCACCCACTATCCAGAAGCCTGCTGCCCTGATGGCACCTTCTGTAAAATGCCTGCCTTGGTGTTTCACAGCTTCGTGGTAGTGGCGTATAAGAAGCACTAACAGGTGATGATGGCTGGGGACAATGAGAGGATTGATGTCATCCAAATGTAGGCCTGAGTGCTTTATGCGGCCCCCAACTCTCAACAATCCATCAGAGTCAAGAATCGGGTGCAGTTTCAATAGGCTGCTTGAAGAGGATATGTTTGAGCCCTCGCGTATACATTTGATCTCTTCTTGCTAACACTCTCCCTGAACACTCTTTAGTATGCACACTTTAGCCTCCGCCATCTCTTCCACCGTGGGCTGACAGATGTGCCAACCTCTGCAACTGTTGGTGGGAGCAGAGTGAGAAAAGGTGCGAGCAATGTGGATCAAATGTGCTATTGCTCTGATCAGAGTGCTTAGCTTGGAGAAGCATTCAAAACGCTTGGGCTGCACAGTATGTGCAAGGATGTACATAAGGTTTGCCGTCACTTGGGAACGTAACTCAGAGTCTGCTGCAGGATCGACGAGGTCATAGGCCTCTTGAGGCTCGGAGAGGTTCAAAGATGGGTTCTTAAGAAAGGCTGGTCCTTTTAGCCACGTTGTGCTACTGAGAAGAGCTGCTGGCACAGAACGAGATCTGTAGTCAGCTGGATTTAACTCCGATGGTACATATGTCCACTGTCTAGAGCATGAAGACTGCCGTATACGTTGTATCCTGTTGTGCACGTAGACATAGAACCTTCTTGTTTGGTAGATGTATCCTAACACTACCTTGCTGTCAGTGTAGTATACTATGTTATCAAACATCACATCCATCTCCATGGTTACCATTTCTGCCATCTCCACAGCAAGCACCGCTGCACAGAGCTCTAGCCTCGGGATGGTCAAATCAGGCTGAGGTGCCAACTTTGCTTTCCCATACACAAAGCCAATTTCTACATGCCCCTCTTGAGATAACACTCTCATGTATGCCACTGCAGCCACAGCTTTCACTGATGCATCAGCAAACACACAAACCTCCCTTCGCTGGGCCTCTGCTGTAGAAACGGGTGAATAGACACGTGGAATCTGAAGTTCTTGTAGGGCTTGCAATGAGTCTCTCCATTTATCCACTCTGCTTCCAAGTGGTCTGGGAGAGAGGAGTCCCAATCCCCTGCCAGGCTGGTGAGCTCTCTCAAGAGCAGTCTGCCCTGAATGGTAACTGGGGCGAGGAACCCTAGTGGGTGGTAGAGACTGTTCACAGTCGAAAGCACTCCCCTTCTTGTAAATGGCCTTTCATCGCAAGTGATTCGGAAAGTAAAGGTATCCATGGCTATGTTCCAGGATAATCCAAGACTGCACTGAATAGGCAGGTCATCTGCAAAGAGGTCCAAGTCTTCAACGTTTTGTGCACGGTCATCAGGCAGAAAGTCTTCCAAGACTGCAGGACGATTGGAAGTGATCTTGTGTAACCTGATGTTCGAGGCTGCAAGCATTTGTTGAGTTTGCTTTAGAACACTGATAGCTTCTTCTTCAGTGCTGAATGACTTTAACCCATCATCAACGTAAAACTCGCGTTCAACAAATCTGCATACTGTGGTACCAAACTCTGCTTCTCCTTCTTCAGCAGCCCTCCGTAAGCCGTATATGGCGACGGCGGGTGAGGGGCTGGTGACAAAGGTGTGGACTCTCATCCGGTACTCTGTGACTTCACATGCCATGTCATTGTTTTTGTACCACAGAAAGCGAAGAAAATCTCTGTGGTTCTCCTTCACCACAAAACAATGGAAGATGTGCTCAATGTCAGCTGTGACAGCGATTTGTTCTTTCCTAAACCTCATGAGCATGCCTATTAAGTTATTGAGGTCAGGGCCTGTAATGAGGACATCATTGAGTGACACTCCATCGTAGGCTGCACTGGAATCGAAGACAATGTGGATCTTGTCCGGCTTCTTCGGATGGTAAACTCCAAACAGGGGCAGGTACCAACACTCCTTGTTTCCCTGGAGTGACGGTGCAATCTCTGCATGTTGTCGCTAAAGCATGTTCTCCATGAACTCCAAAAAATGTGCCTTCATGCATGGTTTCTTGTCTAATGACCGTCGTAGAGACATGAGCCGGTCATAGGCGAGCTGTCTGTTGTTAGGTAGCTGTCGTCTTGGTGAACGGAAAGGTAAGGGACCAACCCAATTGTTGGCATCATCTTGATGGAACTCCTCATCCATGATTCGCAGGAACTCCATGTCTTCAACTGATGGTCCGAGTTTGTGGTCTTCTGAGGTGATCTTGGGGGGTAACAGTGAAATGAACGAGCACAGAGAACACATTTACCTCATTAGTTAGCTTATTATTTGCTCATTCTTTCATGTGAACTTTTTCATTTAATTAAAAACACGCTTGGAATAAAACAAATTGCCAACAACGTAAAAGAGTTTCATTAATCAATTAGCACATTACATATGTAATGCTTCCAGATATTATTTTAATCACTTTATATTTCATTAGATTTTGGTTGAAAAGGAACACCATGTGACCTTACCGATTGGATTTAGCAACTACTAATGTTTATATCGGTGACGTGACTGCTCAGCTGGTGACGTGACTGCTCAGCTGGTGACCTGCTCTTGCTGAAATAGCTCAGTACGGCGCGCGTTAGACTGAAGATCTAAAGGTCCCTGGTTCAATCTCGGGTTTTGGGACTGTGGTGGGTTTCATTTTAGCCTTTAACCAAGTATATGTCAGTATATGCCAGTAATTTGGTGGTGAAAGCAATCTGACCTATGGTGTCATGGTTAGCACTGTAGATTTTGACTCCAGTGACCTGAGTTCAAATCTCTGTAGAGCTTTTGTTTGCAGATTGTAATATACACATATTGTCTCAACTACAGGGTCCTTTTGGTCAAGCAAGCTGTCATGTCCCAAACCCTTTGTTTCCGTTAAAGTGCTCGTCTTACGAAAATTACATTACCTCTGGAAATTATACCTTATAATACTCGACATGTTAAATAGTTTACTGTCTAAATTGCATTTTAATATGAGACTGGGGACATGTTCTGTTTAGCTGGTTTAATATGAGACCGGGGACATGTTCTGTTTAGCTGGTAAAGTTTGGCTCTTTGAGTCCGCCATTACACGAACGCGTTCCTGGTAAGTTACTGTTCATTCAAAGAAGTGACGTCATATGTGAAATGCTTGAAAGTTCGTGGCATTTCTGGCTTCGTCTGCTTTGCAAAGTGCAGCACATTTTACACTTTTTTTTAAATTCCACAACAAAACTAAAACCAAAGCATGCCTCCTAAGGGGTGTGTCCTTCAAGGCTGTTCAAGTGTAGCCAATGAAAAAAAGCAGGATTTTGATCCATTGTAGCCCAAAGTCAGCAGGACACTTGCGGCATGAATGGGTTTGATTTGTACCAACAAAGAGAGGTAACTTCAAGCCGACAGGACAGTTTGGTGTCTGCTCCATGCATTCTGCAAAAGATACATTTGTGAGGCAGATTCACATAGAAGGATTTGAGTGATGTCTGGTACGCGGAGCAGTTCCTACGATCTGGAAACAAAAGTCAGAAGCGCCATCCCAAAGAGCTCACCGCACAGTAAGGGTCAAGCTTGTGTTTAACCTGTTGCTTGAATTTATGAGTTGTCCATCGGCATCGCCAGACCCATTTTACTGGGTTACATGCCCCAATATATATCTGCTGTGCCCCAGTAAAATTTCCTGATCACATTTCAGAAACAGTAATGTATTTGGCACTGCAGAATAACCGTACACTGTAAAAAATTGCAGCCTCATTTAGTTATGTCCACTTACTACCTCTCTTTAACACAAAGAGCTCTGACAATTTTTGGATTTTGAACTCAACTTTATGAGTTTTAGAAAGTAAAATTTATTGCTATCCATTGTGTTGACTATTTGAAAATTTCGCAGATTTGTATGTGTTGATTGAACTTGGGTTTGTAAGTCATCAGTCGAAAAAAAAAGGAGAGGAAAAAAAGGCGGGAAATTAAAACTTATTCATTGTGTTGACTATTTGGGAATTTGTCAGATTTGATTGAACTTGGGTTTGTAAGTCATCAGTTGGAAAAAAGGAGAGGAAAAATAAGGCGGGAATGGGGGATGGGAGCTACAGAAAAAAACAACTGTTTGCAGTGTCTTTAAGGCAACATTGAAGAATGGGAATACATTGCAGATAAGTCATATTTCGAATTCTATCCAAAATATACACATTTTGCAGTAAACAAGAGGGACTTCTTCCACCGGCAGAAGAAGACTATTTCCCTAACAATGGCCTGTTTAAATAAGCGGAGCAATACAACACTGTCTGTACTGAGTGCAACTGGAAAACCGGATTGTCAAGAGCGGGCCCGGTGCGATGGGTGGGCCTTTGGGGGCTGGGCCCGCCCATTTAGGCACGTGGGCCTGCCCTAGTGTGGGCCCGCCCGCCCTGTCATAGGCTAGGGCCAACAGCTTAACACACTATTTAAAATAAATAAATAAATAAATAAATCGCAGGCTACTACAATTAAACGCTTTTCTTTTCTTTTTTTTAAATGGCATAATATTAAAGAAAAAGTCCTTAATTTAAAATGTGTTAAAACTATTTGTAATCATCTGATTGGTTATTTCGTAATGATCCGGGTTAAACGGAAATGGTTTGGTTAAACGGAAATGGAAACACGCTCTGACTTTTGGCGCAAGCACTGCTTTCTGCGAGAACTCCTTTTCCACTCTGAAGAACGTTTTCACCGACTACAGACAAAGCATGCTGCACACACGCAAGGCCAATTTGATCAAATTGGCATTTGAGAAGAACTTAACAAAAAAGTTCAGGGAGGAGTGGAGTGACGCTGTCTTGCGAAGATTCCACGCAGCTGCACATTGTCGCCTACTGCTTTACTGAGGGTGAGCTTGAATTTTTAATCACTACATAATAGTTATACTTGAGTTGTTGATTATAGTAAGTATAGTAAGTAAGTATAGTATAGTATAGTAAGTAATTATAGAAGTATGGGCTACAAAATAGTTATACATGACACACTGTTTTCTTAACCTTTCGGCCTGCGCCCATCTCGTCAGCCCTGCGCTGTCATGCACTTGGCATTTGATTTGCAGTGGTGCTTGAAAGTTTGTGAACCCTTTAGAATTTTCTATATTTCTGCATAAATATGACCTAAAACATCATCAGATTTTCACACAAGTCCTAAAAGTAGATAAAGAGTTAAACAAATGAGACAAAAATTTATACTTGGTAATTTATTTATTGAGGAAAATGATCCAATATTACATATCTGTGAGTGGCAAAAGTATGTGAACCTCTAGGATTAGCAGTTAATTTGAAGGTGAAATTAGAGTCAGGTGTTTTCAATCAATGGGATGACAATCAGGTGTGAGTGGGCACCCTGTTTTATTTAAAGAACAGGGATCTATCAAAGTCTGATCTTCACAACACGTTTGTGGAAATGTAGCATGGCACAAACAAAGGAGATTTCTGAGGACCTCAGAAAAAGCGTTGTTTATGCTCATCAGGCTGGAAAAGGTTACAAAACCATCTCTAAAGAGTTTGGACTCCACCAATCCACAGTCAGACAGATTGTGTACAAATGGAGGAAATTCAAGACCATTGTTACCTTCCCCAGGAGTGGTCGACCAACAAAGATCACTTCAAGAGCAAGGTGTGTAATAGTCAGCGAGGTCACAAAGGACCCCAGGGTAACTTCTAAGCAACTGAAGGCCTCTCTCACATTGGCTAATGTTAATGTTCATGAGTCCACCATCAGGAAAACACTGAACAACAATGGTGTGCATAGCAGGGTTGCAAGGAGAAAGCCACTGCTCTCCAAAAAGAACATTGCTGCTCATCTGCAGTTTGCTAAAGATCATGTGGACAAGCCAGAAGGCTATTGGAAAAATGTTTTGTGGATAGATGAGACCAAAATAGAGCTTTTTGGTTTAAATGAGAAGCGTTATGTTTGGAGAAAGGAAAACACTGCATTCCAGCATAAGAACCTTATCCCATCTGTGAAACATGGTGGTGGTAGTATCATGGTTTGGGTCTGTTTTTCTGCATCTGGGCCAGGACAGCTTGCCATCATTGATGGAACAATGAATTCTGAATTATACCAGCAAATTCTAAAGGGAAATATCAGGACATCTGTCCATGAACTGAATCTGAAGAGAAGGTGGGTCATGCAGCAAGACGACGACCCTAAGCACACAAGTCATTCTACCAAAGAATGGTTAAAGAAGAATAAAGTTAATGGTTTGGAATGGCCAAGTCAAAGTCCTGACCTTAATCCAATGGAAATGCTGTGGAAGGACCTGAAGCGAGCAGTTCATGTGAGGAAACCCACCAACATCCCAGAGTTGAAGCTGTTCTGTACAGAGGAACGGGCTAAAATTCCTCCAAGCCAGTGTGCAGGACTGATCAACAGTTACCGCAAACGTTTAGTTGCAGTTATTGCTGCACAAGGGGGTCACACCAGATACTGAAAGCAAAGGTTCACATACTTTTGCCACTCACAGATATGTAATATTGGATCATTTTCCTCAATAAATAAATGAGCAAGTATAATATTTTTGTCTCATTTGTTTAACTGGGTTCTCTTTATCTACTTTTAGGACTTGTGTGAAAATCTGATGATGTTTTAGGTCGTATTTATGCAGAAATATAGAAAATTCTAAAGGGTTCACAAACTTTCAAGCACCACTGTAAGCACTGGAGGTAAGAAACTGGTTTTGATGTTTCAGTTAACCTACAAAACACATCTGTATTAAAGATTAATGTTGTCATGCTTCACAAAACTAGATTTGAGACATAAAACTTTTAATGCGCATGGTTTCACTTAGAAGGGATTCAGTGACTGCAGTTAGGCTTTGTGCAGGGAGGATGAGTGTGGCACGGGGGTATGAGTGTGATGTAATCTTCTGTTGCGCACTCTTAATTGTAAATATCAGTCTTAATTTGCTGTCAGCATTGATCACAATCATCCGTTTGTGCATTCAGTGTTGGGTATTCGGAACGAGTTTACAACATGACTCGTGCGCAAACGGAATACTGCCAATATTCCGTATGAAACGGAATATTCCCTGCAAATGCGCTCAGTGACGGACAATATATAGCAGCGGAACAGGGTGTCTGAAGAGCTCAAAATACACCATTTTAGAGTGTTTTTTGTTTTTTTTCAAAAATTTCTTCCGGGGGAGCATGCCCCCGGACCGCCCTAGTAAAATTGGGTTCGCCGATGCGTGCCCACCCCCAGCCAGTGCAATGCCCAGCTACTAGACCACTTCTGCCGCCGGGTCTGGTCAAGAGACTCGTGAGTTTTTCATGCAGCATCAGTGCCGGGTGAGTTTAATAATCTTTAACTATTTTTCCATTAACCGTCAGTGCAGTAATGTAATTACAGTAACTTGATTGTGTTTTTTAATAGCAGGGAAAAGCTAAATTCGAGCCTTTGATGATAAACTAATGGCTTGGTGGCATCTTTCATAATATTACCAAGAGCAGCAGCTGGTTTGTTCCTCACCTCAGTGAAATAACAGGCTTCATTATTACAAAGTCAATAAATCAATCGCATTATAATAATAGTAATAATAGCTTTTATACTAAATTATTTATCATGACTTATTCACAGCAATTTCTGATAAGACCAAAGTCCCTAATGCAGCAAAACCACTTTTAAAAACAAATGCAACATGAAATTTAAAGATTTATTTGATTATATTTTTACAAACCAGAATGATTGATTTTTCATATTTCCATGAATTCTGCTGACAGTCGGAGTTGAAGACAGGTTCCCCATGTGAGGCTGAATGTAAAGCCAGGATGATTCAGTAAGAATCAACAATCTGTCAGTAACAATGGTGACACTGTCATGTGGTGCTGTAGGCTGGAGCTTCATGAACCTTTATGATGTGAACATATCATAGTACAGAAAGAATACTTTCACTCAGCTGAGACCATTCATCATGTTCACTGTTATATTCATGTGTCTGTGGCTTTCACTCGGTGAGTTAACTTTGACTTTTCGTTATTGCAGAAATGTTAAGCGTTGAATTAGTGATTAAGGTAAATACATATTAATACTCGTGCAAAACTATACAGTAGGTAACAATAGTGTGAAATCACATTCTCCCTATGTCCTTATGGGAGGTGAACAGTTTAGTGTTATGGTTATCTTTATATTACTTTTTTTTAGGTCTCTGGCGTGTGGGATTTGATTGGGATCGACCTTACTGGACCACTTCCCAAAACTGTCAATACATTTTGACAGCTACTGATTTTTTTTCCAAGTGGGTGGAAGCTTTTCCACTCAAGTCCAAATCAGCTGCAGAAGTTGCAAGATTTATTCACGTTTTCATAAAGTTAATAAATATATTTTGCCACACTTTTTCTTTGTATTTGTTTTAGTGAAGGAACTCTGGGCGGCTAAAGACCGCGGCAAAGTTGAAGTAGTTGTTGGACCATATTCACTGTACTCACTGTAATAATTTGCTACCACCCTGAACACAGAGGAAGCAGATATTTATGGGGATTTGATATCTATAATAATGTGCTACCACCTAAAAGATGGAGGGAAGCAGATATTTATAGGGGTTATATGTCTATAATAATTTGCTACCACCCTGAACACAGAGGAAGCAGATATTTATGGGGATTTGATATCTATAATAATGTGCTACCACCTAAAAGATGGAGGGAAGCAGATATTTATAGGGGTTATATGTCTATAATAATTTGCTACCACCCTGAACACAGAGGAAGCAGATATTTATGGGGATTTGATATCTATAATAATGTGCTACCACCTAAAAGATGGAGGGAAGCAGATATTTATAGGGGTTTGATGTCTATAATAATTTGCTACCACCCTGAACACAGAGGGAAGAAGATATATGTGCTGGTAGGATATTTTCACAAGGTAGGACAAAATATCAGATACAGCTATAAATTTCCGCTACAGGTAGGAAGAAATTATAGGTAGGAAGAAATTTCAGATACAGCTATAAATTTCCGCTACGGGTAGGAAGAAATTATAGGTAGGAAGAAATTTCAGAACACCGGCAAGGGCCTTTCTGTGTGGAGTTTGCATGTTCTCCCCGTGTCCGCGTGGGTTTCCTCCAGGTGCTCCGGTTTTCCCCACAGTCCAAAGACATGCAGGTTAGGTTAACTGATGACTCTAAATTGACCGTAGGTGTGAGTGTGAATGTGAATGGTTGTCTGTGTCTATGTGTCAGCCCTGTGATGACGTGCCGACTTGTCCAGGGTGTATTCCGCCTTTCGCCCGTAGTAAGCTGGGATAGGCTCCAGCTTGCCTGCGACCCTGTAGAACAGGATAAAGCGGCTAGAGATGATGAGATGAGATGAGGTGTCTTGGCTCTGTCTCCTGCTCCAGATCTATGTTCACACTCAGGATCACACTTTTTGGTTGCTAAGTACAATGATTTCGTAGATTTTTGTTGTTGTCAATGGCTTCATAATATATTCAAAACACACACACACAAATACTTTCAAGACTCATAATGGGGTATTTTAGACTTGCCTTGCCAGTTACTGAACTATAGATTTAATAAACTCCACAAAGATCAACATACACTTGCATTTGTTGTCCTACCTTAACCTGACCATAGTTTTAACTGATATCACTGTTTAAAGATCGTGATGGCCAAATGAGACTTCGAAGCGCGTATCAAGAATAAGGGGGCAGATGAAGCTCCGCTTTGAGGCTTTGTATCGTTGAGCAGAAAACCACATGACCCATGATAAACAAAGCCTCGGTTGTGATTCACTAAAAGGTTCATTACTCAGACTCTCATTCAGCAGACTTCACTAGCGACCTACTGCTAAGAGAAATGTACAGCATGTTTAATTTCTACCTCACGTCAATGTTCTGCCACTTTACATTATTATTTGCATGTACAGTAATTTGCACAATGCTCCATTTTAAAATAACTTATGTCATCAGATTTTTTTTTTTTTTTGCTTGTTTGTTTTACTTAGTTGCCCGTATGTTATTTGGTGTTGACCCTCTGTCTCTCTCTTACACACACACACACACACACACACTTTGTCTCTTTCTATGGATTTATGGTCAGTATAATTTTGTCTGCACAATAAAAAGGTGTACATAAACATAAAGGGAGTAAGCTTTGTGTTCAGTGCTTGTGTGATGGGACTGTGAGTGCTACTGCAGCCGTGCAGTGCACAGAGTAACTTTTAGGGGAACCTTGAGTTTTGTTGAGGAACAATTTTTTTTTCACTGTGTTTGGATTGAGGCGATTCCTTTTCTTAGAAATTCTCTCCCCAGCCTCACGTGGTCCCTCACGTGGTTTTCTTCCGAACGAGCCACGCCTCGAGGCGGGGCTTCATCTGCCACGCCCCCTTATACTCGGCACGCGCTTCGGAGCCTCGGCTTCAGACGGCCGTCACTATCGACCAATAATTGCTGATTATTGTCTGTCTGTATTTTGTCACAGCATTAAATCACATCACACACACATCACATTATCTCTAGCCGCTTTATCCTTCTACAGGGTCGCAGGCAAGCTGGAGCCTATCCCAGCTGACTACGGGCGAAAGGCGGGGTACACCCTGGACAAGTCGCCAGGTCATCACAGGGCTGACACATAGACACAGACAACCATTCACACTCACATTCCCACCTACGGTCAATTTAGAGTCACCAGTTAACCTAACCTGCATGTCTTTGGACTGTGGGGAAAACCGGAGCACCCGGAGGAAACCCACGCGGACACGGGGAGAACATGCAAACTCCACACAGAAAGGCCCTCGCCGGCCCCGGGGCTCGAACCCAGGACCTTCTTGCTGTGA
Source organism: Neoarius graeffei (assembly GCF_027579695.1). NCBI lineage: Eukaryota > Metazoa > Chordata > Actinopteri > Siluriformes > Ariidae > Neoarius > Neoarius graeffei. The sequence continues at coordinate 12,369,970 of NC_083587.1, forward strand.
GGCGACAGCGCTAACCACTACACCACCGTGCCGCCCAGCATTAAATCATAATGTATTTTGTGTGTGTGAGCAGTTTAAGGACAGTTCCCCCATTTCCCCCTGATGAAGCGATCAGCCAGGATGTGCTTCTATCTGACACTTAAAGACATTGATTTGAATTAAAAAGTCTGCAAAGGGAATAAATCTGAATTAATAGTACAGATCTTTGCACAGATAATGAGAAAAGGTGTCATGAATTCAGTTCCAGGTGTTTACATTTTTCCTAAATCTTTGTTTGTTTGTTAAAATTGAATTTTATATACTCTATGTTGGGGCGGCACGGTGGTGTAGTGGTTAGCGCTGTCGCTTCACAGCAAGAAGGTCCGGGTTCGAGCCCCGTGGCCGGCAAGGGCCTTTCTGTGTGGAGTTTGCATGTTCTCCCCGTGTCCACGTGGGTTTCCTCCGGTTTCCCCCACAGTCCAAAGACATGACATGCAGGTTAGGTTAACTGCTGACTCTAAATTGACTGTAGGTGTGAATGGGAGTGTGAATGGTTGTCTGTGACCATGTGTCAGCCCTGTGATGACCTGGCGACTTGTCCAGGGTGTATCCCGCCTTTCGCCCGTAGTCAGCTGGGATAGGCTCCAGCTTGTCTGCGACCCTGTAGAACAGGATAAAGCGGCTAGAGATGATGAGATACTCTATGTTAATATTTATTTATTTAAACCTTTATTTGTCATATGCACACTTCAAGCACAGTGAAATTCATCCTCTGCATTTAACCCATCTGAAGCAGTGAACACACACACACACACACACACACACACCCAGTGAGCAGCACCTTGCTCAAGGGCACCTCAGCCCAAGGCCACCCCACGTCAACCTAACTGCCTGTCTTTGGACTGTGGGGGAAACCAGAGCACCTGGAGGAAACCCACGCAGACACAGGGAGAACATGCAAACTCCACACAGAAAGGCCCTCGCCAGCAGCTGGGTTCAACCCGGAACCTTCTTGCTGTGAGGCAACCATGCTAACCACTACGCCGCCCATAAGAACAGGCATGTAACAAGGGTGGGACTCAAACCCACTCATGCAGAGCACAATGGATTAGTAGTCCATCACCTTAACCTCTCGGCCACCTCGCCCACATTTAAATGTGTTTATTTATTTTGTCTGATGCAATGATCTTTGGTGTGTTAGTAACCCTGTCAAAGTCAAAACTCAGACTCATTAAAATATTTGTTGGAACATTATTGCTGTATATTTATTTAATAAGCCTGTTATGAAAATGTGAAAACTACATATTCAAAAATAAATCCGTCTAAAATGCTCATCTGAAGTCTGACTGATAATGAAATTATAATCATTTGAAACCAATCGCAGTAAATTTTGTGCTCCTTTTCCTGATCAGAGGCTAATTATAGGATTGTATCAAAACACAGTAAATGAATTATTACATAATGCTGGTTTGGGCCATAAACTGTGTTTTGTACAAATCTTTTATTTCACTCCTTTTGAAGAAAAGTCCAACTTTATTCACGGATAATAATCCACAAACCACAACAAAATGCATTTGAAACCAATCGCAGTAAATTCTGTGCTGCTTTTCCTGATGGTAGAATAATTACTGGACTCGGACTGATGGGTTCGGAACCAAACAAAACCACTTCCCCAGAAAGCAATGCGGTGGAACAGAAAGACTTCACCGGCCAATCAGGCGGCACTTTCCTCATGAATATTTATGATCTCCCCACCCACCTCGCGGAAATTGAAAGGTGTTTGTGTTTAAATGTTTGGAAATCCCCACAAAACGCTTATTTGTGGAAGCGGCGAGATCCTTATTGCTGGGCGAATCGGTTTATATCTATGATAATGAGCCTAAAGTAAGCGGCTAGCCAGAAAAGTCGGATCCGATTGCTAAGCTAATTAGCTGTTAGCATTAGCACATTACTGTGTGAATATTAAAGCTACAATGGATACAAACACTTCAGATAATCTGATGAGTGTTAAAAACAGACAGATGCGCTCAAAATGTCATTAAATGTGTTAAAGTACAAACAGCAAACGAGCAGAAAAGGAAAAAAAGTGTTGATGTTTTCAGAAATGTTAATGTGGGCAGAAATGAACCATTCAGCTAAAGTTTTAAGAGATAATTATTTCTGTAACTTAATGTTAGTTTGTTTGTTGGAAAACTCCGATAGTTTACTTGAAGTTGATTAAAAGTGAAATAGTTACTCTGAGGAGGAATATTAGCGAAGCTAAGGTTAGCTAGCCAGCTAATTAGCACAGTTAGCATAGCTAATGTGACTAAATTATTGTTTTTCAGTGTTCAGGGTTTTATTTGTGTTTTTATTGGGCTGTGAAACAGTGAATAGACCCTCTGGGAAATAATAACCGAGTTAAAACAGATAAAATGTTTTCAATAAGATGAAATGTGTCGGAGTTTATGACTGTATTGAGTTGTTGATTGGTGCGGTTCAGAAAAGTGCTGTAGAACTAATAGGAAAGAAAACTGTGTGTCAGTGAGCAGAAATGAGATGATAAGCAGTGGGACAACAAGCGAAAGGATTAAAGCATTTAGTCAAACATATTTTTAGAAATGTCCACAATGTGATAGCTGAGTGTTTAAATGCTTTTATTGAGGGGATGGTGGTATTGAATCGGGTTTAAAAACACACAGGCCGGTGGTGAAAACTGAAGGGGATGTTTATTACAGATTCTCTGTACAGAATTGTCTTTGCACATCTTGATGTATTTCTCACAGGAGGAAGGAAAAAAAAAGATAAAATTCCTGAATTGTTTGTGTGTCTGAGTTTGCAGGAGCATCACTTGTGTAAATGTGTTTGGTGTAAAGGATGATTCGAGTGAGGATTTCCTGCTGTACAAAACAGACTCTGTTCTAAAAAGAAAGGTTTCTGATTCATTAGATGAGACGTGCAGATGTGTCTCACTTTTTTTTCTCCATCTCTTTAGACACAGGAAGGACGTTTCCTGTCATCATGCTCGACAACAGCACAGAAGAGCATGACGACCATGAAGAAGACCACAGGCCTGATCAGCGGGAGAAAGAGGATGGTGACGAGTGTGGGGTGATTTTGAGGACCCCGTCCCCTTTGATGACCCCCTCCCCTTTATGGACCCCGATGAACACCCCATCCCCCTTATGCAACCAGTCCCCTTTTAGGTCTCTGTCCCCCTTATGGAACCTTTCCCCTTTGGGGAAACGGACCCCAACTCCTTTGCGGGAACCAATCCCCTCATGTCACCCATCTCCTTTATGTGACCTGACCCCCTCACATGACCCGACACCCCCATATCACCTGCCCCCTTTATGGATCCCGACTCTTTCACATGACCCCTCCCCTTTATGGGCCCTGACCCCCTCATGTCACCCACCCCCTTTATTGGCCCCATCCCCCTCATGTCACCCGCCCCCTTTATTGGCCCCATTCCCCTCATGTCACCCACCTCCTTTATTGGCCCCATCCCCCTCATGTCACCTGCCCCCTTTATTGGCCCCATTCCCCTCATGTCACCCGCCTCCTTTGTGGGCCCCATCCCCCTCATGTCACCTGCCCCCTTTATTGGCCCCATCCCCCTCATGTCACCCACCCCCTTTATTGGCCCCATTCCCCTCATGTCACCCGCCTCCTTTATGGGCCCCATCCGCCTCATGTCACCTGCCTCCTTTATGGGCCTCATTCGTCTCATGTCACCTACCTCCTTCATGGGCCCCGACCCCCTCATGTCACCTGCCCCCTTTGAGGACCCCAAACGCCGATATTTTGAAACCTGTAGGCTACCAGGTGATGATTGTCCAGGGATAAGGAGGAGGTGGGATGAGGCTGACTGCAGTGAAGCCCCTCCTCGTAAAAGGCAGAATTTGGACCCTCATTAAGATTCTGAGGAGGCTTCATCAGGAGGTGCATCCCAATTATTAAGTGAGCTGTAACCCTCGACACTACACTTTTAATTAATTAATTAATTAATTAATTAATTAATTAATTAAAAGGTAATAATAATTTATGAAAAAACAAGAATGTATTTAAATATTGTATAAATAAATTAATAATAATAATTTTAGAATAAAGCAGTTGTGGCATTTATTTTTACAAATCAGTCTGCAGGTTTATATATTATAGTGTTAAAAATCCAGGTGTTTAACAGTAGGATGTTATTATGTCATTCTTTAGTATGATCAATATTTATAAATTAATAGTCATCAAATTTATACATGGTAATGGTAAAGTATAGTATATTTTATGTATTCTTTATGTAAATATGTACATATGTCTATTAAAGCTTTAAGCTTAATAGGTTTTTAAGATATATAATAAAGTATAAATATTATAGTCTAATAATATCTGATAAATGTATAGATTAGCATATTATTTTTTTGCTTTTAAATAATCAATAAATAAAAATAAAATGGTTATTAAAATTAACAATTTATTTCAACAACAATAATAATTTAATAAAATAATCATTTTAGAATAAAGCAGTTCTAGCAATTATTTTAAAAATCAGTCTGTAGATTTATATTCCGCAGAAGCTGCTAGAAAGTCTGGAGCCCAGTGTAAGAGCCTGCTACTGAGAGAAACTGCAGTTAATTGACAGCCTGGAACCATACGAAACGGGAGAGGAACTGAGTGAAGACAATGCATTGCTGCCCGCTGTAATATACCCAAACATCATCAAGTACATAATTTTTTCGCGAAGTCCACACATTGCTGAGGATCTGAAGTGTTTCAAGGGACGAGAAGCCTATAACCAGATGTGCTGTGGTTGGGTCAGGGAACGAAAAGCACGGAAATTTGGTGACAAATGTCAGGTGAAAGCAAAGGTGTGTACTGTGTACAGTGATATACTGTAGATCATGTGTGCACATCCCCTGTGGGCCTACCTCAGCTGACAGCAGATGGCTGATTGTGATTTTTAACTTTAGCTTCCTCTCAAGAGAACATACAGAAGCACCATCATGGCTAGACAGTAGAAATATAATTTTGTGCTTAATTTTAAGACCTTAATCAAAACTTAAAAAAACTCATACCTGATACAAAGTGAACTGAACACACTCTTATGTTGTGCGGATTTTTGCCGGTCAGATCCTGGTTTAGTTTGGCAAGCCAGAGACAACAACGCTCCTCTGACAATTTTCTGGTTTCCTCCCCCTGAGTTTAGATTATTTTAGGTAATTGGTAGACGTGCAGATGTTTCTCATGATCTGAGCGATTGTGGCAACCCAAAACTGTGCAGTAATTCACCATTATTTGGTTTGTTTATGAAAAATTCACAAAGATTGCTTTGCTGTGTCCGATGCCTCCAATATGGTCGACTTCTGGTTTGAGGATGTCACGTGAAAACACTCTAGACCAGAGGCGATTTCTCGGAGACAACAAGGGAAGCCGAGCTTCCCCTAAAATTCTCTCCCCAAACTGCGGCATCTATGATGTTGAATTCTCATTAAAACAATAACTTGCATAACATATGCCCAAGATTGTATTTACGTTCATAACTATCCTGTAACTTATTTGAGTGATGTCTGACGAACTTGCAGTTCGCTACGAGAATCACCTTTGCTGCCAGGCTGTAACCAGAGTTGCCAGATACTGCTGACGTTTTCCAGCCAAAATATGTTCAAAACCCGCCAAAATGCACTTAAAACCGCCCAATCTGGCAACACTGGCTGTAACCTTTCTTATTTCAATGGGCTCTATGGACTGGCAGCCGGGTATCCGTTGCAGTCTATGAGAGGGCTCTGAACAGCCAATTTCGGCTAGTTGTTATTGGTTAAAATCGACAAAATCGTCACTTTTAGGGAAGCCGGGCTTCTCTGGGACTAAACGAGACAGTGGGAGGGGCAAGAAGCCGGGCTGACGAAGGATTATTGGAGGTAGTGTTTGAAAGACATGAGGAGGGCGGGCTCTGTACTTTGGCCTCGGAGAGGAACACGGAAGCATGATCAGTCAGTCCCTAGCGGATGTCGAGAAAGTGTAGTCATGTGCCAAAGTGCTGTCCGAATTTCTTTTTATATAAACGTTTCTTCTCATTGATGTCTCTGTACATTACTCTGTAAATAAATGTAAATATTACTCATTGTGCTCCGTTAACTTTCATCCATTCTATCAGTTTGATCATTCGTGAATTCACTCGTTTATTTCATTTGTAGTTCAATCTGGTTGTAGGCTAGCTTGAGCCTTATTGGGATCTGCAGTGCTAGCTGCTAACATAAATTGGTGAAGTCTCTGGAAAGCACAACCAGCTAGTATGACAGGGTCACAGACCATTTTCTGGAAAAGGAGCGGAGGGCAGAATTTGTGTATAAATAGTGTGCATCATATAATTTCATGAATCTGAAGTGTGTATATTGTTCAGTAATGTTAAGAGAATGGTGGGCTCTGTGTTATAGGTTATACCTGGGTTCTGTGTGTTGCATAGCCTACCTGGTTATGAATTTCCAGACTGTGTTGCAGATGTTCAAGGATGTGTTGTACAGCTGGATGTTGTGTTAAAGACTCTGTGTTGCATATCAGGATATGATGTTCAAGGCTCTTCGTTGAATAGCCAGTGATTTTTGGATGTTCGATATTTTTGATTAAGGATATGAGGCACTAGCATGTACAAGCAAAAATAATTTCTGCCACTGGGTAGGGTTGTCTAGTTCACTATGCTAATGGGGCACACCTTTCTATGCTTTGATATCCGGCCTACAGGTTTTACGATGAATGCGTAAAATGGGCTTCCCCTGTTTTAAAAACCAGCAGCCACCACTGCTCTAGACGGTGTCACTAACCTGATCCAGTGTTAAGTGTAGCTCAGGTTTATCTTCATTGCCGCATAAATCTTTCACCTTTTACTAAAGATTTCCAGGGAGAGGAATGTTTATGAGTTCAGCTTACTTTTGCAGGCTTTGCTCTGGTAGAGCTGGACATTTTTGGTGGTCAAATGTTTGAAATATCAAACTTTCTGCAGGGAAACACTCCCCTACACACACGCACATACACGCCCCCAAGATGATGTCTCTCTTCAAAAGGATCCAGCTGTTGGGGGTGGAGTCTAGCTGTGTATACCTTTCTGGATTTTAATATGTGGAAGTGGTATATTTAAAGCCATTGACTTTAGTGTAGTATCTGTTCTTATCAGTTTATTACTGGATATGTTTTTTTTTATGAGCATGTTTTATTAAACAGATTCTTAGAGCAGAGAGTTATAATAGTGGCTTGCTCCTTCTGCTCCACGCATCAACCTGTGATTCTAGTACCTCCAGGAATAGTGCCCTCATTCAAAAAATGAAGAAAAAAAAACATCTTTCTTTCATAGTGTAACTCCATAGGTATAGAGTGTGGATACATAAAGAAACCCATTGAATTGCTTTCTGATGGTTTTGGTCCTGTGTGTGCCTTCCACCACAGGAAACCCAACAACTAGTGAAGTGAATAGTGAAGTAGAGTAGTAGTTGGGACAGTGTAGTAGTGAATAACTTGTCGCTGTTGTCGCTCAACGTTTTGTATAACATAAGGAAACAGTATAGTAACTATAATGGTAAAGAAATAAAACTAAAGAGGCTGGCTATGATATAAGAAAATTCTACAACCCAGAAGCAGATGGGAGCTCCGCTTTTAGGCAGTGCCTCAATCTATATATTAAGGCTTAAAACTCTTCCTATGCCGGGTGGCACAGTGGTGTAGCGCTTAGCGCTGTCGCCTCACAGCAAGAAGATCCGGGTTCGAGCCCTGTGGCTCGTGAGGGCCTTTCTGTGTGGAGTTTGCATGTTGTCTGTGTAGGTTTCCCCCAAAGACATGCAGGTTAGGTTAACTGGTGACTCTAAATTGACTGTAGATGTGAGTGTGAATGGTTGTCTGTGTCTATGTGTCAGCCCTGCGATGACCTGGTGACTCGTCCAGGGTGTACCCCGCCTTTTGCGCGTAGTCAGCTGGGATAGGCTCCAGCTTGCCTGCAACCCAGTAGAACAGGATAAAGTGGCTTGAGATAATTCATTAAATCAGGTTTGGAGAGCATGCAAATTAAGCAACCTATTAGTTCATTTGTCTTCAGTATAAAAAAAACTGTTTTACTGCTTTATGATACTATTATACAACATGTGGCACCAATATAATCCCTTTATAAATATTCAGAGAGAAAGAGAGATTCCCACCAAAAATTTCTCAAAATCATCAGCAGAACTGCCTACAGTATAAACAAAACTGTGTGAAAGTTTTTGTACAGTGCAGTTGGATTTCCTGTCACTGTGGGCCGCAGAGCACAGTAGTATAGTGCAGAGTCTGATCCAGCAGTAGAGGAGATGAGCAGATCCACTTGGTTATTCTTTTCATCAACTTTAGCAGACATTCTTGGAGGAAGGTTGGAACAAAGAGCTCCACTTGGAAAAATATAAAGAAGGAACTCAGGTGTAGATTTTGGATGCTGTATGCATCAGTACAGGTTGTTGACTGTACCAGTGAGTTTTCTGTAGCTGCAGGACAGAGTGACATCATCACCTTCATGTACAACTTCACGAGTGAAAAGTGGCTCTATTGAATCTGCCATGGAGTCACCTGTCATAGAGAACATAATGTTTTTAAACGTTACATAATCAAGCCAGAACTACACAAGTCAGACCCACATTCTACTGTTTCTTAACACCACACAGACTAATTAATCATTGTCAACACATAACTTTTGAAATAAAATAAAAAAAATCTAATCAAAACTCACCAAGTGAAAGCCACAGACACATTAATATAACAGTGAACATGATGAATGGTCTTAGCTGAATTAAAATATTCTGAGGACTTTCTGTAAGCTAATATGGAAACATCATAAAGCTTCAAGAAGCATCATGAAGCTCCGCCCCCACAACATCACATGACAGTGTCACTTACAGTGTTGACAGATTGTTGAGTTGCTGCAGCATCCTGGCTTTACATTTAATTCAATTTTATTTGTATAGAGCTATTAACAACAGACACTGTTGCAAAGCAACTTTACAGAACTATATAAATGCCAGATATAAATTTATGCCGACTGAGCAAACCTGAGGTTACAGTGACAACTCCTGAGACAACAAAAGGAAGAAATCTTGAGGGAACCCATCCTCATTTGGGTGATAACAGACGGTGTGATTATAAATACCTCACTTCTATAACTGTGTCCTATATACAGTGGTGCTTGAAAGTTTGTGAACCCTTTAGAATTTTCTATATTTCTGCATAAATATGACCTAAAACATCATCAGATTTTCACACAAGTCCTAAAAGTAGATAAACAGAACCCAGTTAAACAAATGAGACAAAAATATTATACTTGCTCATTTATTTATTGAGGAAAATGATCCGATATTACATATCTGTAAGTGGCAAAAGTATGTGAACCTTTGCTTTCAGTATCTGGTGTGACCCCCTTGTGCAGCAATAACTGCAACTAAACGTTTGCGGTAACTGTTGATCAGTCCTGCACACCGGCTTGGAGGAATTTTAGCCCGTTCCTCCGTACAGAACAGCTTCAACTCTGGGATGTTGGTGGGTTTCCTCATATGAACTGCTCGCTTCAGGTCCTTCCACAACATTTCCATTGAATTAAGGTCAGGACTTTGACTTGGCCATTCCAAAACATTAACTTTATTCTTCTTTAACCATTCTTTGGTAGAACGACTTGTGTGCTTAGGGTCGTTGTCTTGCTGCATGACCCACCTTCTCTTGAGATTCAGTTCATGGACAGATGTCCTGACATTTTCCTTTAGAATTCGCTGGTATAATTCAGAATTCATTGTTCCATCAATGATGGCAAGCTGTCCTGGCCCAGATGCAGAAAAACAGACCCAAACCATGATACTACCACCACCATGTTTCACAGATGGGATGAGGTTCTATGCTGGAATCCAGTGTTTTCCTTTCTCCAAACATAACGCTTCTCATTTAAACCAAAAATTCTATTTTGGTCTCCTCCGTCCACAAAACATTTTTCCAATAGCCTTCTGGCTTGTCCACGTGCTCTTTAGCAAACTGCAGATGAGCAGCAATGTTCTTTTTGGAGAGCAGTGGCTTTCTCCTTGCAACTCTGTCATGCACACCATTGTTGTTCAGTGTTCTCCTGGTGGTGGACTCATGAACATGAACGTTAGTCAATGTGAGAGAGGCCTTCAGTTGCTTAGAAGTTACCCCGGGGTCCTTTGTGACTTCGCTGACTATTACATGCCTTACTCTTGGAGTGATCTTTGTTGGTCGACCACTCCTGGGGAGGGTAACAGTGGTCTTGAATTTCCTCCATTTGTACATAATCTGTCTGACTGTGGATTGGTGGAGTCCAAACTCTTTAAAGATGGTTTTGTAACCTTTTCCAGCCTGATGAGCATCAACAATGCTTTTTCTGAGGTCCTCAGAAATCACCTTTGTTCGTGCCATGATCCACTTCCACAAACATGTGTTGTGAAGATCAGACTTTGATAGATCCCTGTTCTTTAAATAAAACAGGGTGCCCACTCACACCTGATTGTCATCCCATTGATTGAAAACACCTGACTCTAATTTCACCTTCAAATTAACTGCTAATCCTAGAGGTTCACATACTTTTGCCACTCACAGATATGTAATCACATCACATCACATTATCTCTAGCCGCTTTATCCTTCTACAGGGTCGCAGGCAAGCTGGAGCCTATCCCAGCTGACTACGGGCGAAAGGCGGGGTACACCCTGGACAAGTCGCCAGGTCATCACAGGGCTGACACATAGACACAGACAACCATTCACACTCACATTCACACCTACGGTCAATTTTAGAGTCACCAGTTAACCTAACCTGCATGTCTTTGGACTGTGGGAGAAACCGGAGCACCCGGAGGAAACCCACGCGGACACGGGGAGAACATGCAAACTCCACACAGAAAGGCCCTCGCCGGCCCCGGGGCTCGAACCCAGGACCTTCTTGCTGTGAGGCGACAGCGCTAACCACTACACCACCGTGCCGCCCAGATATGTAATATCGGATCATTTTCCTCAATAAATAAATGACCAAGTATAATATTTTTGTCTCATTTGTTTATCTGGGTTCTGTTTGTCTACTTTTAGGACTTGTGTGAAAATCTGATGATGTTTTAGGTCATATTTATGCAGAAATATAGAAAATTCTAAAGGGTTCACAAACTTTCAAGCACCACTGTAGTGAAAAGGGGCAACTGGGTAACCAGGAAATTCATTGTAGTTTTGGCATGAAGTCTATTTTGTTGAAGTTATCAACTGCTTACTGATCGAGACTTGAATGCAAAACTGTTCATGACAACTGCAGTCCTGAGCCATCAGAGCAAAACTGTTTTTCTCCAATGCTATCTTCTAAGTGGATCTTTAGGCTGTCCATAAGGGGTCATCCTCCACAGGAGTGAAGTGATGAGAACTCGAGCCAGAAGTAACGCATCAGATCAGCATCACTGGTGTCTCAGGAGTGGCATGTGTAGCACAATAGAGAGAGAGAGATAGAGAGAGAAACACAGATTGTTAGGTATGCTCACTGACATGTAATGGTTACAAACAGTGATCATTGTGTGCTGAGTGCGAGTGGGGACTCCGGCAAGACTAAATATGATGGCATAACTAAAAGGGAGAGTCAGAACATAACAGAGACTTGAAGACGCCATGGTACGTAAAGTGTACATAAGGCCACTGTACTGTCAACAAATGTGAGTGAATGTGTAAGGGGGGGCAGAATCCAAACATCCCATTTTACCATGGCATTACATTACATTACATTACAGACATTTCACAGCTCGATGTACAACCCCGATTCCAAAAAAGTTGGGACAAAGTACAAATTGTAAATAAAAATGGAATGCAATCATTTACAAATCTCAAAAACTGATATTGTATTCACAATAGAACATAGACAACATATCAAATGTCGAAAGTGAGACATTTTGAAATTTCATGCCAAATATTGGCTCATTTGAAATTTCATGACCGCAACACATCTCAAAAAAGTTGGGACAGGGGCAATAAGAGGCTGGAAAAGTTAAAGGTACAAAAAAGGAACAGCTAGAGGACCAAATTGCAACTCATTAGGTCAATTGGCAATAGGTCATTAACATGACTGGGTATAAAAAGAGCATCTTGGAGTGGCAGCGGCTCTCAGAAGTAAAGATGGGAAGAGGATCACCAATCCCCCTAATTCTGCGCCGACAAATAGTGGAGCAATATCAGAAAGGAGTTCGACAGTGTAAAATTGCAAAGAGTTTGAACATATCATCTACAGTGCATAATATCATCAAAAGATTCAGAGAATCTGGAAGAATCTCTGTGCGTAAGGGTCAACGCCAGAAAACCATACTGGGTGCCCGTGATCTTCAGGCCCTTAGACGGCACTGCATCACATACAGGCATGCTTCTGTATTGGAAATCACAAAATGGGCTCAGGAATATTTCCAGAGAACATTATCTGTGAACACAATTCACCATGCCATCCGCCGTTGCCAGCTAAAACTCTATCTAAACATGATCCAGAAGCGCAGACGTCTTCTCTGGGCCAAGGCTCATTTAAAATGGACTGTGGCAAAGTGGAAAACTGTTCTGTGGTCAGACGAATTAAATTTGAAGTTCTTTATGGAAATCAGGGACGCCATGTCATTCGGACTAAAGAGGAGAAGGACGACCCAAGTTGTTATCAGCACTCAGTTCAGAAGCCTGCATCTCTGATGGTATGGGGTTGCATTAGTGCGTGTGGCATGGGCAGCTTACACATCTGGAAAGACACCATCAATGCTGAAAGGTATATCCAGGTTCTAGAGCAACATGTGCTCCCATCCAGACGACGTCTCTTTCAGGGAAGACCTTGCATTTTCCAACATGACAATGCTAAACCACATACTGCATCAATTACAGCATCATGGCTGCGTAGAAGAAGGGTCCGGGTACTGAACTGGCCAGCCTGCAGTCCAGATCTTTCACCCATAGAAAACATTTGGCTCATCATAAAATGGAAGATATGACAAAAAAGACCTAAGACAGTTGAGCAACTAGAATCCTACTTTAGACAAGAATGGGTTAACATTCCTATCCCTAAACTTGAGCAACTTGTCTCCTCAGTCCCCAGACGTTTACAGACTGTTGTAAAGAGAAAAGGGGATGTCTCACAGTGGTAAACATGGCCTTGTCCCAACTTTTTTGAGATGTGTTGTTGTCATGAAATTTAAAATCACCTAATTTTTCTCTTTAAATGATACATTTTCTCAATTTAAACATTTGATATGTCATCTATGTTCTATTCTGAATAAAATATGGAATTTTGAAACTTCCACATCATTGCATTCTGTTTTTATTTGCAATTTGTACTTTGTCCCAACTTTTTTGGAATCGGGGTTGTACAACATACACAGAGCAGCCTGTGGAGCAGTTGGGGGTTAGGTGCCTTGCTCAAGGGCACTTCAAAACACTCCTCAAAACACTTATCAACACACTCTCTGCCCAAGAACCCTTCAGATCTGCTACTTTATGTAATAAAAAGGCTTGACGAAACAAATATATTTTCAGCCAAGACTTAACACTGAGACTGTGTCTGAGACCCGAACACTACTTGTACGGCTGTTCCATAACTGGGGGGATTTGTAAAAGAAGGCTATGCCTCTGCTGTAGCCTTAACTATTTGCGGTACCAACAGATAGCACCTTTTGAGCTAAGTCGTTGTGGTGAGTCATAAAGGACCAGAAACTCATTCAGGCACTGTGGCGTGAGATAAAGCACATTTGGTGCTTTATTGTTAAATAGTAGTAGTGTATAATCAGTGCGAAATTTGATTGGGAAGCAATGCAGTGTGGATAAGATAGGGGTGATGTGGTCATATCTTCTAGTTCTAGTAAGGACTCTTGCTGGAGATTGTTTATGCATCTGTTAGATCATTCAGACAGTAAGGCATCACAGTAATCCAACCTGGAGGTAACAAAAGCATGAACTAGATTTAATGTGGCATTATTACTTCAGTGCCAAAACCCAAGATTGAAACAGGGACCTTTAGAGCTTCAGTCTAACGCTCTCCCTACTGAGCTATTTCAGCAAGATCATGCCACCATCTGAGCAGTCATGTCACCAATATAAACATTAGTAGTTGCTAAATCCAATCGGTAAGGTCACATGGTGTTCCTTTTTAACCAAAATCTAATGAAATATAAAGTGTTTAAAATAATAGATCGTATCATCTGGAAGCATTACATATGTAATGTACTTACGCCTACTGCCCAATTTTGGGCATAGGCCACAAACAAGTGCTCTCCAGTCATCGCGATCCTGGGCGATCTTTTCCAGTTGTCCCCATGTATAGCCAGACCTCTTCATCTAGGTCATGATGCCAGCTGTTTCTTGGCCTGCCCCTCTTCCTTCTCCCTTGTGGGTTCCAGAATAGGGCCTGTCTTGTGGTGTTTGATGCAGGTTTGCGAAGGGTATGACCAACCCACTTCCATCTTCTTTGGATTATCTCTTTTTCTACAGGCTGTTGTCCTGTTTGGTGCCACAACTCCAGGTTATTGATGGTATTTGGCCAGTATACTCTTAGGATCCACCTGAGGCAGGTATTGATGAAGGCCTGTATTTTATTCATGGTGTTGGCCGTTGTCCTCCAGGTCTCTGCGCCATACAGAAGTATAGGCTTTACCATGGAGTTAAACATCCTGATTTTGATGTTGCATGGCAGTTCCGACGATCCCCAGACATTCCTCAGCTGGTGGAAAGCTGCCCTTGCCTTTCCAATCCGTACCTTTACATCAGCATCGGTCCCACCCATTTTGTCCACTACGCTTCCAAGATAGGTGAAACTCTCTACTTCCTCTATTGCTTCTCCCTCAATCCTGATTGGGGTTGTGTTTTGTTTACTTTAAGGATCTTGCTCTTCCCTTTGTGTATAATGAGGCCAAGACTTGCTGAGTAAGTTGCTATGGTTGTGGTTTTCTCCTGCATTTGTTGATGGGTGTGAAAAAGAAGTACCAGGTTGTCAGCAAAGTCAAGGTCCTCCAGTTGCGACCAAGGTGTCCATTGGATGCCATTCCTCTTTTGGGCGGTTGATGTCTTCATTACCCAGCCTATTGCCAACAGGAAACAAAAGGGTGATAGTAGGCATCCTTGTCTAACTCCTGTCCTTACACGAAAGGCTTCTGTGAGATGTTGGCCATGAACAACTCTGCAGGACATTCCCTCATACGAGTTCCTGATGATGTTGGTTATCTTTTCTGGCACCTGATAGTGCCTCAGTAGTCTCCAGATAGTCTGTCTATCTACACTGTCAAATGCCTTCTCGTAATCAATAAAATTTACATATAGAGGTGAGTTCCACTCCAAGGATTGCTCCAGGATAATCCTTAATGTTGTTATTTGGTCTGTGCAGGATCTGTTCTTCCTGAATCCTGCTTGTTGTTCTCAGAGATGTGGGTCGACCATGTCTTTCATCCTGTTTAGGAGGACTCTGTTGAAGATTTTAGCTGGGGTTGAGAGCAATGTTATCCCTCTGTAGTTGGAACATGAGCTAAGGTCCCCCTTCTTTGGGAGCTTGATCAGGTGGCCCTCCTTCCATTCTAATGGAATATCCTCCTCCTCCCATATGTTTTGGAAAAGGGGATGGAGCATGTCCACAATGGTCACTT
The DNA here is from genome assembly GCF_027579695.1 of Neoarius graeffei. Classification (NCBI taxonomy): domain Eukaryota; kingdom Metazoa; phylum Chordata; class Actinopteri; order Siluriformes; family Ariidae; genus Neoarius; species Neoarius graeffei. Next base: position 12,385,559 of record NC_083587.1, read on the forward strand.
CGTCTGCCTTCAAAACTTCTGCAGGAATACCATCAGGTCCAGCGGACTTCTGGCTTCTCAGTTGCTTGACGGCCTTATACATTTCTTCCTTTGAAGGAACGTCACAAGCAATAGGGAGATCACAGCTGGCTGGCTGGATATTTATTGGGTTTGGTGGAGAAGGCCTATTCAAGAGATCCTCAAAATGCTCTACCCATCTCCGCTTTTGTTGTTTTAACCCTGGAATACTTTTCCCATCTCTGTCCTTCACTGGCCTCTCTGGTTGGTTAAATTTACCTGAGAGCTTTTTGATGTTAGCATACAGCTCCCTCATGTTGCCCTTTTGGGCTGCGTCTTCTGCCTCGGATGCCAGGGTTTCCATGTATCTTTTCTTGTCTGCTCTTAAACCCTTCTGTTTGCTTTTGTATATTCTTCTTTGGCCTTAACTTTCCTAGCACACGTGCAGCTGTTGTTCATATCTGCTTTCTTCATTTTCCTCTCCTGTACATTTTTTAACGTCTCCGCTGAGATCCATTCTTTATGTCCCTGCTTCTTGTAACCAAGCACTTCTTGGCATGTTGATGTTACTACCTCTTTAATGCTTTGCCACTTTTCATCCATAGTTTTTTCCTCAGTCTGTTGTTGTAGGATCTGGGCCTTTTTTGAAAGTGTAGTTTTAAATTGTTCTAGCCTGTCTGTTTCCTTCAGGGTGGTGGTGTTGTACTCTGGCGCTGACTGGATTGTCCTGTCCAGTTTCGCTTCAGCTTGAGTTTTATGCAGGCACACAGTAGATGGCGGTCTGATGCAACGGCCGCTCCCCTTCTGACCCGTACATCTTCCAGTGATCTTCTAAACCTTTTTCCAATGCAGACATGGTCAATCTGATTTTCGGTCCTGAGGTCTGGTGACACCCAGGTAGTCTTGTGTGTCCGCTTGTGTTGGAAGAAGCTCTTCCCAGTGACAAGGTTTGTAGTGGCACACAAGTTGGCAAATCTCTCCCCATTCTCATTCATTTCCCCCAAGCCTTCTTTTCCCATTATTCCTTCAAACCCTTGGTTGTTTTTGCTGATCTTGGCATTGAAGTTACCCAAGGCGACAATGATGTTTCTTCTTGGCCGCGCCTGGATTATGGTCTGTAGCCTGTTATAGAAATCCTCTTTGATGTTCTCATCGCTCTCATTGGTCGGGGCATAACATTGGATGACATCCAAGTTGATTTTCCTGTTGGTTGTGCAGAAGTAGGCCATGATGATACGTGGGCCATGTGCCTCCCATCCAATGAGAGCTCTTTGGACCATCTTCATTAACATCAGGGACACTCCCTGGCTGTGGGGTGCGTTTGCTTCCTCGTGACCTGAGAACAGCAGCAGCTCCCCTGTGGCTAGTTTGTGCTGGCCAGAGCCTGTCCACCTAGACTCGCAGATTCCCAGGAGATCTAGGTTGTAGCGTCTCATCTCTGCCGCCACTTGAGCTGTTTTGCCAGTTTCAAACATGGTTCTGACGTTCCATGTTCCCATGTTAGTTGTGGTCCTGGTAGAGATGATGGTTGTCCGCCTAGTAGCTTCCATAAGGCTTTCACTACTAGGCATCATTCGTTCTCCAGCCGTGGGTCCATCTTCTCCCAGAACTTTAGTGACTTTTGAGTTTCTTGTTTGAGATTCTGTAACAATTTGTTTTTTCCAGGGTGGAGTTGTTAACCCCACGCCCAACCCCCAACCTGGAGGACCAGGTGCTGCTCTTCGTCTGTCCTCTACCCTGAGCCCTGCCCAGCTTGGTTGCACCTGCCAGGGGTCTAGCCCCCGCCGGTATAGCCCTCAGGGTCATGAAGGCACAAAAGCCCCCCCACCATGACAAGGTAGCAACACATCGAGTGGGACATATGTAATGTGGTAATTGATTAATGAAACTCTTTTATGTTGTTGGCAATTTGTTTTATTCCAAGCATGTTTTTAATTAAATGAACAAATGTTCACACTAAAGAATGAGCAAATAATAAGCTAAATAATGAGGTAAATTTGTTCTCCATGCTCGCTCGTTTCACTGTTACCCCCCCCAGTCTTATATAATAATTATATAATAATGCAGTCTTGATTATTTCAACTGTTATCCACAGTGTCAAGTGGGTAATGATCTCCATTAGAAGTGCACACACGCACACAGATCAAAATCTTTGTCTCTCTCTCTCTCACACACACAATGTTAGATGTGCAGGAGAGATGGCATGAGGTCATTGCAGTGCAGTTCGAGCACAAATCTGCGCACTGGTGTTGGCTCTACTCTCCCGTTTGCTGCCCTGTGTTTGGTCTGTCTGGGGTCCTGGGGGCGGTGATGTGGCCCATCGGTGGTTGCTGTGTCTGTATTGGGCCCCTGTCTGCTTCGCCGGTGGCTGGTGGGATGATGGGGTTTTTGCACTATCTTTTACTGTTCTTTTGTATTGCAATTGTTGTGTAGGTTTTGTCATTGCTCTTTTCTTTCCATTGTCCCTGTTGTTCTAATTTTTGTATCCCCTTGTTTCTGATGCGGTCTGTCATTCCTGTGGGAATTTATTTTTTAAACTTTTTTGTATGTCACATAGTTCCATGTGTGCTCCATATGTTTTTTCAAAGTTTTGGTGTCTTCAGTATTGTTCTGCAGTGTAGAAAATGGTAATAGAAAAAAACTGATACAAATCACTGATACTGTATAAATCACTTAAGGATTAATTTGCACTTTTGAAAATCTACCTATTCATTTGGTTCTTTGCACATCTTGTGTTCATTGTTTGTGCACTGTTGTCTTTGTCTATTGTCTTTGTTTTTTTGTTGTGCTGTATAGCTTCTGTGTTGGTATAATTAAAAAACATAGATTGTCAAAAAAAACCTGAAAAAAGAATATAAACCCCAAATATCCAAACTCGCTTTTAGCAGAAGTCTTCAAGGAATCACTGAACATTTTTGTGAAACACACTATTTTTGCATTGAAAAACTGTCATTAAACTTAAGAAGTACATTAAAAGGATGACTTATAATCCAACAGTCAAGACAATGATGGAATCAGTTTTCTTGCTCTCATTATGTTAAAGAAGAGTATTGCTTATGGATCCTCTCAGAAAGGAAAGTTTGTATGAACAGAACTGGTAACTGGTGCCAATGTTCGGCTGTTACCAATGTTGCTGAAAGATTTTCTCCCATTGTTCGCAGAAATATTTTTACAAGCCTTGAGACATATTGAAGCATTTAAGAATAATTCACAAATAAACAGTTTATTATAAAAGAGGAAACACTGAAAGTAGATTGCACACAAGCATGACAATTTTCTCATTTTTAAGTAAATATATAAAAGGTATAAGATTATATTATGTGTAATAGCTGTTCCTAGTAGTACTGTGTATCCACCAGGCTAATATATATCAGAAATTCTCAATAATGACTTCATTTCACTAAAACACACCTCACTGTGTAAAATCACTGTGGATTACAAAAAACTAACACACAAATATCATTGTAAAATTCAGACACTGCAGGATCTTGACTTTAGAAAGTGGGATGTATATGAACTTATTGAAAACTTGTTTAGTGCTTTTAGCAAGGATATAGCAACTCACAGCAACTCTTTATAAGCATGGTGAACAGAAAAGCAGCTCAGCAATCAACAGCAGAAGACCACACTGGGTTCCACTCCTGCAGCCAAGAACAGGAATCTTCAAATCAAGAACAAGTTCCGATTACACTGGCAAGTGAGTGTATATTTTTATTGACCTCTCATGCTCCGGAAACAAACATTGCTCTTAAATCTATTTTTTATGTAAAAATTTGAAAAATAATTGAGAAAGTAGCCAGAATGTACAGTCCATTGACACACTGCATTATTTAAAATGTGTGTCCTTTTTTTGTGAGGCAAAAAGTAATTATGATTATAAAATAAATTCATTGAAAGATGTGTAAAGTACTTTTATATAACAATAAATTGCTTAACAATTGTTGTAATAATAATTATAATTGTTAATTAATACTTAATTAACAATTATAATTATTATTACAACAATTGTTAAGCAATTTATTGTTATATAAAAGTACTTTACACATTTTTCAATGAATTTATTTTATAATCATGATTTATTTCTTTAATATACATGTATTTATCAAAAGTGAGGCGATGTTGGGTGCGAGAGGTTTTTGCATGACCCAATAAAAATAACTTCAAAAAAGTAATATATGAGTAAAAGTTCACCAAATGCAACATCAGGAAAGTAGAAATTTTGAAAACACTTTCACAGTCATAACCCCAGTGCAGGGGCTTCAAGGTTCTGCTGTGGCCCCAAGCTTGAGCAGCTATGAAAGTGTTAAGGCTCCATAGCTCAGTGGTGAGAGCACTGGTCTAGTAAACCAGGGGTTGTGAGTTCAATTCTCACTGGGGCCTACAAGGAATGCTTTGAAGGTGGAATGATGATCTAGGTAAAAGAAGGGATATTGAGAACACTGACACCAGAAAGTGCTGCTCATGATTTCTCATCATCTGAAGACCACTTTCAGAAGGGCCTCATATAGACAGTTTGAAGATCAGTGAGAATCTGAAGTTGTCTTTGGTGTGTAATTTCTACAAAGCACTTTGCCCTCAAGTCTCCATCATTGTCAGGTGGTATTTGTTTATATTTGGAGGCTACTTTGCAAAATTTACCAAGTCTTGTTTTTGGTAATAATATACAAGTTCAGATATGAATTCATAAATCTGGGCTTGTTGTAATGTTTGTAGGCTGCTGTTTCATAGTTAATTATGCAGGGGAACTTTGCGCATAAAAAGAGCCCTGAAACCACATATAGGAAATTGGTATAAAAGTATTACATAATTAATATGCAATTATTATATCCATAATAGGTGTTATTTGTGGCACGCAACCTTTTTACTCAGGTCAAAAGCAGCTGTTCTGGTCATGTGTTACCAATAACTGCTTTTATCTTCGTGTTTTGTGTTTGAATCCTTAGGCAAAGTGTTACTTCTTGATGTAGTTTGGACATAAAAAAATAAAAACTGCGAGCAGCTTAGTAATAAATGTATCACAGAAATTTCTAAAATGAGAGATTGTGAGCTGAGTTCTGGAATGTATATAAGCTATAAATATTCTCAAGTTCTGTAGCAATAGTGTAAAATATTTCTGGCTTTTTTATGTTCTCTATGTACTTAAATGTCTCATTTTAAACTGAACTTGATAATATCATGTAAATATATGATTTCTATTCATATAAAGTTAGTAAATGGGTAATTAAAAAATACAGATGTTATAATGGACTTAAGTGATATGGATATATGGTTGGGTTTTTTTTACGTTTTTTCATGCGATATTTAGCATTTCCTTTTTTTGGTGAAAATGGTGATTGCTGACATTACAACAAGTAAAAATAATTTGTTTGGGATGTAAATAAAGGGTTAATACTGAGAAACCAGACTTGGCAAATTTTGCAAAGTAGGTTACATATGCTCCCTGACTATAAAGTTTCTTCAAAACATGTTGCACTCAAGTATCTATCAGTGAGCCTTTGACATCTTAAACAAAATACTTCAATTAAAACTCTAAAGGATTCTTATCATGCTGCAAATATTTGTAAGTTCCTGGTTACACAGTTCCAACTTTTAGCACTAAGAAACTCGGGACAAGAACTCCATGAGATGTACATGGAAAAAGCATGAGGTTAAGAAAATTACAAGTTAAAAATGACAAGAAGACAGAGTCATCTATATCCCCCACCCTATATGCCAACTATATACCAAGTTTCAAGATATTATTTGTCACATTTTTCAAGTTCTGCTGCAGGAAACCAACCTTACCTCTTTACACTGACCTCAGCAGCCCATGGACCTTTGGTCCAGGTGAGTAAATGCTGATAGAGCTCGTGTTGGTGTGGGGATGTTCTAAAGCAGCCTGCAAAGCATGTCATTTAGAATGACGAATCCGCACGACTTGCAGTTGGTGCTCTCTAACAGTTCCAATACAGCCAGTCAGCCGTCTGTCACAGAACACGACACATCTGGAGTTTGTCATTTTCATCTTTGGCACTGGGTCCATCTTTGAAACTCACTGTGCTCGCGAGATAATCTGCTCTCTGACGTCATTTCTGTGGATTGAGCGGGACAGAAACCACCCCTCCCCCACCCAGGTTTTTCCTCTGCTCTACACCAAAATCATAGGTTTCTTATTTTGAACACAGAATGGCAAATTTCATCGAAAAGTAAGCAAAATATATAAAGTTTTCAAGATCTTTGGTTGAAATGTTTCCCCTCATTGGCCAAGTTGTAACAGGAGCCAAACCATGCAGGCGATATTAAAGCTAAGCTAACAGAGCATGCGCAGTGCGCAGGCAGCCTTTTGCCACCACTTTACCATCAGCTGACCTGTTGCTAGTGTATTGCTGTTTTCTTTCCTTGTCCATACTGTTTGAATTGATCATTATAACTGGTGTCATAAGCCATGCTCATCATTAATCACTGTTTGCCATCAGATTTACATTTACATTTATGCATTTAGCAGATGCTTTTATCCAAAGCGACTTACAAAAAGAGAATTAACAATCAAGCTACATAGGAGAAGTCTTAAAAGGAATATCACTAGAGGGAGCTTTAGAGTGTGAGTGCAAAAGTGGAATCAAGAGCAAGATGAGTGCAGTGGAGGGGAGGGGGGGTGTAAAGTCTAAGTGCAGGACAAGACGTTCTCTGAAGAGCTGGGTCTTCAAGAGTTTCTTGAAGACAGACAGGGACGCCCCAACTCTGGTAGCACTCAGTAGGTCATTCCACCAGCGTGGGATGACACATGAAAAGAGTCTGGATTGTCTTGTGCGTGGTGCTAGAACTACCAAACGGCGTTCTTTTGATATCCGGAGTTGAGAAAGAGTAACCTTAGCCTTTATCAGAGCACTCAAGTAAGTAGGTGTAGACCCAGTAAGCACTTTGTAGGCTAGCATTAGTGATTTGAATTTAATGCGTGCAGCCAGGGGTAACCAATGTAATTCAATTAGCAGAGGGGTCACGTGCCCTTTTCGGCTGATTGAAGACCAGGCATGCTGCTGCATTCTGGACCATCTGAAGTGGCTTCACAACAAAGGCTGAGAGGCCTGTTAGAAGGGCATTGCAGTAGTCAAGGCGGGAGATGACCATTGTTTGTACCAGCAGTTGGGTGGCCTGTTGGGTTAAATATGATCTAATCTTCTCATCTCATCTCATCATCTCTAGCCGCTTTATCCTGTTCTACAGGGTTGCAGGCAAGCTGGAGCCTATCCCAGCTGACTACAGGCGAAAGGCAGGGTACACCCTGGACAAGTCGCCAGGTCATCACAGGGCTGACACATAGACACAGACAACCATTCACACCTATGGTCAATTTGGAGTCACCAGTTAACCTAACCTGCATGTCTTTGGACTGTGGGGGAAACCGGAGCACCCAGAGGAAACCCACGTGGACATGGGGAGAACATGCAAACTCCGCACAGAAAGGCCCTCTCTGGCCACGGGGCTCGAACCCAGACCTTCTTGCTGTGAGGTGACAGCGCTAACCACTATACCACCGTGCCACCCTCTGGTCTAATCTTCCTTATATTAAATAATGCAACCTGGCAAGACCGGGCTACAGATGCAACATGATCTTTGAAGGTCAGCTGATCATCAATCATGACACCTAAAGGCCTCTGCATGCTCTTGCGACAAGGCTTTCACAGATAGCTTTTCGCAGACAGTTGTAATTTATTGTTGAGCGGGGAGTATAGACGTGTGCGATGTTATTCACCGGCACAACGCAAGGGGGCGCGAAGTCGCTAGGAGTGTCTAGGTGGGTGTGGTTAGTGGAGTGTTTATCCTCCGGTTACTTATAATGACTAGAACTTTTTTTTTTAATAATGACTAGAACTGGAGTCGTATAGATGTACGTACTTCCTCACTTCCTCAATCAACCGCTCTTCATGCTGCTCCATCTTCACTCGTGTTTTTAAAAATGCCGGTCGTGAAAACAAAACAAACCGGGAAAGTAGGGAAGCGGAAGTGCGTGTACAGCGGATGTAGAGTAGACCAATCAGAGCCCTCTTGTCTGCAGCGCTGTCTGCGAGGCTTCTGCGGTGGTCACAATTTTTGGGAGGTGCGCGCAGAGCGTCTGCGAAGGTGGGGGGGCTACGCAGACACTGTCTGCGACGCTATCTGCAAGGACTGGGTTGTCAGCAAAAATTGGCCTTAAGTTCCTTGCTACTTTAGTAGGAGCAAGAGCTAAGGAGTCAGTCTTGATACAGATGTTATGATGTATGGTTGGCTTGGCAGGGAAGACCAGTAGTTCAGTTTTTGAGAGGTTTAGCTGGAGGTGATGGTCTTTCATCCATGCAGATATATCAGAGAGACAATCTGAGATTGGCACTGAGACCATATGGTCATCAGGTGGGAATGAAAGATAGAGCTGAGTATCATCAGCACAGCAGTGATATGAGAAGCCATGTGAGTGGATGATTTGGCCCAATGAGGTGGTATACATGGGAAACAGGAGGGGGCCCAGCACTGATCCTTGGGGCACCCCTGTGACAAAGAGGTGCGGTTCAGATCTGTGCCCTAACCAGGACACTTTGAATGACCTCTCTGTGAGATAGGATTCAATCCAGGAGTGTGCTTTACCTGTGATGCCCATATTTGAGAGTATATTTAATAGGATTCTGTGATTGACTGTGTCGAATGCTGCTGATAGGTCAAGCAGGATGAGTACCGAGGACTTCATAGCTGCCCTAGCTTCTTTTAGGGCTTCAGTCACAGACAACAAAGATGTTTCAGTGGTGTGGCCACTTTTAAAACCAGATTGGTTGGAGTCAAGGAGGTTGTTTTGGAAGAGGAATTCTGTGACCTGTTTGAAAACTGCCCTTTCAATGGTCTTAGAAAGGAATGAGAGGAGAGAGACCGGCCGATAGTTCTCCACTTGAATGGGAGCAAGAGAAGGTTTTTTGAGTAATGGTGTTACCTGAGCCTGTTTAAATGCAGCAGGAAATATTCCTGATGTCAGTGAAGCATTAATCATGTGTGATTGCTGCTATAACAATGGGAGCTATGGATAGCAGGGGGTTGGTTGGGATAGGGTCCAGTAGACATGTAGTAGGATGGCTACACGTAAGGAGTTTGGACACATTGCTATCGATAATCACTTTCTCATGCATTTAACTGTGCTGTGGGGAGAGCGGGGAAAGGCCGAGCGGCATTTTTGGATACCAAATGTTTGTCATGTCTCGTTCAAAATGCTTATTGTCATTTACATCTCTCATCTGTGTTCACTTTGTCTAATATCAAGAAATGCAAATGTACACACGGGCTGTGAAAAACACTCATTTATTGGGTAAAACTTTGTGATGACAGTTCCATATTCACTTTACTCACCGGCATTCAAACTCCGCTACTTACCTATTATTGAAAAAAACAAAAGCAAAATTGAACTTCTGGTTAATGAGAGACCTCTTTATTTGGAAGGGTCCTTTTATCTAAAACAGAAGGTATCTCTAGATCAGTTTATGTTTCATTGTCACTCAGTATACCATCAAATATCATCAAGGAGTTAGACAAAATGTTATATTTTATATGGAGGAAAAAAAACTCATTATCTTAAAAAAGATGTTATTAGAGGTAATAGAGAACAAGGCGGTCTGGAGGTATTGGATTTTAATGTCTTAAATAATTCCCCTCCTAGAACTGCCACCTTATTGTTGTGGAGGGGTTTGTGTGCTTGAATGATCCTAGGAGCTATATTGTCGGGGGCATTACACCCCTGTTAGGGTTTCTCAAGGCAGACAGGTCCTAAGTGACAGGCCAGACCAAGAGCAGTTCACCAAACCCCCTTATGGAAATGAAAAAAATCAAGGACCGTGATGTCGCCCAGTATGGCGCAGCCGGGGCCCCACCCTGGAGCCAGGCCTGGGGTTGGGGCTCATATGCAAGAGCCTGGTGGCCGGGCCTTTGCCCACGGGGCCTGGCAGGGCTCAGCCGGAAGTGGTGACGTGGGCCCGACCTCCAGTGGGTTCATCACCCACAGAGGTAGCCGTAGGGGGCCGGTGCATTGTGGATTGGGCGGCAGTCGAAGGCAGGGGCCTCAACGACCTGATCCCCGAACACAGTGGCTAGCTTTTGGAACATGGAATGTCACTTCGCTGGGGGGGAAAGAGCCTGAGCTTGTGCGGGAGGTTGAGAGGTACCGGCTAGAGATAGTTGGGCTCACCTCCACGCACAGCTTGGGCTCCAGAACCCAGCTCAATGAAAGGGGCTGGACTCTCCACTTCTCTGGAGTCGCCCAAAGCAAGCGGCAGCGGGCTGGTGTGGGCTTGCTTATAGCTGCCCAGCTCAGCCACCATGTGTTGGAGTTTACCCCAGTGAATGAGAGGGTTGCCTCTGCGCGTTCAGGTTGGGGAGAGGGCTCTTGCTGTTGTTTGTGCCTACGGGCCGAATAGCAGTATAGAGTATCCGGCCTTCTTGGAGTCCCTGGGAGAAGTACTGAGAGGTGCTCAGACTGGGGACTCCATTGTTCTACTGGGGGACTTTAACGCTCATGTGGGCAACGACAGTGACACCTGGAAGGGCGTGATTGGGAGGAATGTCCTCCCCGATCTGAACCCGAGTGGTGTTTTGTTATTGGACTTCTGTGCTAGTCACGGTTTGTCCATAACAAACACCATGTTCGAGCATAGGGGTGTCCATAAGTGCACGTGGCACCAGGACACCTTAGGTCGGAGGTCGATGATCGACTTCATTGTCATTTCATCTGATCTCCGGCCTTATGTCTTGGACACTTGGGTGAAGAGAGGGGCTGAGCTGTCAACTGATCACCACCTGGTGGTGAGTTGGATCCACTGGCAGAGGAGGAAGCCGGACAGACCTGACAGGCCCAAATGTATGGTGAGGGTCTGCTGGGACCGTCTGGCCGAGCACTCTGCCAGGGAGGGCTTTAACTCCCACCTCCGGGAGAGCTTCTCCCAGCTTCCGAGGGAGGTGGGGGACATTGAGTCTGAGTGGACCATGTTCTCTACCTCCATTGTAGATGTGGCTGTTTGGAGTTGTGGCCGCAAGGTCTCCAGTGCCTGTCATGGGGGCAATCCCTGAACCCGGTGGTGGACACCGGAAGTACACTACCGTTCAAAAGTTTGGGGTCACTTTGAAATTTCCTTATTTTTGAAAGAAAAGCACTGTTCTTTTCAACGTTCGACCCATGAAGCGGTGAAGAACACGGGCTCCTGCATGTTTTCCTTTCATTGGCTACAAGCGACAGGTGTATATTTGTCCACAAACAGAGAACTGTAGAGTCACTGTTTAAGATTTGTTCAGCAAATGTGTCCATACCTTGGCTGGTCGAAAGCAAATACTTGCTTCTGTAGTTGGCACGGGCAGAGCAGAGGTCACAGCTCAGCAGTCACTCATTGCCGAGTTCAAAATAAATAAATAAATAAATAAATAAATAAATAAATCATGCTTTGTCTGGCAAAAGAGGTATCTGTCTTAACCAGAATGGGCTTCTCTCCCGGACAGGTCAAGTCAAAGCACTGCCGTAAAACGTTTGCAGAAAAGTCCGTCTTTTCTGCAAACTTGTAAAAGCACTGCCTCGAGTATTGCAATAGTTAGCCAAGTGAATGCCCCGCGCGTGAGAGCAACATGAGACCTGAGCATGTTCTATGCCGGATTGGCGCTAGGTGTGGCAAGTCAGGGTGGCTGGGCGGTCTAAGATGCTGTGTTCAAATTGCAACCTCCTCTGGAGGTGTGGGTTGGAATTCCACTTCTGACATTTGTTGCAGCAGGTTGTTGAGGGGCCTTGTGGCCTGTGCTTGGCGCAAGCAGTGGTCAGCTCAAGACCTGGGTGTGGTCAATGATGTGTCTGGCCGAGCGGACGAGGAGCAGTGCTTGGCTAGCGGTGTCCAGTAGGGGGAGGTGATACCAAGTAAATACAGGGCTAGTATTGCTGATGCCGATACCTTTTACTTGAAATGTTATGATCATTGAATAATTTTGTGATTTTGCCTTTTTTGGTTGATTACGAGTCTGATAAAACGCAGGACAAAGATTTTCGGCAAATAAAAATGTTTTTTTATTAACTAACTACAACAATATGAAACAATGCAACAGTATATTCATAATAAAATAATTCCCTTATCACCTTCTCATCTCATCTCATCTCATTATCTCTAGCCGCTTTAACCTGTTCTACAGGGTTGCAGGTAAGCTGGAGCCTATCCCAGCTGACTACAGGCAAAGGGCGGGGTACACCCTGGACAAGTTGCCAGGTCATCACAGGGCTGACACATAGACACAGACAACCATTCACACCTACGATCAATTTAGAGTCACCAGTTAACCTAACCTGCATGTCTTTGGACTGTGGGGGAAACCGGAGCACCCGGAGGAAACCCACGCAGACACGGGGAGAACATGCAAACTCTGCACAGAAAGGCCCTCACCGGCCACGGGGCTCGAACCCGGACCTTCTTGCTGTGAGGCGACAGCACGAACCACTACACCACCGTGCCGCCCCTTATCACCTTCTGCTACACAAAATTGTTCAAGAAAAAAGTCACAAGTGCAAAATAACAGAAAAGCAACAATGTAACAAAAATATCACAATGTCAGCAACACCACAAAAAAATACCTTCCATTGCACGCAAATATTTGTGAAAAATAAAGTCAGTAATAAAGTAACAAAGTCAGTAGTGCAAAATAAGTAAATAAAAGCAACTACGTAATAAATATAAATATGACAATATAAACAACACAGGGCGGCACGGTGGTGTAGTGGTTAGCGCTGTCGCCTCACAGCAAGAAGGTCCTGGGTTCGAGCCCCGGGGCCGGCGAGGGCCTTTCTGTGTGGAGTTTGCATGTTCTCCCCGTGTCTGCGTGGGTTTCCTCCGGGTGCTCCGGTTTCCCCCACAGTCCAAAGACATGCAGGTTAGGTTAACTGGTGACTCTAAATTGACCGTAGGTGTGAATGCGAGTGTGAATGGTTATCTGTGTCTATGTGTCAGCCCTGTGATGACCTGGCGACTTGTCCAGGGTGTACCCCGCCTTTCACCCGTAGTCAGCTGGGTTAGGCTCCAGCTTGCCTGCGACCCTGTAGAAGGATAAAGCGGCTAGAGATAATGAGATGAGATGAGACAAACAACACAACAACAACAAAAAAACTCTTCCATTGCACACAAATATGTGTGAAAAATAAAGTCAGTAGTGCAAATCAGGTTTAAACTACAAGTGGCTCGTAACCTTTGGCTCTTTGCTCACAAAGCCCTCCAAGGAAGTATCCCTTGAGGTGCCCTTTTGGCTCTGTTCCCATGTTGATAACAGATTTAAAGGTTTTTATTCAGTAACAGTAACATTCTTCCCTTTTATTGCACTTCTTCTCTGAGTTATTAACTGTCCCGCCTTAGAGAAAATCCTTTCTGCAGGTATGGATGTTGCAATTACTCCCAGATGTTTTTTTTGCAATCTTGCTCAGAGAGGAAAATGTAGGTTCATTCATTTTCCACCAAAGAAGTGGGTCTCCATCCTGTGGAATTGGCTTCTCTTCTGTGTACCGGTGCATTTCAATAGTCACATCAGTGCCAGCTGTGCGATGCTGCTGCGATTCCAGGATTTGAGTGTCAAACTCTGTCCATATCCCACCTTTTGCTGCAGCTGGGCATGGAGAAGCTCCTGCAGGGTAGTGTGAGGTAGTTGCAGGAGCCATTGCTGAGGCAGTGCTGGTGGCAGAGCTTGTGCTAGGTTGAGGATCTGATTCTGAATAGACTGAGGACTGGCTCAGTGACTGCATTTCAGCAACAAGTTTTTTTTTTTCACTGTGTTAACAGTTGCCATGTCCCGGAACCCAAAGTTTTTAAATCTTGTGTCCAGGTAGGTGCTGGTACTGAGACCATAGTGGGTTTCAATATTCCTGAAAGGGTGCTGGCACTGTGCTGACAGCACAGTAGCTAGCTTGCTGCCTTGGGCCTCATGAGATGCAGCTGATCAAAGAAGTAATGTTACCAGGGGGATCACCTTTGAACTGACACATGTTTTTCAGATGATATCTCCCACAAAAGGTTCGATGTCATCCGAATCCAAAAAGCGAACGATTGAGGACGAATTTGAAGAGCTTTCGTGTCTTTTTCAAAAGACTCGGTATCAAAAACGTACGCCACTGCAGAGAATAGGATAGGTCCGTGCGGAAACAAAATAACGGACTGGCGCAAATGATGTCACGTGTGCAGCGCCGCCGACCTGTAAATCGCTGCGAACTAATAATGGCGGACGAGATTTTAGTGATTTTTGGAACAGACTTCAGATGCAAAGAATCATTTTTCAAACCAACCTTTTTATTTATCCGGCAACTTTACAGTGTATTTGAGCACATCACACACATTACATCTTCTGATGTAACTTTCATTAGATGAGCACTTGAAGAACCAAGTGAAATCCCTGATACCCCAGTCCAGATCGACCATTTAAGGTAAAACCTGGGCTTGTCCAGGAGTTGAACTCAGGACCTCTCGCACCCAAAGCAAGAACTGTACCCCTAGACCAACAAGCCAAAGTACTCTTACTCTTATTTAAAAAAAAAAACACCCCCGTCCACTTCTTTCTCAATGTGAGTTTTGAATGAAAGACTGGGGTCAATAATCACTCCGAGGTCTTTTACTGCTACATGTGAAGAAACAGAAAGGCCATCCAGAGTTACTGTGGAATCAGAAAACTTACTTCTAGCTGCATGTGGTCCTAGTACAATTACTTCAGTTTTGTCATAGTTAAGCGGAAGGAAATTAATAAGCATCCAGTGTCTAATGTCTGGAGCGCAGGTGGCCAAGTGGTTAGAGCGCTTGACCGCTAAGCGAACGGTCCCTGGTTTGAGCCTCGGGCTCGCTCCCTGTCCACCCAGCAGTGAATGGGGACCTAGTGGAAACACTAAAGGCGGCGAGGAAAGGAACTGGCCACTATGCTGATGGCCCAGGACAAGTGCGCTCTCTAACAGGCACTCCCCCAATGTACGAAAATGTATATGGGACTCCCCTTTGCTTTTTGTCTAATGTCCTTTACACAGTCCTCAATTCAGGTGCAGAAAATAATTTCAAACCAATTTTAAAATATATACTATTTTAAAATAATATATATTATCATCTGGAAGCATTACATATGTAATTTGGTCATTGATTAATGAAACTCTTTTATGTTTTTGGCAATTTCTTTTATTCCAAGCATGTTTGTAATTAGGGCGGCACGGTGGTGTAGTGGTTAGCGCTGTTACCTCACAGCAAGAAGGTCCGGGTTTGAGCCCCGTGGCCGGTGAGGGCTAGCCTGGCTAACGCAACTTCAAAGCTCTCCGAGCATTTGGTCTGGCCAAGCTATTAAGCCAAACCGTTTCCCAGAGCCCGTGGTTGACCCGCCTCCCTGAAATGCCTCAGTTTGCTACTGGTCGAAGCCAGAAAAGGCTGTGACGAAGCTTAAACCAATCACATCACTCTTTCCTCTGACGTATGTGACGCGACGGAAATTGCTTGAGTAACAGGAAGAAGATAAATACCTCCAGGGCTGCTCTTTGCTCCGTTTTCAATGAGAACTTCCCGTTGAATGCTTTCAATACAGCATCTACCGCTGTGTTAAAGGCTTGCCGCTGCTCCATGTTTGTGATGTGAATGAAGCGCTTCCGGCATAGATTCTGTAAACAATCTATGGCTTCCGGTCGCAGTTCTACTACGTCACTGCCTTGAACACGCCTCTACCCAGGGCCGTTGGAGATGCTCAAAGTTGAGTGGTTCCCGATTTTTCGGGAGCTTGGAAATGCTGTCGATAGCCTGCCTGGCCAGATTAAGCTCGGAACAGGCCCTCGTGTTGCGTCACGCTTAGGATGGGCGGGCCCAGGCTAGGTGAGGGCCTTTCTGTGCGGAGTTTGCATGTTCTCCCTGTGCCCACGTGGGTTTTCTCTGGGTGCTCTGGTTTCCCCCACAGTCCAAAGACATGCAGGTTAGGTTAACTGGTGACTCTAAATTGACCGTGAATGGTTGTCTATGTGTCAGCCCTGTGATGACCTGGTGACTTGTCCAGGGTGTAGTCAGCTGGGAAAGGCTCCAGCTTGCCTGTAGAATGGGATAAAGCGTCTAGAGATAATGAGGTGAGATGTTTTTAATTAAATGAACAAACATTCACACAAAAGAATGAGCAAATAATAAGCTAAATAATGAGGTAAATGTGTTCTCTGTGCTCGCTCATTTCACTGTTACCCCCAATCATGCAGTCTTGATTATTTCAACTGTTATCCACAGTGTCAAGTGGGTAATCATCTCCCTTAGAAGGGCATGCGCGCAGAGAGAGAGGTTTTGATCTGTGTGTAGTAAATAAAATAGATTGTGAAATAAAAAAACTGAATAAAAAATAGAGATTTTGATCATATAAAAATCTCCTTCTCACCCCCGGCGGGGGGGGGGTATCCATGTCATCCTCAAGCTCGGGTCCTCTACCAGAGGCCTGGGAGTTTGAGGGTTCTGCGCAGTATCTTCGATGTTCCTAGGACTGCGCTCTTCTGGACTGAGGCTTCAGATGTTGTTCCTGGGATTTGCTGGAGCCACTCTCCCAGTTTGGGGGTTACTGCCCCAAGTGCCCACACTACCACGGGGACCACGCAACCCTTGACCTTCCACATCCGTTCCAGCTGCTCTTTCAACCCTTGATACTTCTCAAGTTTCTCATGTTCCTTCTTCCTGATGTTGGCGTCAGCTGGGATCGCCACATCTATCACCACCACCCTCTTCTGCTCTTTGTCCACCACCACTATGTCCGGTTGGTTAGCCAGGATCTGTTTGTCAGTCTGGAAGCTGAAGTCCCACAGAATCTTGGCCCTGTTGTTCTCAGCCACCTTCTGTGGTATGGCCCATTGGGACTTGGGTACTTCTATTCCATACTGGTTGCAGATGTTCCTGTATACTATCCCAGCCACTTGGTTGTGCCTCTCCATGTACGCTGATCCAGCTAGCATCTTACACCCTGCTACTATGTGCTGGACTGTTTCAGGGGCTTCTTTGCACAGTCTGCATCTTGGGTCTGATCTACTCTGGTAGATCCTGGCCTCTATGGCTCTTGTGCTTATGGCCTGTTCTTGCGCTGCCATGATTAGTGCCTCTGTGCTGTCTGTCAGTCCTGCATTATCCAGCCACTGGTAGGATTTCTTGATATCAGCCACTTCCTCTATCTGACGGTGGTACATGCCATGTAGGGGTTTGTCTCTCCAGGTTGTCTGTTCCTCCTCCTCCTCTGCACTCTCATCAGGGTTCTGCTGCCTGAGACATTCACTTAGCAGTTCATCCTTTGGGGCCATCTTTCTGATGTATTCTCGGATTTTCGATGTTTCATCCTGGACCGTGGTCTTGACGCTCACTAGCCCTCGGCCTCCCTCTTTCCGCTTAGTGTATAGTCTCAGGGTGCTGGACTTGGGGTGGAACCCTCCATGCATGGTGAGGAGCTTTCTAGTCTTGATATCTGTAGCTTCTATCTCCTCCTTTGGCCAGTTTATGATACCAGCAGGGTATCTGATGACTGGTAGTGCGTACATGTTGATGGCTCGGACCTTGTTTTTACCATTCAGCTGACTTTTCAGGACCTGCCTTACTCTCTGGAGGTATTTGGCTGTGGTTGACTTCCTTGTGGCCTCTTCATGGTTTCCATTAGCCTGTGGGATGCCAAGGTACTTGTAGCTGTCTTGGATATCACCTATGTTGCCCTCTGGTAGGTCAATCCCTTCAGTCTGGATCATCTTGCCTCTCTTTGAGACCATCCGGCCACACTTGTCCAATCCGAATGACATCCCTATGTCATCGCTGTAGATCCGGGTGGTGTGGATCAGCGAGTCTATTTCTCGCTCGTTCCTGGCATACAGCTTGATGTCATCCATGTAGAGCAGGTGGCTGATTGTTGCCCCACTACGGAATCGGTACCCGTAGCCGCTCTTCGTGATGATCCGACTGAGGGGGTTCAGGCCTATGCAGAACAGCAGTGGTGATAGCGCATCTCCTTGGTATATGCCGCACTTGATGTTGACTTGGGCAATGGGTTTTGAGTTGGCCTCTAGGGTTGTCTTCCACATTTCCATTGAGTTCTGTATGAAGGTCCTTAGGTTCCTGTTGATCTTATACAGTTCCAGACATTCCAGTATCCATGTGTGTGGCATTGAGTCGTAGGCTTTCTTGTAATCAATCCAGGCAGTGCACAGGTTGGTCTGTCTCTTCTTACAGTCTCGGGCGACTGTTCTATCGGCCAGTAGCTGGTGCTTGGCTCCTCTGGTGTTACTGCCAATTCCTTTCTGTGCCTCGCTCATGTATTGAGCCACATGCTTACTCATTTTTGCCGCAATGATGCCTGACAGGGCCTTCCATGTTGGATGTTGGATGGGATGGGTCCCTTCTGGGGGTCCTTCATGATTAGGACTGTCCTGCCTTGGGTTAGCCATTCTGGGTGGGTTCCATCCCTCAGCAGCTGGTTCATCTGTGCTGCTAGGCGTTCATGGAGTGCAGTTAGCTTCTTCAGCCAGTACGTATGGATCATATCGGGGCCTGGTGCTGTCCAGCTCTTCATCTTTGACACTCTTTCTTGGACGTCTGCCATTGAGATGGTTACTGGTTCTTGTTCTGGGAGGTTGCTGTGGTCAGCTCTTAGGTCCACTAACCATTGGGCATCGGTGTTGTGTGATGCCTTTCTTTCCCATATGTCTTTCCAGTATTTTTCCACCTCAGCTCTTGGTGGGTCTGACCGGTTGTTGTTCCCCTGCCATTGAGAGTACACTTTGGCTGGTTCAGTGGAGAACAGCTTGTTTATTCTCCTGGCCTCTCCTTCCTTGGTGTATCTCCTCAACCGGGTGGCCAGAGCTGTTAGTCGCTGTTTGGCAGTTTCGAGTGCCTCTGGTACGGAGAGTGAGTTGTACTTCCTGGGCGCCCCTTTATTCACCATGTTCCCTTTCTGTAGTTCAGCTAGCTGGCTAACTTCTCTCCTTGCTGCCTTTATCTTGGCCTCTAATCGTCTCTTCCATGGTGGATACTGTTTGTTATGTCCCGAGCCCACCTTGTGTCCAAGCATCTCCATGATTACTGTTGCTGTACTGTGTATCAGCTTGTTGGTCTCAGTGATGGTTCTTGTGGAGATTGTCTTCAGAGCAGCATTCACATCTACTAGTAGATCTTCTGAAGGTACTTGGCAACTCAGCTTCGGTATTCGTCGGGGGCTCCAGGTTTCCAGTTGGGTCACGATCTTCCTTCTCAGGTCAGCAGCTCTTGTGTTGAGGCTGTTAGCTGTTGGGGCTTGGTACCCAATCTCTGGTTGTGGGGATGATGACATCTCCCCGCTGACCTGTCTTCCTGGCTCCCCCTTGCCGTAGCATCGTTGTTGTATTTCATTAATCTCTAGTTGTGATAGCAGATTTCGATTATGGATGTTGGAACACTGGGCTAATAGCTGTTTCTTTGTTAGCCTTGATTGTGGGTTTCGAAGTATCCAATGGTCCCACATTCTCTGCATGTATCCCTTCTCTCTGGGATTGCTTGTATAGTAGCATTCCAGCAAATCCGTATTTTCTGTCCTCGTCCATCGATGTCTTGTTCCAGTAGCCCATTTCTCATCAGTTTGCCCTGGTTCCCTAGCAACTGACGCAGACCTTGTTGACCCGGGCGACGTCTGAGCCGGTATGACTCTTTCAGTTATGTTTTCACTCATTCCTGAGGTAGGCTGATATATCATGAGGGGTTTTTGCCTAAGGACCCTTACTGGATGATGTTTTGCCCCGACCGGGATTCGAACCCCGATCTCCTGCGTCGTAGTCAGTGAGCATTACCACTGTACTATCCAGCTGATATATATATATATGAATGATCAAAATCTTTCTCTCTCTCTCACACACACAATGTTAGATGTGCAGGAGAGATGGCATGAGGTCCTTGCAGTGCAGGTCGAGGACAAAGCTGCGCACTGGTGCCGGTTCTCATCTCCCGTTTGGTCTGTCTGGGGTCCTGGGGGTGGTGATGTGGCCCATCGGTGGTTGCTGTGTCTGGGCCCCTGGCTGGTGGGATGATGGGGTTTTTGCACTATCTTTTACTGTTCTTTTGTATTGCGGGTGTTGTGTAGGTTTTGTCATTGCTCTTTTCTTTCTATTGTCCCTGTTCTAATTTTTTGTATCCCTTTGTTTCTTAGTTATTATATATAAACCAGTTATTGTCTCTTCTCGACGAAACGAAGCCCAAAGATTCCAACCTGCAGAAATTGTCTAAAAATACAGCCAGATGGCTGATCAATGGAGTTAATTCTGTCTCAACGTACTGTATTACATGCATTATTCATTTTGATAACTGTGTAATAAGGACCTGAGACCTTCGTGCAAAACGTGCACACTTCTAAAAAAAAAATGTCCATCTTTCATGAACAAACTATAACTATAGAACACTTTAATGGTCTTTCTAGTTTCATAACACAATTTCTTAATATTCGTATGTTGATAATGCCGATGCTGAGTTTTCAATATTTCCTCAATTGCACTTTTTTTCTTAACAAAACCTCCATCGTCTTTTCAAAGTCAAAGCTCGAATCCCCAGAGCTCCATGCGCTGCATTCGTATTTACATAGTAACTACGTACTTACAACATAGTGGTTTGGTAGACTTTACGTAGTGTTTTTACGTAATTACTACATAAAATTCTGGACTACCAGCAATGTTTTTACTACGTTGTAAAGTTACGTACCCACCACCTTCCCACTACACTATGGATACTTTCACACTCATATGGGCACGTTCTCACCACCTTACATTTTCACATCCTTTCTACTACCTTACAAAACCCGAGTAATATTATGCAGAAAACATGGAAGAAGCAACAATATTTTGCATAGTCGGTGCATTTTTTTTCAACAACAACAAAAATAGCATAAAATGGCATAAAAACCTACAAAGACTGACTGCAATATTTACACACATGCCAACCATTATTTTTGTTCTGGCTCTAGAAAAAATTTAATGGTGAACCAGTATTCAGTAATAGAAATTCTAGCAGTGAAAGAGCTAACAGCTGTCTCTGGTTTCCGAATCAGATGAATGGTGGGTCGGTACAGTAGTTCGTTGTTGCAGCCACAGTAGCGCGAGCCTGCAAATATAATTATAAATCAATGATAAATTTGGAAATCCTTGTTTACCATTATATGGTCAGATTAAGTGATGTATGTACACATAAAATATTTGTAAGAGGTACAGATAATTTCTACACTAAACGTGAGAAAATACTCTTATCCAATGAATATTGAAGATCTCGAAGACGATCTGCATTTGCATTTTGCAATATCACAGAAAAATAATGTTGAACTCTGAAGAGATTTCCATTATAATATCACAAAAGTAAAGAAGAACCATGAGCATGTCATGTATTTTATTACATAATACCATAATACCATAAAATACCAGAAAGCCAGTCAAGCATCATGTCACTGGAATTGAGACCCCAGCCAAATGCTAACCTGAAAGAGGTATCCACCCCTCTTGCTTGGGGCATGCTTCAGTGTCTCCGCCACTTGCGGAGTGGGCTTTGATGTGGGCTTTACAGGTTGGGTGGATCTTTCTGCACGCTTCTGTTAGTATATACAAAAAAAACACACCTTGATTACAACCAGTCCCAATGAATTAAGGTATTCTAAGTGTTTAAATTGTCTATATAATTATTTGTGTAATGTTTAATGAATTTATATATGCAGAATTCAGGTTTATTCTGCAGGTAAACTTAGTCAAGAATTTCTTAAATGTTTGCAATTTTGATTCATGCAGTCATTTTTAAACTGTTGCTCATCTTATCATCAGCATCAGACCTAGGACCATGCAGGGTCAAGTGGCCACTGGCCAGAGTTAGAGAACAGCTTCCCTTATAATGAAAAGTATACATCATCCTCATCTTTGTTATCCATCATTTCACCAAATTCTTCAAACTTTCAATCTTTTAAACCAGCTTATCAAAATAACTTTATTCATTGAAACTCCTACCAACCATACTTGTACATACCTACAAACCATACTTGTACTACCAACCATACCAACCTACCAACCATACTTGTACTAACTTGTACATACAAGTTAGAGCATAATATAAGTGAGCCTCCATGACAGAGTGGTAGATTCACACCCGAGTCTGGGGATCGTTTCATCCTTCATCTCATTATCCCAGGAGTAGAGGTGAAAGTGGAGCAAAGAATAAAACCCTGAACTTTTGAAAGTCAAACTAAGATGGGGGGGGGGGGGGGGGGGGGGGGGGGGGCGCGCAACGTCCCCCGAAATTATTTTAATAACAAACACGCAAAACCCTGCATTATCTCCAAAACTCCCTCATTCCACCACATTACCTCTGTCCAACAACAGTTCCACTGGCTCCCAGGTAAGTACAGAATTGATTTCAAAATTCTCTTTTATACATTCAAGGTCATCCACAATCTTGCCCCCCCATCTGTCAAATCTCCTCAATATTGCAACTTCCAGTCGCTCAGATCCTTCTCTTCCACTTATCTCACCATGCCCTCTGCCCGCCTTAGCACCATGGGGAGCAGAGCTTTCAGACGCTCTGCTCCCAAACTCTGGAACTCCCTCCCACCTGATATCCATAACACTGACTCTCTTCTTTTCAAATCTAGAGTCAAAACTTACCTGTTCAAAATAGCCTATTTTTTGTCATTTGCATTGTTTTCTCTCTTTTTTTCTGAATTTTGCTGTTTAGTTTCTATCTGCTCTTTAGCTTATTTCCTGTAAATTGCTTTTTTCTTTCCATTTTATATTGTGTAGTTTTTATCTGTTGTTTATTTTGTCTGTTTTATTCTTGTAAAGTGTCCTTGAGTGTCATGAAAGGTGCTTATAAATAAAATGTATTCTCATCTCATCATCTGTAGCCGCTTTATCCTTCTACAGGGTCGCAGGCAAGCTGGAGCCTATCCCAGCTGACTACGGGCAAAAGGCGGGGTACACCCTGGACAAGTCGCCAGGTCATCACAGGGCTAACACATAGACTCATACCCCTTTTCCACCAAATCAGTTCCAGGGCTGGTTCAGGGCCAGTGCTGGTTCACAACTCGTTCAACTTGCGAGCCAGCTGATAACCAGTTTGCTTTTCCATAGCTCGGGGTGCTAAAGGAAGCCACGTCATTACATCGCTGTATATGTCAGTTACGTCGCTGTATACATTACATCACATTACATCATTACGTCGCTACTTTTGCATAAACCTTGGCGGGCGCGAATATTGAAGCAAAAACAACAAGGAAGAAGCAGCAGCAGCTACAACAACAATAATAATGGATGAATTCGCGTTTGTACAGCTGCTGCTTCTCGTCGCTTAATAATGGCGACCTTTCGTGGTCTTGTTATTGTTGTTGGCCTTAACAACTCTGCCCCCCCCCCCCCCCCCCCCCGCTAATGTAAGCGGTTCTTTCCTCTGGCCCAGCAGAGAGTTGGTGCTAGCCTGGAAGTGTTTTTCTGGCCCCAGAGCCAGTTCTTTGTCAGTGGAAACAGAAAACCCAGTTCCAAACTAAGCACTGGCCCCGAACCAGCCCTGGAACTGCTTTGGTGGAAAAGGGGCAACAGACAACCATTCACACTCACATTCACACCTATGGTCAATTTAGAGTCACCAGTTAGCCTAACCTGCATGTCTTTGGACTGTGGGGGAAACCCACGCGGACATGGGGAGAGCATGCAAACTCCGCACAGAAAGGCCCTTGTCGGCCATGGGGCTTGAACCTGGACCTTCTTGCTGTGAGGTGACAGCACTAACCACTACACCACCATGCCTCCCCTATTATTATTATTATTATTATTATTATTATTATTATTTTGTCACGCTCATTATGAATCTCAAGATCTTCAACTCTCCTACCTCCAGTTCAGCCTCCTGTCTTTTGGTCAGTGCCACTGTCTCCAAACCATACAACATAGTTTGTACACTTTCCCTTTCACTCTTGCTGGTGAAATCTGTTCTGTTCTCTTATTTTAGTAGGCTTTTCAGTGACCATTCACAGAACCAAACACACACACAATGGGGTGTCACAGCTCTCGCTCTTGTTCCTGACTGTCTGAAAGACACACAGAGGCACAGATTAATACTGTAGATAGCCAGTAATTTGACACAGGTGCACCTGCTGGTTCAACCTGCCTTCTCATTGTTCACAGCTGACGCTCGACCACGCACCTGCTGCCACATAACCCCACCACCGGACTCAGGCCGGGGAGCTGTCCGGCTTGCAGCTGACTCTGCCCCCTGTGGGAGAGGTAATCTGCCACCACCATCTGTGCCCCTGGCCTGTGGACCATCTCAAATTTAAAGGGCTGAAGGGCCAAATACCAACGAGTGATCTACACATTGGCATCCTTCATGCAGTGGAGCCACTGGAGAGAGACATGGTCAGAACAGAGGGTGAATGGGTGTCCTAGCAGGTGGTAGCGGAGAGTGAGGACCATCCACTTGATGGCCAGACACTCCTTCTCTATTGTGCTGTACTTCAACTTTCACATGGAAAGTTTGCAGCTGATGTACAGCACTGGACACTCCTCCCCCTCCACCACCTGGGACAAAACAGTCCCCGGGCCCTCTGTCCAATGCATCAGTCTGTAAAACAAAAGGGAGAGAAGTGTCAGGAGAATGCAACACAGGAGAATGCACACACAAAACCACCTTCACTTGAGCAAAAGCCCATTCACACGGCTCTGTCCACTGGACCAGATCTGGTGCCCCCTTTTTAGTGAGGTCAGTCAGTGGGCTGGTGATGTCCAAAAAGTTAGGCATGCACCACCTAGCATAGCCAGCCAGCCCCAGGAGCTGTCTCACCCCCTTTGGGGTCTTAGGTTGCAGGCAGGCCACAATCGCTGCAGTCTTATCAATTTGGGGATGCACCTGCCATGACCCCAAGTGGAAGCCCAGATACTGTACTTCCACCCATTCAACTGCACACTTCTTTGGGTTTGCTGTGAGCCCAGCGTGCCTCAGTGACCTCAGAACCGCCGTCAGAACCTTGGGAGTAGGTGTCACTCCCAATCATTACTATAAAATACTCATCATATACAATGGTGCTTGAAAGTTTGTGAACCCTTTACAATTTTCTATATTTCTGCATAAATATGACCTAAAACATCATCAGATTTTCACACAAGTCCTAAAGTAGATAAAGAGTTAAACAAATGAGACAAAAATATTATACTTGGTCATTTATTTATTGAGGAAAATGATCCAATATTACATACCTGTGAGTAGCAAAAGTATGTGAACCTTTGCTTTGAGTATCTGGTGTGGCCCCTTTGTGCAGCAATAACTGCAACTAAACGTTTCCGGTAACTGCTGATCAGTCATGCACACCGGCTTGGAGGAATTTTAGCACATTTTTCATATGCCGCTGCAGGAGGACATGGGCATTGGACCAGAGAAGACTCATTTGCTCCACCCACCTACCAGGTGGGGCAGTGAGTCATGCTCTTCACGCGCCATCTGCCATTCAGAACTGTATCCCACAAGCTGGCCCTCAGATACCTAGGACCCTTCCTCATCAGCAAGGTACCGTAATCCATGTTCCATCAGACTGGCATTACCACTCACCATGTGACATATTCACCCCACTTTCCACGTGTAACAGCTTAAACCTCTGGTCTCTAGTTCTTTGACATATATATAATAAAATTTTTATACAAATAAATGTTCAATAAAGAACATTTTTATGTCTCAAACTTTCTGTTTATCTTTGATTTGTACATGCCTAATGATTTACACAACTGTATACTTCTTTTACCTTCAAGTCAAACAGAAGGTGCAGCTACCATTATTTTTGTACAGAAAGACTTCAAGACTTTGCTTGTTAGAACTGAGAGGGCCAAAGGAGTAAAGTGATAAAGACATCAGACATTGAGGTTTTACAGATCAGAAAGTACAAAAGAGTTTTTAGTCTTTTTTGGATTGATTTTATTTGCTTCTTATATGGCTTGCTATCGTGTGGCGCATGGGCATGCTTTGATGAGTTCAACCACATTGACCTGGAGGTGCTGTCTGTGATGGCGCAACAAATTCGCAACCATTCAGGTGTGTGTGTGTGTGTGTGTGTGTAGTGAGGCGATCTCTAGTATACAGTGTCTTGCAAAAGTATTCATCCTCCTTGGTGCAAATTGTTGTTTTATTGTGACATAAACAATAATTAAAATGAAAAAACAGAAATCTGGAGTGTGCATAGGTATTCACCCCATTTTGTATGAAACCCCTAAATAAGAGCTGGTACAACAAATTCATTTCATAAGTCACATAATTAGTTGATTAAGATCCACCTGTGTGCAATCAAAGTGTTACATGATCTGTCACATGATGTCTGTATAAATCAACCTGTTCTGGAACAGGTCAGAGACAAAGTTGTTGAGAAGTATACATCAGGGTTGGGTGATAAAAAAAATCACAAACTTTGAATATCCCACAGAGCACCATTAAATCCATTATAGCAAATGGAAAGAATATAGCATCATTACAAACCTGACAAGAGAAGGTTCCCCACAAAACTCTCAGACTGGGCAAGGAGGGCATTAATCAGAGATGCAACAAAAACACCAAAGATAACATTTAATGTCTGGGCTTTGACTAGGCCATTCCAATACCTCAATCAATCTGTGGCACAACTTGAAGATTACTGTACACCGATGCAACCCATCTAACTTGAAAGAGTTGGAGCAGTTTTGCCTTGCAGAATCGGCATAAATCCCAGTGCTAAGCTAATAGAGTCTAAGCCCAAGAGTCTTGCAGCTGCAATTGCAGCAAAAGGTGGCTCTACAAAGTATTGACTTTGGGGGTGCATACCTACCATACACTCCAGATTTCTGTTTTTTCATCTTAATTATTGTTTGTGTCACAATAAAAAAAGCAATTTGCACCTTTTAAAGTGGTAGGCATGTTGTGTAAATGTTGCTTACCCTCCAACAATCCATTTTAATTCCAACTTGTGATGTAACAAAATAGGACAAACACCAAGGGGGAGGAATAATTTTGCAAGACACTGTATGATGACCCATGCATAATCCAGATAGGGTTAATAAATGCAACACTAATCAAATTATTATATCAAGTTCTATAATCTTTTTATGCCCTCATTGTGAAAATATTCGACTTTCTGGGGACAATCTGTGTTGCTATTTGCTGTTCTGGGTAAGAAAATGGAAGTCAAAAATAGACATAACTAATGAAAATAGGTTGTGCTGCCCTTTCATCACGTCTCTCAGTGGTTCTCAATTATTTGAACTCCTTCAGCCGCTATTAAAAATATTATTATGGATTAAATTAATGCTAATATTGCCTAGCAAGGATGTTATGCTGATTATTGACTCTTGCTTGAATTCATGGTAAATTTAATTCTGTTAGTCCACATCTTACATGTAGGTTGTGTGTCAAAATGAAATGGTCATTAAGTAACCATCAGGATACTTTAAAGTCATGCCATTAATACGAGTTCTGATTTGTATGCTACCTGTCTTGTCAGACGCTAGAGTTTAATAATACATTTCACAAAGGGAAAGGGTCTGAATCACTTCACTGATAATTAACTTGACAGCTGGATGAAATGAGGGCTGCATTTAGAAACGCACTAATTATGCCTCAATCAAATAATAATTTAGCTCCATTAGCATTCTGTCTATTAAAACTCTACAGAAGTTACTCTAAAAAATCCACGTTGCCATGCAGAGATCGCAGATCATGCCAAGATGCTGACATTTGAGGATACAGAGTTAAGGCTGAACCCATCCTGTGCGGTCTTGCTGAAACCGGGATATGCTGGTCGCTCCGAACTGCCTGCTAACATGAAGGCACCACATGTAAATCAAGGCTACTGACTGAGAAAACTCCATCTGGACTAAAAGAAGCATATTACACAAATGTGTTACACAACACAATCATATCCATTAATAACTATTTTTAGATATGAAACACCTCACAGACCTAGTTTTTGCCTCAATCATTCATGTTTTGAAGGCCGAAGATTCTCCTCAAAGTGGAGTTAAAGGCTCCCATGGGTAACATCATGGGTATCCAGAAACATCCACAGGGAGGGGACAAAATTTGACATGTGACGTGCTGTACAGTTGGCACTCACTCAAATAATTTTCCTGCCAGAGTTCCTTCAGTCATACTGAAGTAGCATGTCTTTTCAACTCAATTAAAAATATTGCTGATAAACAAAGTTTAATCATTAAGTAATATAGCCCCTGAAGCTTTAAAACAATATTCAGTTTTTGAGTGTTTTTAATTTCATAAGATCAACTTGGGGGTTTTTTTTGATACTGTTGCGCTCTATATGTAAATGCACTTTTTAAGTCTCGGTGAAGGTTTGGCTCTGTTGACACCCATGTTCACTTCACTGTATAAGAATGAGCGCCACACAGTAATTCTGATTTTTGTTTTATTCTTACCTCTGTGTTAATGAAGTGAGCATACCACAGGTTTTCTTTTTACCTCTCCGCTCAGTACCAAGTCCCACTGAATGTTTCCCCCCCCCCCATTTTTTCTTTCTATGTTGAGAAGTCTCTCTAGTGTTTTCCCCCGATGATGAATTACTTTTGGTACATTAAAAATTGATGTCTTTGTTTCATTCAAAATAATGTGCACATCCAAAAATGCAGGAAAACCCCATACCGATTAATAACTAACTTAGCTGAATGAAGCACTACAAGCATGTCCTCTGTCATGGAGGTGTAGTTACTGTTGCATAATGGTGAAAAGCCACCTTTTTAAGGACGAGAAAAATTGCTCCCTGGACACACCATGATTCCTTTTCTGGAGCACCCCAGGAGTACACAGAGCAGAGCATGATGTTCACCTTACAAAGCCAGTATTGTGAGGTGAAGCCTAAGAGTGTCAAACCTGCAAAAGCCAACTTTGTAAGGTGCACTTGATGAACTGACCTTGAAGATGCATCATTTCTGTCAGAAAAGCCAGATTTGTATTAAAGTGTCCTTACAAATCAAGCTTTGTAAGGTGCGCCACACATTGGCTTGGTCAGCACTCAGGCGTGGATCACGGAGGGTGCTTAAACCCTCAAAAATCTGGATTTGTAAAGTGAGATTTTAATGGTAAAAGCATATTTGTAGGTTTGTATAGAAGTTTAGGGTTTGTTGTCCACATAAAGGTAGGTGAAAGGTAGGGTTTGTTGGGTGTATTTGGGGTGAGCTGAAAAAGCCAAAAGCCAGAATTGTAAAGTGAAGGCAAATGAGAGCAAGGCCTAGCCATCAGGGTGTCCAAAGTGATTTTTTGCAAGTACATGATACGACAGTCAAGGTCCGAAGCAAAGTTGGACTTGTAAGGTTTCTTTTTGTGGGGACCTCAAAAAGCTGGATTTTCTCAAAAAACATTACAGGAATTCTCAAAATCCTGGACTTTCATGGAACACTTACAGGACACCTATAAATCTGGATTTTCTTGAAACCCTGACAGGACATCTGAAAATTCTAGACTTTCTAAGATAACCTTACTGGAAATCTCAAAAATCCTGGACTTTCTAAGATAACCTCACAGGAAATCTCAAAATCCTGGATTTTCTTGGAACCCTTACAGAAATCTCAATATTCTGAACTTTCTCTGAACCCTGACAGGCCATCTCAAAATGCTGGACTTTCTAAGATAACTTTAGAGGACACCTTGAAATCCTGGACTTTCTAAAATAACCTTACAGAACAGCTTGAAATTCTGGACTTTTTTAAAATCCTGACAGGACATCTCAAAATCATGGACTTGCTAAAACAACCTTAAAGGAAATCTCAAAATCCTGGGCTTTCTCTGAACCATTACAGGACATTGCAAAATCCCAGACTTTCTCAGAATCCTGACAGACAATCTCAAAATTCTGGGTTTCATAGGGAAATGTGATTGTGGCAGCGGGGGCGTGGTCAAGCGCCGGTCTGTGACAGGAGGGCGGAGTCGGGGAAGGTAAGTGGCAGAATCACTTCACCTGAGAGCAATTAACCTGTGTTTGTGTGTCTTCCCAGTGACCGCGCCCTATATGAGGAGGGAGAGTGAGAGTGGAGGGAGCTCATCCCTGAAACCAGACGCCGGTTGTGTCTGTTGAATGAATGAATTATTGTTTAAACTGAAAAGTCTAGCAATAAATGCTATTTTGGAACCTGATCCCTGTCCTGCCGTCCTCTGTGCTCCACCCACACATAGGGAGTCCTACAGTGGTGCTGAAATTTGGCAGGAACAACCACCTGGTAAACAGTGTTCCACTGTGAATCTTGATTAATGGTGCCCACTTTATCAACACGCCACCTTCCCAATAATAAGCCACCATATTACTTGCCGTTTTCCCCTTCCCATTAGCTATAGCACGACACTTAAGGCCAATTTATGCTGAGTTGGTGCTCCACTTTCCAGGGTTTCAGCACCACTGTAACCCTATGTGTGGGTGGAGCACAGAGGACGGCAGGACAGGGATCAGGTTCCAAAATAGCGTTTATTGCTAGACTTTTCAGTTTAAACAATAATTCATTCATTCAACAGACACACACACAATCGGCGTCTGGTTCAGGGATGAGCTCCCTCCGCTCTCACTCTCCCTCCTCATATAGGGTGCGGTCACTGGGAAGACACACAAACACAGGTTAATTGCTCTCAGGTGAAGTGATTCTGCCACTTACCTTCCCCGACTCCGCCCTCCTGTCACAGACCGGCGCTTGACCACGCCCCCCGCTGCCACAGTGATTTTTAACTTTTTTTAAACCAAGTCCATCACCAGAGCCAGACATGTGAGGTTTCTTTATTTCCTGTACAGAGCCCAAGGTGGTGTTTGTGGATTACTGTGGGGATGTGTGTCTTTCTAGGATGCCCCTGGGAGCTGAAATTTGACCTGTGAAAGCAACTAAAATTCCCAGAGATGCCTCAAGCACAAGCACGAGCTGGGGCTCAATTGACCCTGGCTGGCTCACCAGGGCAAGGCTGTCTGACTTTTAGAAGACACCCAATGATCCCTGGTAACATCACTGATGATGTGCTCTGGTGTGTCACAGTGCAGACAAAGAGAATGTAACATTATAAAGCATCATTTTTTTATTGAACAGATGGAACACTGGAAATTGAAATGTTGGTGTGACAACTATGTTGACACTCAACAGTCACTTCCCTCATGCTGTGACTGAACATGTTAGGGTTTTGCTGGGATTCGAACCTGGTTCGTTGGTGTGATAATCCAGCAAACCCCCACTAGGCCACCAGGGGGATGACTCAAATGCAGAGGCGTGAGGCGGAAGTAGAAAAAGAATCAAAAGGTTTATTTAAACTATATACACTATATACAGGGCAAAACAAAAGACAAAAAAAAAACCAAAGAGTATAATCCAAAAGAAAAGCAAAGTGCAAAAATTCAAAAGCTAAGAAGATCAAAAAACACAGTACAAAGGAAACTGGAGATAAACATAACAGCACAAAGACTCCGTGACAAGAGGACTGAACTCAGGGGTATAAATAGACAAACTAATTAAGGACACAGGTGAAGATAATTAGGCAATTAACACAAACACAAGACACAGGAACAGTGGCGGCCTCTAGAGGCCAAAATAAACACGACATGAAAAGGAAATAACAGCGGCCTCTAGAGGCCAAAACAGTCCTAGTCCTAACAGAACAGAAATGAATAGAATTTTTGAAGCAGTGAAAACTCAGTTTTGGGCATTGCCTTCCTCATGGCTGAGTGAGTGGACCCCCCCCCCCCCCCCCCCCCCCCCCCCGCCCCCAATCTCCCTTGGCGCAGATCAGGTTCCTTGGACATTGAGGTCTCTTTATCCTGCTGTGGGTACTTTGGAGGCCGATCTTTGTACTCGGGGGGGGGGGGGGGGGGGGTGGGGGGTGGGGGGGGTGTGGGGGGGGTTGTCATCGGACAAAAACTCCCTAGACTCTTGAAGCAGGAGCTTGAATCGCAATGTCACCTTTCTTATCCAGCTTTGGTGTGAGGAGAAGAGAAATCTACAAATGCAGATGAAGAGAGAGCTGCGGAAGCAGAGACAGCAAAAACCAGATCACCAGTATTAACATCTATTTTAGTGTTACTGCCATCATTTAAGCACACTAAATTCTTCTCATCTAACAACTCTTCTATTACTTGACCATTAGTGTCTATCCTATCACTCCCCCATAATGTGTTTTGTCCATTAACCCTTGTGTTGTCCTCATATTCTGTATACATTCCTTGTCCTCTGGGTCAAAATGACCCACCTTCACTAAACTCCCAAAATAAAGCAGCTTAATTGAATTTTAAACACCAAATCTATTTTTGCCTGAAGAAACGTCATTCACCACAAATTGTGTGAATACCTGAGTTTTCCCTCTTCACATGACAGAAAGATTGCATTTCTTCAGGAGACACCACTCATGACACTGTCAAATGCATTATTTTTTACTGTATAGGTGGCAAGCAATATTTGTATAGTATTTCTGTAGCCTAAGAAAGTAGCAGAAATGTGCAAAAAGTTGTTTTGAATGCATTTTATTCATTCCAATGAGTCTTTTTTTTTTTGCCAGTGAACAATGTAATGAAATATACAAAACAAAAATGTGAACATGTGAACCAAACAACATAATTCAGTCAATTACACTAGCACATGTAGGGCAGTATGCAAGTGCACAGCCTTTGCAGATATTTCTTACACCTACAGCACACCGTATGTGTTTTACAGTCCTTCTTTGGCAGGAAGAACTGACACCTCTTCCTCTTACTTGCCCCAGCTGGGGCAGTGGCTGGGGCAGCTGGATCCTCAGGTTGATCACAAGATCCAGTCATCTGAACTGCTTTCACAACTGCTGAAGAGGCTTCAGTGCAGGGGAGATGCTCCCTTCTTTCGATGAATGGAAAGAACACCCTCCTTATGCTTATGAGGCATCCAAGTAGGGTTGATCTCTCTTCATATCACAAAGGCATTGTAAGAGGAAACATCAATGATGTTGTGGAAGATGACCAGGGGCTGGCGGGCAGTCTTCCTTCTGCAGCTGTATGTTCCAATTACCTTATCTAGGTTGTCCATACCTCCTTTGTTGCAGTTGTAGTCACTGGCGGTTCTAGACCAAAATTACTAGGGGGGCCGAGGTTGGGCCAGTGTTTTTTCAGGGGGGCACATATGAGCAAAACATGGCAATATTTAGGCGTTCAAAATGTTTTGTTTAGTTTATTTAAAACCAAAACAAAATACATTGAGCATAAATACAATGAGATAAACATTCTGTCTCAATAGCCTAAACATAAAATAAATTGTGCTCAGTAAATCTTAAAACCATGTTTCTCTTTTTTGTAAAATAAGATTTCTATTTTTGCATACAATGAACCTTTTCTTCAGACGTGGCTGCACTGGAGTGTTGTCCAAGCACTTGCTGATATCTGGAGAAAGATGAATACAGTAAATATGAGAGTGCGACTGAGAACAACACTTATTTATCATTATTCATTATTCATTTATTATTATATCTATTATTTGTATTTTATATTTATTAATTATTATTCAGACCACACTTTCAGGGTAGGCTATATGAATTGTAGGTCGACACTGCTCACACACATACATTTGTTCAACATCACAAACCTGTGCTGTACTTGATATGCATGGTGAATCTGGTTGTCCCAATGACTTGTTGGGTTGTCCCTCATTCTGTCCCTCAATCTGATCCTGAATGTCTTCATCCTCACTCTCAGATTGCCTTTCAGATGCCTCACTTTCCACCTCTCCAACCACCACCTCTGGCTCTCTCTCCTCTTTCATAATCTTTATCTTCCTTACTCTCTCTATGTTGCTTTTTGCCAACAGGGGCAAAAAAGGACATAATGTCCTCCTTGCTCCTTTCCATGATGACAGCCTACAGTAGGTCTATACTAAAAAGTAAACGGAGAGGAATCCTCCTCCACCACCTCTTCTGAATCATTGTTGTCTTGCTGGACATCTGAAAAAATCAGTTATTGAGCCTGTTTGGCAGTGTAACGTGCACTCATGGCTTCAGCACAGAGAGAATGTGGGGTACGGTCATCTTTTATAGCCTCTGAGAGGCCACACAGACAAGGTGGCAATATTGTTACCTTTTGAGCATGAGAACCTGTCTGTTCCCGCACCTGCTTTCCTACATTTTTTATCCCGTGTAGGGATTGAAACTGCACAGACACAGACAAGGTGTCAATATTGTTACATTTCAATCACGACTGTCTGTCTGTTCCTGCATGTCAAGACACTCTGATCTATAGTCCCACCCCCCTTGGGTCAGATCTGGTCACAGGCAGTGCACTCTCCTGGAGAAGACTTTAATCTTTGACAGAACTAACGCATTCTCATATTTTTGGGCTGTGTAACTGACTCTGTGACTGTGATTTCAACTCAATTTGACTGTCAGGTCATTTTGACCTGAAGTAACTTTTTTTGTACAGCTTACATGGAAATGTGAATAAAGGCATTTCACTTTTTCTGATGTTGAGGTCAATCTAGGAAAAGTAATTTTTTCAACTTGAAATTTGATATCATTTACGGGATTTTTCACTGCTGTTAAACACAGTAGTGGGTCATTTTGACCCGAGGACAACACAAGGGTTGTTTGTTTTTTGTTAATCACCACACCAAACAATATTATTATCATTATGTCCTTCTATTTCCTCAAGTTTACTTAAATCTAGTTTTTTTGCATGCGTTATAATAATTGCTCCATTTTGCGTGACTGAATGACACTTGTCCCTCTAAGAATTTTGGAACGCCGGCCATGAGGGGCAGCGTAACTATTTAGCATGCCAGAGTCTCATTCGTTATTGGAATTAACCAGACAAATCTCTCCACCAACTAAGAACAGCCATGCACCACAACCCACAGAATCGAGAAAGAGCTATCAATCTTTCTGTGTCCAGGCTGGGTGAGGTTTCCCATGTTGGTGCAGGCTATCTGCTGGTACCTCATATATTGAAGGCTACATCAGGGAGCAGAGCCTTTTCCTACAAAGTTCCACAGTTATGGAACAGCCTTCCAAGTAGTGTTCGGGAATCAGACACAGTCTCAGCGATTAAGTCTAGGCTGTTTAGTCAAGCCTTTTGTTAATAGTGTTTATGAGGTAAAGGAGTGGATCTGGAGGGTCCTCAGACGTAGAGTATTTTGGTAAACTGGGATGTATGGATGCTGTCAGTCCCCCACTCGCTTGCTCACTCGAGTTTGTTGATGGTGTAGTGGCTGGCTGCTTTATATGCTGTCATATTTAGTTTTGTCGGAGTCCCTGCTTGCACTCAGCACAAAATGTATACTGTTTCTACTTATTCAGGTGACATTGGGCCTAACAACCCTAACAACCTGTGTTTTCTCTCTCTTTCACTCCACCCCCTCCCTCCCCCTGGTCAATCCCTCTGAGTTACATGTCTCCCATCTCATCTCATTATCTCTAGCCGCTTTATCCTGTTCTACAGGGTCGCAGGCAAGCTGGAGCCTATCCCAGCTGACTACGGGTGAGAGGCGGGGTACACCCTGGACAAGTCGCCAGGTCATCACAGGGCTCACACACAGACACAGACAACCATTCACACTCACATTCACACCTACGGTCAATTTAGAGTCACCAGTTAACCTAACCTGCATGTCTTTGGACTGTGGGGGAAACCGAAGCACCCAGAGGAAACCCACGCGGACACGGGGAGAACATGCAAACTCCGCACAGAAAGGCCCTCGCCGGCCATGGGGCTCGAACCCGGACCTTCTTGCTGTGAGGCGACAGCGCTAACCACTATACCACCGTGCCGCCGAGTTACATGTCAATCCTGAAATCAAGATGTTGACCTCCTCTGCTCCTCGGACCTGCCTGATCCATCCTGATGCCCTATGTCTGCTCAGAGTCTCATCACATTATTCCTGTGGAGGACGGCCCCATATGGATGATTGAAAGTTACACTTGGAAGATGCTCTGGACACTTACAGTAATGCTTTTATGGCTGAGGACTACAGTTGACTTGCTAACTTTAGGACTGCAGTTGTCATGAACAGTTTTGCAGTCAAGTTCCCATCAATGAAGAGTTATATCATCAACGAAACTGACTTCATGTTCAAACTGTTAATGTTATAATCATGTTGTCTGTTATCACCCAAATGAGGATGGGTTCCCTTTTGAGTCTGGTTCCTCTCGAGGTTTCTTTCTCATGCCGTCTGAGAGAGTTTTTCCTTGCCACCGTCGCCACAGACTTGCTCACTGGGGATATATTAGGGATAAAATGGGCTCATGTTTGAAGTCATTCAAATTCTGTAAAGCTGCTTTGCGACAATGTCTATTGTTAAAAGTACTATAGAAATAAACTTGACATAATAATTCACAGTCACCAATTCTTTATCAGCCGCCCACACTTTCACTTCCTATTCTCAGAAATCTGTAAGGAATGGCTAGCTTTATAAAGATGGCACATCCTCCTCCTCTCCTGTCTCCCCTCACTGCTAGGTAACCATATAAAACAAAATCCAATTGAGGTTTTAACCAGGTCTCTTGAATACACACAATGTCTGGCTTTTCTCTCCTACTAACTATAAACTGAGTTCTTGACCATTAGCAATCGGACTTCTTGCATTCCATTGAAGAATTAACATTATTAGTATAATTAATCCATAACCCAAATCCAGCCACTGGGGGTGCATAAGCGTACTCTTTGTGCCAGTCCCAAGCCCGGATAAATTGGAGAGGGTTGCATTAGGAAGGGCATCCGGCGTAAAACTGTGCCAAATCTAACATGCGGAATGAAAAGAGAAATACCATACCAGATCAGTCGGGGCCAGGGTTAACAACGACCGCCTCCGGTACTGTTGGTCAACAGGGTGCCAGTGGAAAGTGTGCTACTGTTGCGCCAAAACGGAGAAGGAGAAAGGGGGGGGAGGCGTGTTAGGAGAGAGCATGGAAGATGGAAGGGAAGGAGCTTAGAATTGAGGGTAGGAACACTGAATGTGGGAACATTGACTGGCAGAGCAAGAGAGTTAGTAGGTATGATGGAAAGAAGGAAGTTGGACATTGTGTGTGCAGGAGACGAGGTGGAAAGGAAGCAAGGCCAAGAACAGTGGAGATGGATGCAAGTTGTTTTATTATGGAGTTGATGGAAAGAGAAATGGTGTTGGTATTGTTTTGAGGGGAGAGTTGGTCAACAGTGTGATTGATGTGAAGGTGTCAGATAGAGTGATAGGTATGAAGTTGGAGATTCAAGGAGTGATAATCAATGTTGTGAGTGCATACGCCCCACAGGTTGGATGTGAGAATGAAGAGAAAGAGTCTTTCTGGGAAAAGATGAATGAAGTGGTAGAAAGTATACCGAGGGAGGATAGGAGCTGATAGGAGCAGATTTCAATGGACATGTTGGCCAGGGAACCCGAGGAGATGAGGACTTGATGGGCAGATATGGTGTAAGAGAGAGAAATGTGGAAGGGCAAATGATGGTTGATTTTTCAGAGAGGATGAATTTGGTCAATACATACTTCGAGAAGAAAGAGCAGCACAGGGTGACGTTTAAGAGTGGAGGAAGATCTACACAGTTGGACTACATAGTCTGCAGAAGGAGTAACCTGAAGGAGATTGGAGACTGTAAAGTGATAGCAGGGGAGAGTGTAGCTAGACAACGTCAAGTGGTCGTGTGCAGGATGAGCTTGAAAGTGAAAAAGAGGAGGCGTGAAATAGTGGAGCCGAAGATTAAGTGGTGGAAACTAAAAGAGGTTGAACATCAGAAGGAGTTTAGGGAAGAAATGAGACAAGCATTGAGTGGTCATGGAAGTCTGCCAGAAGATTGGAATACTACTGCTGTACTAGTAAGAGAGGCAGCAAGGAAGGTGCTAGGGTGGTCATCAAGAAGGAGGAAGGAAGACAAGGAGACATGGTGGTGGAACAAAGAAGTGAAGGAAATTATAAAAGAGAAGAGGCTATCAAAGAAGAATTGGGATGATCAGAGAGAGACGAGACAGACGGCAAAAAGATCGGTAGTGAAGGTGAAAGCAGATGCATACCAGGAGTTGTACGAAAGACTGGAGACCAAAGAAGGAGAGAAAGATCTGTACAGACTAGCTAGGCAGAGAAACAGGGAAGTGAGGGATGTACAGCAGGTAAGAGTGATGGAAATGTGCTGACACACAGAGAGTGTATTAAGAAGGTGGAAAGAGTACTTTGAGGATTTATTAAATGAGGAGAAAGAGAGAAAAGGCCAGATTCATTGGAGACAGCAAATCAGGAAGCAGAGTTGGTTAGTAAGGATGAGGTGAGGGCAGCCATGAAAAGAATGAAGACTGGGAAAGCAGTCGGACCAGATGGTATCCCGATTGAGGCTTGGAGATGTTTGGGTGAGACAGCTGTAGAGTTCCTAACAAGATTGTTTAATAAGAGCCTAGAGAATGAGAAAATGCCAAATGAATGGAGAGTGTGCTAGTCCCAATATACAAGAAAAAGGGAGATGTACAGAGCTGCAGTAATTACAGGGGAATAAAATTGATGAGCTACACCATGCAGCTATGGGAAAGCGTATTGGAGGCGAGATTGAGAAGAGAGGTAGCAATCTGTGAACAGCAGTGCAGGTTTATGCCAAGGAAGAGCACATTGGATGCAATTTTTGCTTTAAAAATGTGAATGGAGAAGTACAGGGAAGGCCAGAGAAAGCTGCATTGTGTGTTTGTTAGGGATGCACTGATACAGATACCAGTGTCGGGTATCGGGCCGATACTTCGTTAAAATACTCGTACTCCTATTCGTACATAAATTGCCGATACCATGCACCGATACCACTCAACAGTGGACTAGGCCTATTTCACCACATCAAAATTGTGATGTGATTGTCCTGCGCGACTTCGATCTCTAGGGGGAGACAACGAGCTGGAAACTTGGCTTCGGAGATTCTGTTTGCAAGTTAGTGTGAAACTGAAAGTATCAGACCATGGACCATGTTTTTCAGTGAGAAGAGTAAGCAATGTCAGCAATTTGGGAATACTTTAAGATAAAAGACAATGACAGGAGTAAGGCAGATTGTAAGATCTGTACTGCTACGGTGTCGAGGGGCGGAAAGGAAAGTACATCGTTTAACACTAGCAATTTGATTAAACATCTGAACCACCACAGTGCTAAGCACACAGAGTTCGCTAATGCTAGTGCAAGACCGCAGCAACCAACCTTAACGCAAGTCTTTCAAAAGCGAGAGAAAATGTCAAAAGACAGCTCACGGGCAATAAAAATAACAGAGGCTCTTACTCACTTTATAGTGCTCGATGACCAGCCACTTTCGGTGGTTGATAATGCTGGATTTTGCCAGCACTAAGGTTGCGTTAAGGTTTGCATTAAGGTTGGTTGCTGCGGTTCTTTGTGTGTTAGAACCACAATATGAAATTCCCAGTCGCCCCTATATAACAGATGTAATGTTGCCAAAGGTGTATGATGCCGTGAAAAAACATGTTCGGTCCCTGGTGCATGATGTTGCGGCATTAAGTTTCACAACTGATATGGACTAGTAGTGTCTGCCCAATATCTCTCCTCAGTTTAACAGCTCAGTGGATAGATGATGCGTTTATGCTTTACCACATCACTTTACAAGCTAAGCCATTTCAGGGTTCTCACACTAGCCAAGCAATAGCTAATGTATTCGAAGATATGCTACAGATCTGGGGCATCTCAAAAAGCTCCGTCCACGTTGTGCTCAGAGATAACGCAAAAAATATGATTAAGGCTATGGCTGATGCTGGACTTTCTAGCCTGTCATATACTGCTCACACTTTTCAGCTGGTGGTTCACGAGGGCCTCCTGTCACAGAAAAGTGTCGCGGATGCTGTGGCAGTGGGTCGCAGAATAGTTGGGCATTTCAAACATTCTGCTTTAGCCTACTCCCGCCTCAAAGACATCCAGTTACAGATCAGTCAGCCCACAAAACGTCTCCAGCAAGAC
Source organism: Neoarius graeffei (assembly GCF_027579695.1). Classification (NCBI taxonomy): domain Eukaryota; kingdom Metazoa; phylum Chordata; class Actinopteri; order Siluriformes; family Ariidae; genus Neoarius; species Neoarius graeffei. Next base: position 12,425,407 of record NC_083587.1, read on the forward strand.
GTACAAACTCGCTGGAATAGCACGTTTTATATGATCCAGTCCCTGGTCGAACAGAAACGGGCGCTTGGAATATATATGTCTGAATACGATCTCCCTGACAATCTCACGGCTAACCAGTGGACACTGTTGGAGAAGACGGCATCTCTTATGGGTCCATTTGAGGAGTTGACGCGCAAAGTTAGCTCTTCGGATGCTATGGCAGCAGACGAGATTCCTGCAATCACTGTGCTGCTAAGATTTCTATCTCTAGGACCTGAGGAGGACCACGGCATCAAAACTATGACAGGAGAACGTTAGCTGCAGCTGTCAAGAAGTGATTTGCCGATGTGGAAGGAAATCCTCTCTACAGCCTCGCAACTTTACTCGATCCGAGGTAGGCCAATGTGCGTGTGTGTTTGAGTGTGTAAGTGAGCAAGAGATGAACGCTTAATAGGATTCCATGCAACTTGGATGTGATTTGATGTGGAATTGGCAAACGGTCACATATTGACATTTTGTCTGTTTAGGTATAAATGTGTGTTTTTTTCAAGCACCAACACTGCTGCAAATGCCAAGGAGATGCTGATAATTGAGCTGCAGAGGCTGACTGCAGAGGATGATAAGCAGGAGGATCACAACCAGCATGAGCCACCTACTAGAAAGCCACGCAGGGAACAGGCCAGCAGCAGTTTAGACAGTATATTTGATGAAATTGTTAATGAGCAAGCATCAGCAGCACTGACCCCAGCCGCAGTAGGTTTTACTGCACAATTAGAGGCAACGGGCCTTGGAGAGGCCCCGTTGGCCTGTGAGGACAAACCTCTGCAAGACTGGGAGGTTAATAAAGTGTGGTTCCCTTCTCTGGCCAAAATGGCATGCAGATACGGTATCTCTCAGCACTGTGCAGCAGCGTTGACAGTGAACGGCTGTTTAGCTCAGTGTCTCATATTGTGAATGAAAGCAGAAACAGACTATCACCTGATCATGCAGAGATGATTCTGTTCATCAAAAAAAAAATCTGCCTCTCACTTTCCCCAAAAATACAGCCTAGTACAGAGGCTGCAAAACTGTGTGGTGATAGTCATTTGACAACATTGTGTTCATATCTTTAACTAAAACACAGAAATAGTGTCACATGTAAAGTGATGGTTTGCTTGAAAGCAGGAGACTGTTTTGATACTTTTTTTTGAAATGTGCTAACTGAGTAATAGATGTGCTCACTTTTTGTTTAGTTGGCTGTGTTAACTAGGCCTGTGCAGCACATATTTTCCTTTTCTGGTTATATTTACAATTTGTCTAATGTGATGATAAAGGCTTTTGAAGGCTTTTTTGTTAAAAGTCAGAATGATCTGTTTATTTTTGGCTTGGAATAGCCTTCTGTTAATACTTTTTTGTATTTTAGCCTTATAATAGGCTTGTCATAATCTGCTGAAGAGGAAAATAAAACCTGCCTCCAAATTATTTGCTTTTTCATGGAAACTCAATCTAAGAAATATCGGTATGGGTACTCATACAAAAGTACTCGTATCGGTTTGTAAAAAAGTGGTATCGGTGCATCCCTAGTGTTTGTAGACCTGGAGAAGGCATATGATAGAGTGCCGAGAGATGAGTTATGGTATTGTATGAGAATGAGTGGAGTGAATGAGAAGTATATTAGAGTGGTGCAAGACATGAGAACAGTGAAACAGCAGTGAGGTGTGCAGTTGGAACAACTGAATGGTTCAAGATGAAGGTGGGACTCCATCAAGGATCTGCTTTGAGTCCTTTCTTGTTTGCCATAGTGATGGAATAGCTTGACAGACGAAATGAGACAAGAGTCACCATGGAACATGATGTTTGCGGATGATATTGTGATATGTGGTGAAAGTAAAAAAGTGGTTGAGTTGGGTTTGGAGAGATGGAGGTATGCATTGGAACGAAGAGGAATGAAGGTGAGCAGTAGCAAAACAGAATACATGTGCATGAATGAGAATGGGGATAAGAGTGTAGTGAAGATGCAAGGAGTAGACGTAAAGAAAGTTGGTGAATTCAAGTACCTGGGGTCAGCTGTGCAGGAAAATGGGGGCTGCGATAGTGAAGTGAGAGAGTGCAAGCAGGGTGAATTCAGGATGGAGCTGCCAGGCAAATTTAGTTTAGTTTATTTAGTTTAGTTGAAACAGGGACCATGCACAAGAGTCATTGGTTACAAAAGTAAGAAGATGGCTTGCGCCAGATTATAGCTAAAAAGCTAATTTCCATCTGCAGTCCCTAGGCAGGTAAAACAAATACAAACAAAATACGTGAGAATAAGAGCAGCCATAGGTGCACAAATGCATGTGCGCAGACACACACACACACACACACACACACACACACACACACAATCAGTTAAGAATTAAGACATAAGATATATAATTGCAGCATTACATAATATGATTAATGTTGACAAGACTGGTTGCTCAAAATCCATTTTTTCACGCTCCTTGAGAAGGCCTTGAAATCAACAATACTTTTTAAGTCATTGGGGAGACTATTCCAAGCTCTGGTAGCTCTAAAAGAGAAGGCTGATTGAGCAAAGGCAGAGCGCCGATTTGGGAGGCTACAATCTCCCCTACTGGTGGATCTTGTGGTTCTGCTCATCTGTTCAGAGCAGAGTTGAACAAATTTTCTCAGAGGTGGGAGTGCTGTATTATTAATGATTTTATGTATTAGACGCAGATCAGAGTACTGTATAAGGTTTTCAAGGCTAAGCATATTATACTTGCCAAGTATGGCACAGTGATGGTACTGAAATGGTCTTTTGTCTAAGACCTTCAGAGCCTGCTTGTACAGTGAAGCAATGGATCTTAAGGCAGTCTTGTTGGCCTGAGACCAGCTTGATATACAGTAATGTAAGTGAGACAATCATTGCATTGACATACATCATAGCAGCATCAACACTTAGAGAGGTACGGATGTGTCTAAAATTAGCTATGCTATACCTTATAGTATTACCAAGCTTTTTAATATGTTTTTTAAAAGAAAGAGTAGAGTCTAAAATCACTCCCAAGTATTTGAATTCTTCAACGTTCTTTAACCTTGTTCCATCAACATATATATTTGGAATAATATTTTGTTTAGATCTATTATGAAAGAACATTGTAACAGTTTTGTCAGTGTTTAGTGTAAGACAAGATTTTTTTAACCACACTGAGACCTTCGTTAATGTTTGAGTCAATTTGTTTGCAACCTGTCCAGGATCTTTACCATATGTGAATAGGACAGTATCATCAGCATACATCAGTATCTCCACATCTTCACAAACAGAAGGGAGATCATTGATGTATGTACTAAACAAAAGCGGTCCCAAAATGGAACCTTGTGGAATCCCCATAGTGCAAGCTCTTAAGGAAGATATTTTATCCTTAATTCTAACACATTGTGTCCGATTCATTAAATATGACTCAATCCAGTTTAGTACACTTGGAGCCAGCTGAAAGCACCCTAACTTAGAAAGGAGTACTGAATGGTTGACAGTATCAAAAGCCTTTCGAAGGTCTAAGAACACAGCACCCACCACTCCTCCCTTATCAAGATTAGCTTTGATGTGTTCAAAGTAGCAACACGCAGTGTCAGTAGAGTAGTTAGCTCTAAAGCCAAACTGCATGGGATGCATTAATCTTTTTATATCTAAGTGATTAATTAACTGCTCTGCCACTGTTTTTTCAATCACCTTTGAAATAGCTGGCAGAATACTAATGGGTCTATAATTGGTGACATCCTGTTTGTCACCTGCTTTAAAAATCGGTGTTACTATAGCTGTTTTCAGCACATTAGGAAAATAATTTTCCTCCAAAGATCTATTTACAATGTAAGTTATGGGAGCAGTTAGGACATCCTTAAATTTCTTTAGGAGAAATGTGTCAAGACCCCATATGTCTTTTGCTTTGGAATTAGATATTGTTGATAAAATTTGATTTATCTTGACTTCATCTACAGAAGTAAAATTCAAATAAAATGTATTAACTAGATTTTTAGATGGTTTATGGGCTGATATACTGCTGCCCAATTCTAAAACAGAGTTTATAAAATAATCATTAAAACTATTTGCAATTATTAAACTATCATTCTGTAAAATTCCATTTATTTTAAGATGAGAAGGTACACTTTATATTCTTTTCCTGAAAGTTGATCAATGGTTCTCCAGAGTAATTTTGAATTGCCTTTGGCTTGTTTTATAATTTCAAGAAAATAATTTGCTCTGGCCTTCCTCAGTTCTGATGTAACCTTGTTTCTGAGGCCTTTATATATTAATCGGTCAATATCTAGACCAGACAGGGATTTTTTCAAGGCTGTATCTCTTTGCTTAATAAGGTTAAATAAACTATTATTAAACCAAGGCAATGTTCGTTTCCGAAATTTATAACGGATGGATTTAGTGTATTTTGATATGAGCCTTTTGATAGTGTCCAGTAGATCTTTGCATGCTTGTTCACAATTCTTGTCATTTACAACGTTACCCCAATGTGTTTGCCTAACTTCTGCTTCAAAGAACTGCATTTGTGTTTTAGGGATGAGTGAGATATATTTTTTCCATTCTGGCATATTGTTATTTATAAGCCGTTTTTTTGACAACTGTCTCGTAACCAAGGTAAGGTTGTGGTCTGATAACCCAGTAATTAAGTTATATGTTTTTGATATGCATTCTGATTTATTTGTAAAAATTAAATCCAGTAATGTCTTTGAAGATCGTGATATTCTAGTTGGATTTTCAATCAGTTGGGTTAGATCTATTTGCCATATTTTTTAGTTTTTTTCTTTTTGTTTTATCTAGTCAGTTTAAATTAAAATCGCCCATTATTAGCACTTCTATACCATTACATGTTTTAAGTACATCAGACAGTTTATCCACAAACTTATCATTCTCAGATGGTGGTCGATAAAGAACAATAACATTGAACGACATTTCAGGAGAGAGATTAATATTAACACCAACACATTCAAGATCATTTGGCAGATCGAGCGGTTTACACTGAATGAGTTCTTTTACATATATCATGACCCCGCCCCCTCTGCCATGTCCACGGTCACGTCTAAAGACACGGTAACCTGGGATATTGTAAACACCCGATGGAGTGGATGAATTCAACCATGTTTCGGATAAGCACAAATAATCAACATTTGAGTCAGTCATTTTGAGTCATTTGATGTTCAAGTTGTTCCGTTTTAGATATTAAACTCCTAATGTTTAAATGTCCACCAAAGATCCCCTTAGGCTTTAACGCTGGATCCCAAAGCACTTTAGCATGATTAACAGTCTGAAATATCCTAGTTTGTTGTTGTTTTATAGCCGCGATACCCCGGTTGCATGTATATGCAGATTTCAACGGTGAGATGAGCTGTCGGCATTTCTTATTATCCAGTTTAAGAGCCTCAAGTTCAGCATTACTTTGTGCTGCCGCGTAATCAACCAACTCGCTGTTGGAAAATTGAAGCAACACTTTCGCGGCCTGCCCAAGGCCTCCAAGTGTAGCGTCGCCAAGCTGTTGGCCATGTTCAAGTCCCAGCGGGGTTTGATGTTCGTCTTGCAAAGGCCCACTATTTCCCGGCCCAGGGTTGAGATGAATATCACCACAGAGGAGAAGAATAGTGCACAGCATCGTCGCGAATCTTCGATCACGGGGGGATATTTTGTTCCTTTCTGCGTGCCTAAGTTGATAACGCACTATATGTGTATGCCCGTTTGTCAGCACGGTGGAATACAATGTAAACAAGTTCCATGAGTCGTGCGTAAAATGAGAGGCGCTGCGCTGTGTCTCCGTGCAGGATCCCAAGCAGGCCACATGCCAGCTTCCCCACAGAGGTAGGACGATCACCATCACTAAATACAGTGCCAGCCAAAGAGTATTTGAAAATTCTTGTGATCTGGTTTTAATCAGAGTAGTCCATAATGATTGTAGATTAATTTTGACGGTATATGAGGATGGCGTTTCCCCAGACGGTATTTGGGAAGGTGAAGCCTTTGCACCTGCCAAGCCAAGACGCACACCTGCCGCCATGTTAACCCGGAAGTGAAAACAAGGAAGGCCAAAGAGGAGATACATGGATGTGGTGAGAGAGGACATGAAAGTGGCAGGTGAAAGAGGACATGAAAGAGAAGGATGCGGAAGACAGGGAGCAATGGAGACGAAAGATCAGCTGTGGCGACCCCTAATTGGGAGCAGCCAAAAGAAGAAGAAGTATAATTAACTCATACATGCTGTCTCTTGACTTGACTGTACTCTGAGCTCATCTCTTACTTCTTCCCACTTTAAGCCTGTCATATCAAGGTGGTGTCCTGCAGCTTTCACAATAATCTGAATTCTCTCAGTTAAGATTTGATCTCAGAAATAGCATTTATTACTCCTGCTAAAAAGGTTACCAATTTTTTTCCTTAATCTATACATTTATCATATCTTGCTGTTCTTTTCTTGCCACTGTTTTTTCCCCCTGATTTTCCTGTCAAACCAACGCAACTGCCTCAGTATATGAGACTATTTCCTTCACTCTTATCTGTTGTACCTTCACCTCTTTTTTCAACACTTCACATCCCCAGTAAGCTACACTGTGATTTCCGCCACAATTGCAGCACTTTGGTTTTACTCCTTCTCCACATTTTCCATATTCATGTTCCCCACCACACTGAGCACATCTTCTCTTTCCATGAGAAAGGAATATGGACATCTTTTACATGTACATATTCCTGGCAGTTAAAGAACCTCATAGGTTTTGGGACAATATTCTCTTATTTTATATCTAAGAAATCCAAAGTATACCTCCTTTGGAATCACCTTTACATCAAACTCTATCAGAATAGTTCAGTCTCCTTTCTTTGTACTTTCCTTGTCATTCTTTTCTACACTCTTCACCAAACTATTCCCCTCCCTCAGGTACTCCAGGTTCTCTCATATTAACACTGAGGGGAACCCCAGAAATCACCCCTTTACTGCCATTGGACCTCTGCTCTCCCTAGTCACTTTAACATTACCAAAATTAGTTATCTTCATTACCTTTTCACCTGCCCTTCCTATTAAAAGTTTCCATCTCCTAAAACTCTCGCATACTTCACTTCTCCAACTTGCTCTCAAATGAGTTTAGTTAACTTAAGTGGATTTAGTTTTTTTTTCTCCTGCTTTTCCCTCAAATCTTACTACCATTTTATACAACCCTCCCTTCAGGTCCTTTTGACCTTCTTTATCCTCACTTTCTGAATCTCCTCAGCTATATGGTCATTTTTCTTCCTTTTACAACTAATTGCCTTCTTCCCTCTCACCACTATTCACTCTCCCCCTCCCATCTTCCACATTAAATTCCAAAGTGTTCATGTCATCATCCATCTCCCTCCCTGCCATCCTGTCAGAGTCTGAGGAACACCGGAAGAACACCATTCCAGACCTATACAGGCTGTTGGTCGGCATTTCCACTCAATGTCCCCCACAATACCCAGTCCTATAACTAACATGTCCAGGTGAAGGGGGAAAAAAAGTTATCTGAAGCACTATCATGCTAAAATTGCAAAGCAACATTTAACCACTAACCACCAACTTGAACAAAACAAACTTTGAGCCTTTCACACGCTCTACACACCATGCTCACTCTTCCCCACGTGAAGCACTGGTTCCTGGTTGTTGTTATCATCCAACATGGATTTGCAGTTTGGAAAATAAGCATGACATCACATGCACACGAAGAATCAGTAAACCGGAAAAAAACAGAGTCCTGAGTCAGAGTCACAGTCAAAAAGTCCAAAAATAGCAGGCAAACAAGTCAGAAAAGCAGGGAAGGCAGCAGAAGTGGGGGACCCCTAAAATAACCACGAACTAGAAGAAATGTGACCATGAGTATTTTTCCGCATCGTGTTTATCCCCTTCAGACAAAGAAAAATGCTATGGAACTTCACGTGTACAACTGTACACATTATGTCTGAAGGGGTTAAATTGAGAGACTAAAAGCAAATGCGTAGCATGTGTGCTTGTGCAGCACGGGGGAAAACCTGGAGTGGAGCACAAATGCGCAGGTCAGGAGTTGGAAGTTTCGGCCTGGATCGTGACAGTATTTTTGAAAGGTTGGTTTGAACCAAATATTCAATTGTCTTTTCTCTGGAATTCCTACTTCTTCTATATATTAATTTGAGCATGCCACAACTAGATTTGATAAGACAACATCTCTGTTAATCAATTATTGTCGAGTTACTACAGTTTTTGACCTAATTAATTTTGTAGGTCAATTTAATGACCTAATTAATTTTGTAGGTCAATCTATGCCATATGTAATGTGTAAAATTGTTAATTTGCTGTATTTGTATGTGCTCCCCCATACTTAAAGCATTGCTGTCACTTTGTATGTCTTTGTTTCAAATTGAATCATCTCATCTCATTATCTCTAGCCGCTTTATCCTTCTACAGGGTCACAGGCAAGCTGGAGCCTATCCCAGCTGACTACGGGCGAAAGGCGGGGTACACCCTGGACAAGTCGCCAGGTCATCACAGGGCTGACACATAGACACAGACAACCATTCACACTCACATTCACACCTACGGTCAATTTAGAGTCACCAGTTAACCTAACCTGCATGTCTTTGGACTGTGGGGGAAACCGGAGCACCCGGAGGAAACCGACGCGGACACGGGGAGAACATGCAAACTCCGCACAGAAAGGCCCTTGCCGGCCCCGGGGCTCGAACCCAGGACCTTCTTGCTGTGAGGCGACAGCGCTAACCACTACACCACCGTGCCGCCCCAAATTGAATCAATCAAAAGTAATTTAAAAAAATGAAAATTTTGGGTTCTGAACTGTCCTTTTCAACCTATCCTTATGAAAATATCAAATAGTTATACAACCCCAATTCCAAAAAAGTTGGGACAAAGTACAAATTGTAAATAAAAACGGAATGCAATGATGTGGAAGTTTCAAAATTCCATATTTTATTCAGAATAGAACATAGATGACCCCTCCTAGAACTGCCACCTTATTGTGGTGGAGGGGTTTGTGTGCTTGAATGATCCTAGGAGCTATGTTGTCGGGGGCATTATGCCCCTGTTAGGGTTTCCCAAGGCAGACAGGTCCTAGGTGACAGGCCAGACCAAGAGCAGTTCACCAAAAAACCCCTATGGAGAAAAAATCCAGGACCGTGACGTCGCCCGGTAGGACGCAGCCGGGGCCCCACCCTGGAGCCAGGCCCGGGGTTGGGGCTCGTATGCGAGCACTTGGTGGTCGGGCCTTTGCCCATGGGGCCCGGCCGGGCTCAGCCCGAAGAGGCGACGTGGGCCCGACCTCCTGTGGGTTCACCACCCACAGAGGTAGCAGTAGGGGTTTGGTGCAGTGTGGATTGGGTGGCAGTCGAAGGCAGGGGCCTCGACGACCTGACCCCCGGACACAGCGGCTGGCTGTTGGGACATGGAATGTCACTTCGCTGGGGGGGAAGGAGCCTGAGCTTGTGCGGGAGGTTGAGAGGTACCGGCTAGAGATAGTCGGGCTCACCTCCACGCACAGCTTGGGCTCTGGAACCCAGCTCCTCGAGAGGGGCTGGACTTTCCACTTCTCTGGAGTCGCCCATGGTGAGCGGCGGCGGGCTGGTGTGGGCTTCCTTATAGCTCCCCAGCTCAGCCGCCATGTGTTGGAGTTTACCCCAGTGAACGAGAGGGTCGCCTCTCTGCGCCTTCGGATTGGGGAGAGGGCTCTTGCTGTTGTTTGTGCCTACGGGCCAAATAGCAGTATAGAGTATCCGGCCTTCTTGGAGTCCCTGGGAGAGGTACTGAGGGGTGCTCAGACTGGGGACTCCATTGTGCTACTGGGGGACTTCAATGCTCACGTGGGCGATGACAGTGACACCTGGAGGGGCGTGGTTGGGAGGAACGGCCTCCCCGATCTGAACCCGAGTGGTGTTTTGTTATTGGACTTCTGTGCTAGTCACAGTTTGTCCATAACGAACACCATGTTCGAGCATAGGGGTGTCCATAAGTGCACGTGGCACCAGGACACCTTAGGTCGGAGGTCGATGATCGACTTTGTAGTCGTGTCATCTGATCTCCGACCCTATGTCTTGGACACTCGGGTGAAGAGAGGGGCTGAGTTGTCAACTGATCACCACCTGGTGGTGAGTTGGATCCGCTGGCGGAGGAGGAAGCTGGACAGACCTGGCAGGCCCAAACGTATGGTGAGGGTCTGCTGGGAACGTCTGGCCGAGCACTCTGTTGGGGAGGTCTTTAACTCCCACCTCCGGGAGAGCTTTTCCCAGCTTCCGAGGGAGGCGGGGGACATTGAGTCTGAGTGGACCATGTTCTCTACCTCCATTGTGGACGCAGCTGTTCGGAGCTGTGGCCGCAAGGTCTCCGGTGCCTGTCGTGGCGGCAATCCCCGAACCCGGTGGTGGACACCGGAAGTAAGGGATGCCGTCAAGCTGAAGAAGGAGTCCTATCGGGCCATGTTGACCTCCGGGACTCCTGAGGCAGCCGACGGGTATCGGCAGGCCAGGCGTGCTGCAGCTCGGGCAGTTGCGGAGGCAAAAACTCGGAACTGGGAGGAGTTCGGGGAGGCCATGGAGAAGGACTATCGGTCGGCCTCGAAGAAATTCTGGCAAACCGTCCGGCGCCTCAGGAGGGGGAAGCAGTACTCTGCCAACACTGTTTACAGTGCGGGTGGGGAGCTGTTGACCTCGACTGGGGACATTGTCAGGCGGTGGAAGGAATACTTTGAGGATCTCCTCAATCCCACCGTCATGTCTTCCACTGAGGAGACGGAGGCTGATGACTCAGAGGTGGACTCGTCCATTACCCAAGCCGAAGTCACTGAGGTGGTTTGCAAGCTCCTCGGTGGCAAGGCACCGGGGGTGGATGAGATCCGCCCTGAGTATCTCAAGTCTCTGGATGTTGTGGGGCTGTCTTGGTTGACACGCCTCTGCAACATCGCGTGGCGGTCGGGGACAGTGCCTCTGGAGTGGCAGACTGGGGTGGTGGTCCCTCTTTTTAAGAAAGGGGACCGGAGAGTGTGCTCCAATTATAGGGGAATCACACTTCTCAGCCTCCCAGGGAAAGTTTACTCCAGGGTACTGGAGAGGAGAATTCGACCGATAGTCGAACCTCGGATCCAGGAGGAACAATGCGGTTTTCGTCCTGGTCGCGGAACACTGGACCAGCTCTATACCCTTCATAGGGTGCTCGAGGGTTCATGGGAGTTTGCCCAACCAGTCCACATGTGCTTTGTGGATCTGGAGAAGGCATTCGACCGTGTCCCCCGTGGTATTCTGTGGGGGGTGCTTCGGGAGTATGGGGTTCGGGGCTCTTTGCTAAGGGCTGTCCGGTCCCTGTACGAACGGAGCAGGAGTCTGGTTCGCATTGCCGGCAGTAAGTCAGACCTGTTCCCAGTGCATGTTGGACTCCGTCAGGGCTGCCCTTTGTCACCGGTTCTGTTCATAATTTTTATGGACAGAATTTCTAGGCGCAGCCAGGGGCCGGAAGGAATCCTGTTTGGGAACCACAGGATTTCATCTCTGCTTTTTGCGGATGATGTTGTCCTGTTGGCTTCTTCAAACCAGGACCTTCAGCATGCACTGGGGCGGTTTGCAGTCGAGTGTGAAGCGGCTGGGATGAGAATCAGCACCTCCAAGTCCGAGGCCATGGTTCTCGACCGGAAAAGGGTGGCTTGCCCTCTCCAGGTTGGTGGAGAAGTCCTGCCTCAAGTGGAGGAGTTTAAGTATCTCGGGATCTTGTTCACGAGTGAGGGAAGGATGGAGCGTGAGATCGACAGGCGGATCGGTGCAGCCTCCGCAGTGATGCGGTCGCTTTACCGGTCCGTCGTGGTGAAGAAGGAGCTGAGCCAAAAGGCGAAGCTCTCAATTTACCGGTCGATCTACATTCCGACTCTCACCTATGGTCATGAGCTTTGGGTAATGACAGAAAGAACAAGATCGCGGATACAAGCGGCTGAAATGAGTTTCCTTCGCAGGGTGGCTGGGCGCTCCCTTAGAGATAGGGTGAGAAGCACAGTCACTCGGGAGGAGCTCGGAGTAGAGCCGCTGCTCCTCCACATCGAGAGGAACCAGCTGAGGTGGCTCGGGCATCTTTTTCGGATGCCTCCTGGACGCCTCCCTGGGGAGGTGTTCCAGGCATGTCCCCCCGGGAGGAGGCCCCGGGGAAGACCCAGGACACGCTGGAGGGACTATGTCTCTCGGCTGGCCTGGGAACGCCTCGGTGTTCTTCCCGAGGAGCTGGCCGAGGTGTCTGGGGAAAGGGAAGTTTGGGCTTCCATGCTTAGACTGCTGCCTCCGCGACCCGGTCCTGGATAAGCGGAAGAAGACGAGACGAGAACATAGATGACATATCAAATGTTTAAACTGAGAAAATGTATCATTTAAAGAGAAAAAAATAGGTGATTTTAAATTTCATGACAACAACACATCTCAAAAAAGTTGGGACAAGGCCATGTTTACCACTGTGAGACATCCCCTTTCCTCTTTACAACAGTCTGTAAACGTCTGGGGACTGAGGAGACAAGTTGCTCAAGTTTAGGGATAGGAATGTTAACCCATTCTTGTCTAATGTAGGATTATAGTTGCTCAACTGTCTTAGGTCTTTTTTGTCGTATCTTCCATTTTATGATGCGCCAAATGTTTTCTATGGGTGAAAGATCTGGACTGCAGGCTGGCCAGTTCAGTACCCAGACCCTTCTTCTACGCAGTCATGATGCTGTAATTGATGCAGTATGTGGTTTGGCATTGTCATGTTGGAAAATGTAAGGTCTTCCCTGAAAGAGACGTCGTCTGGATGGGAGCATATGTTGCTCTAGAACCTGGATATACCTTTCAGCATTGATGGTGTCTTTCCAGATGTGTAAGCTGCCCATGCCACACGCACTAATGCGACCCCATACCATCAGAGATGCAGGCTTCTGAACTGAGCACTGATAACAACTTGGGTTGTCCTTCTCCTCTTTAGTCCGAATGGCACGGCGTCCCTGATTTCTTTTTTTTTTTGTTAATATATTTTTATTGCTTTCACATAGAAACCGTTGTTACACACCAAACAGCAATGCATAATGTATAAAAGACAAACAAGCAAACAAAAAAACAAACAAAAAAACAAAACTAAAAGTGTGTGTGGGGGGGGAGGTTACACTTCTTGAAACTCAGGTAGTTACAGGGAAAGAGCAAAACATAGGCTACAAATCATGACATCAGATACATGAAGTATTTTAAGAAAAGAAAGATATGGCAGCTGACCAGTTGTCAATTGTCCGTGGCGTGGCTTTATGATACCTTGCTGTAGCACGCTCAAGAATTAAAATGTCCAAAATATAGGAACGCCAAACCGCTGCCAGATTTATGTCAGACTCAAACCAACCTTTCAAAATGGCCTTTTTTGAGGCAGTCAGGGCCGCCATCAATATCCTTTTCTGTTGAAGGCTAAACATTACATTAGAATCATCAGCAAGTGGCGTCCCTGATTTCCATAAAGAACTTCAAATTTTGATTCATCTGACCACAGAACAGTTTTCCACTTTGCCACAGTCCATTTTAAATGAGCCTTGGCCCTGAGAAGACATCTGCGCTTCTAGAAGATGTTTAGATACAGCCTCTTCTTTGAACTATAGACTTTTAGCTGGCAACAGTGGATGGCACAGTGAATTGTGTTAACAGATAATGTTCTCTGTGTTAGGGTTTTGCTGGGATTTGAACCCAGGTCGCTGGTGTGATAATCCAGCAAACCCCCACTAGGCTACCAGGGGGATGACTCAAGGGCAGAGGCGTGAGGCGTAGGTAGAGTATCAAAAAACAGTTTATTTACAATATATACAATCCGATGGAAAAAACAAAAAGAAAATCCAAAAGCTCAGAAGATGACCAAAAATAAAAATATCCAAAGGTTCAATGTCCCAAAAAACAAAAAAGGAAAGGCAAAAATGCAGAACGCTCAGAAGATCAAAAATACAAAGTCCAAATAAAGCAAAAACATCAAAAACACAAGGGCACAGGCAAGATACGTGGGACAGAGGAAACTAGCACTAGACAACATAGCATAAAGACTCCGTGACTAGGGGAACAAACAGAGGGGTATTTATACACAAACTCATTAAGGAACAGGGCGGGGCAGGAAACAGGCAATCAAGACAAACACAAAACACAGTGGCGGCCTCTAGAGGCCAAAACAACCATGACAAGATAAACATAACAGCGGCCTCTAGAGGCCAAAACAGTCCCAGTCCTAACACTCTGGAAATATTCCTGAGCCCATTTTGTGATTTCCAATACAGAAGCGTGCCTGTATGTGATGCAGTGCCGTCTAAGGGCCCGAAGATCACGGGCACCCAGTATGGTTTTCCGGCCTTGACCCTTACGCACAGAGATTCTTCCAGATTCTCTGAATCTTTTGATGATATTATGCACTGTAGATGATATGTTCAAACTCTTTGCAATTTTACACTGTCGAACTCCTTTCTGATATTGCTCCACTATTTGTCGGCGCAGAATTAGGGGGATTGGTGATCCTCTTCCCATCTTTACTTCTGAGAGCCGCTGCCACTCCAAGATGCTCTTTTTATACCCAGTCATGTTAATGACCTATTGCCAATTGACCTAATGAGTTGCAATTTGGTCCTCCAGCTGTTCCTTTTTTGTACCTTTAACTTTTCCAGCCTCTTATTGCCCCTGTCCCAACTTTTTTGAGATGTGTTGCTGTCATGAAATTTCAAATGAGCCAATATTTGGCATGAAATTTCAAAATGTCTCACTTTCGACATTTGATATGTTGTCTATGTTCTATTGTGAATACAATATCAGTTTTTGAGATTTGTAAATTATTGCATTCCGTTTTTATTTACAATTTGTTCTTTGTCCCAACTTTTTTGGAATCAGGGTTGTACTATAGTAGAACTATAGCTTTTACAACAATAGTAAAACTATAGTTTTCTGGAAATACTATAGCAGTTACTACAGGATTACTATATATTTACTATCAGCACAATAGAATTACTATTATAACTATAGTAATATTAAAATTATACCAAAAGTACTATAGTAGTAACTATAGAATTACTATAGTTTTACTGTATAGACTATAACATTAATATTAAAACTGTAGTAGTACTATACTTATTTGGAAATACTATAGGATTACTATAGTTTTGAAAACAGGCCAAATACCACCATTACAACCATAGTAATTACTACTGTTATGCAGAAGTACTACAATAGTTTCTTTCATAGTATTACCATGGTAAATATAGTAATAGTATAGTAATATTATACTGTAGTTAGTTCTATCACTTCCAAACTGAGTCTTTGTTTTTTAACATAATCAAGAAGCTCCCCAACAAATACTAACAACATATATCTTGTTAAGACATGCTTTATTTTATTTACTTTCGTATGGTACCTTTGTATTTTACAATTTGTAAAATACACAATATCATGAATTACAAAATGTGCAAAAAATATAGTCGATGTATGTCAGGATGCAGGCACTTACAGATGTATGTGCAGGAAAGAGCAGGGAATGCAGACAGGCAAACAAATCCAAAATGCTAGACAGGCTTTTGAGTACTGATCAAACATGGTTATAACTCTCTTCGTCAAGGGAGTAAATCAGGATGTCATCAATGTAAGCTACGTATGACATACCTCCCCTGTCATGCTCCGCCCCGGACATCCACTCCGGAGATTACGGTTCTTCCATGGCAACGCCGATCCGGATCCAGGATGGGAATTCCATCCTGCCTGCTTGCCCCCCCCCCAGTGCTCACCTGAACTCACTTCCTGGTTTTCCCTGCTGCATATTTAAAAGGCCGTTCTCAGACTCTGACTTTGCCAGAACGTCTTGTTTGCTACTCTAGCCGTTTCTATGCCTGTATTGCGTCTCATGGTTTTTTGCTCTAGCTATTTTTCTGGTTCATGTTTTTTTGCACTAAATGTTTTTTCTTGTTCATGTTTTTTTGCACTAGCATTTTTGTCTTTGCCTGTCTAGTGTTTTTGTCAAGTTTTTTTTTCTCTTTTTACCCGGACTATTTTTGCCATTTGTTTTTTGTCCTGTTTGTTTACCTTTTGCCACACCCTTTTTTCCCTGGATTAAATCACCTTATTTATTGGATTACTGTCTGTGTTCTGCTTTTGGATCCTTATCTCACCACACCTCCACCACCCCAACAGTATGTTCTGGCCAACATGGATCCAGCAGAACTCACCCATCTGCGAATGGCCATCCAGCAACAAGGGACTCTCCTCGGGACCCACCAGCAAGACCTCCAACAGATTACCCAGAACCTCGCCACCCTGTCCAACTCACTCAACCTCCTCACCACACAGATGCAGCACTATCAAGCCGTGCCTACCCCTGCCTAGCCCTCTCTAACTTCAGCTCCTGCCACTGCTTTTCTCCGCGAGCCGAGACTCCCAGTGCCTCAGCCCTACGATGGAGAGCCAGGTACTTGCAGATCGTTCTTATCTCAATGCTCATTGATCATGGAGCTGCAACCTCTGACCTTACCCACAGAACGCTCCCGGGTGGCATACATCACGCTCTTCACCGTCAAGTCCAGGGAGTGGGGGACAGCGGTCTGGGACGCCGACACTCCCTGTTGCTCCTGTTTCAAAGATTTCTCCGAAGAGATGAGGCGAACATTCGACTATTCTCTGTCTGGCCAGGAGGCGGCTAGGGAACTCATGGAGCTGCGGCAGGGGTCCCGGTCTACCTCAGACTATGCCATCGAGTTCCGGATGTTGGCGGCATCGTGCGGTTGGAACGAGAGCACCCTGGTCGACGCGTTCCTGGATGGCTTGTCCAATGCCATTAAGGATGAGCTGGTATCGTGGGAACTGCCGTCAGACCTCTCCAGTCTCATGGGCCTCGCCAACCACATCGATGTGCGGATCCAGCAACGGAGGAAACAGAAGACCAGCTTCACCTCTTCTCCACCTCCCACCTCATCTGTCAAACCCATGCAGGTAGACCTGGTATGGGTACCGGGTATGGGTGTCAGCGGAGGAACAACAATGCCAACAGAGTACAGGGGCCTACTTCTACTGCGGTCAGCAAGAACACATCTGCCAAACCTGCCCGCTAAAAGGACGAGCCCACCAGTGAATCAAGGGGCCTTGGTGGGCAACGCTCGGAACCAGCCCCCCGCTGATCATCCATTACTCCCTGTCATCATCATCATCCACGAGAAACCAGCATCACCATTTCCAGGCCCTCGTAAACTCAGGGGCGGGCAGGAACCTGATCTGCTCCGCCACCGCCAAGCATCGGAGAATCCCGCTACTCGCCCTCGACATCCTGCTCACTGTCCTGACACTCAATGGCACCGGCTTGACCACCTTACCGCCCCGCTCACCCTGAGGATTTCTGGTAACCACTCAGAAACCATCTAACTCCACATCATGAACGACCCGCACATACCCATCATCCTAGGATTACCCTGGTTAACACAGCACAACCCCACCTTAACTGGGCTGACAACACCATCCTAGGCTGGAGCCATTCCTGCCTAGCTTCCTGCCTGAACTCCGCTCTGCCTCCCGTCAAACCACCGCAGCCTTCAGCCAGCGAGTTTCCAGACCACTCTCATGTGCCTCTGGAATATCTGGACTTAAGACTCGTGTTCAGCAAGACCCAAGCAGTGTCCCTCCCTCCTCACAGACCCTATGACCGTGGAATTGACCTCCTGCCTGGGACGGCGCCACCCAAAGGGCGACTCTACTCTCTTCTTCTCCCAGTTCCGATTCATGCTCTCCTACTGCCCAGGCTCCAAGAATGGTAAACCCGACACCCTGTCCAGGATATTCTCTGCCCGCCAGAAGGAGTCTAGTATGCCTGAAACCATCCTCCCTCCACGCTGTCTGGTGGAGGCCGCCCTACTTGAGGTAGAGACATTAGTGCAGAAGGCCCTGGAGCAGGACCACGGAGAAGGTAACTCAAACAACATACCACCTAACCATCTGTTTGTTCCCTGTTCTGTGCAAACCCAGGTGCTGCAGTTGGGTCATGGCTCCAACTTGGCTTGCCACCCAGGAGCTCCTCAAACCCTGGCACTCATCCAACAGCGCTTCTGGTGGCCCTCCATCAAGGAAGACATCCAGGAGTTCATGGCAGCCTGTGACACATGTGCCCGGAAAAAGACAGCCAATCGACCCCCTGCTGGCTTGCTAAGACCGCTCCCGACTCCTCACCGACCCTGGTCTCACATCGCCCTGGACTTCGTCACAGAACTCCCCAACTCAGGTGGCAACACATGCATCCTCACGGTTATTGAACGGTTCTCCAAGACAGTCCATTTCATTCCCTCTGCCCAAGTTTCCCACAGCTAAAGAAACTGCCGAATTACTCATCCTTCCAAGACAGTCCATTTCATTCCCTCTGCCCAAGTTTCCCACAGCTAAAGAAACTGCCGAATTACTCATCCTTCACATTTTCCGCCTACACGGACTCCCCACTGACATCGTCTCCGACCGGGGTCCTCAGTTCACTGTGCAGTTCTGCAAACTCAGTGGGGCCACCTGCAGTCTCTCCTCAGGTTTTCATCCTCAAACCAATGGCCACCGGAATGGGCCAATCAGGATTTGGAGGTGGCACTCAGGTGCATGGCGTCCAGGGATGCCGGTTCTTGGAGTAAGTACTTACCTTGGGTCGAGTATGCTCACAACACTCTCCCTTCATCTGCCACAGGTCTCTCGCCCTTTCAGTGTTCCCCAGGTTACCAACCACCACTCTTCCCCAACCAAGAGGAGGAGGTCGCCGTACCCTCAGTCCAGACCTTCATATGCTGCTGCAGGAAGACATGGGCATTGGCCCAGAGAAGACTCATTTGCTCCACCTTAGCATCCAAGAGGCAGGCCAACAAACACCGCTCTAAAGCACCCACCTACCGGGTGGGGCAGCAAGTCATGCTCTCCATGCACCATCTGCCACTCAGAACCATCTCCTGTAAGCTGGCCTCCAGGTATCTAGGACCCTTCCTCATCAGCAAGGTAATCAATCCATGTTCCGTCAGACTAGCATTACCACTCACCATGTGACGTATTCACCCCACTTTCCATGCATCACAGCTTAAACCTCCAGTCTCTAGTTCTTTGTTCCCACCCTCCAAACCCCCTCGTCCTCACAGGCTCATTGATGGCGGTGAAGCCTACACGGTCAAAAAGCTGCTGAAGGTGCAGCAGCGAGGCAGAGGACTCCAGTACCTGGTGGACTGGAAAGGTTATGGTCCTGAGGAGAGAAGTTGGGTCCCCGCCAGGTTCATCTTGGACCAAACCCTCATCTCTGACTTCCACCAGCAACACCCCAACACTCTTCCTAAAGCGCCTGGAGGCTGTCATGCTCCGCCCCGGACATCCACTCCGAAGATTACGGCTCTCCCACATCAGCGCCGATCCGGATCCAGGACAGGAATTCCATCCTGCCTGCTTCCCCGCTGCATATTTAAAGGCTGTTCTCAGACTCTGACTTTGCCAGAACATCTCGTTTGCTACTCTAGCCGTTTCTGCACCTCTATTGCGGCTTATGGTTTTTTACTCTAGCTATTTTTCTGGTTCATGGTTTTTTGCACTAGCATTTTTGTCTTTGCCTGTCTCGTGTTTTTGTCAAGTTTTTTTTGTCTCTTTTTACCCGGACTATTTTTGCCATTTGTTTTTGTCCTGTTTGTTTACCTTTTGCCATGCCCTTTTTTCCCTGGATTAAATCACCTTATTTATTGGATTACTGTCTGTGTTCTGCTTTTGGATCCTTATCTCACCACACCTCCACCACTCCTAACATTCCCAACATGTCTCACAGCACATCGTTTATGAGGCACTGGAACATGCTTGGTGCCAAAGAGAGGCCATAAGGCATGACCCAGTACTCAAAATAGCTGGCGCTGGTTCTGAAGGCGGTCTTCCACTCGTCACCCTTGTGGATGCAGACCAGGTTGTAGGCACTACATAGGTCAAGCTTGGAGAAGATTGTGGCACTGTGGAGCTGTTCCAATGTGGAGGGCACAAGTGGAAGTGGATACGGGTATTTCACTGATATCTGATTGAGTCCTCGAAAGTCTATACATGGACGAAGTCTGCCCCCTCTCTTATCCACGAAAAACAATCCTGCTGACGCTGGTGAAGTGGACAGGCGTATATACCCCTGCTTGAGGGTCTCCTGTATGTAGTGCCTATAACCTGTAATTTGTTTACCTGTCTGCTGTACTCTTCCATAGCAACTTGTTTGTTCTGGGACAGAGGGTAAATGCGGCTGCATGGGGGAGAAGTACCAGGCAGGAGGTCGATGGCACAATCATATGGATGATGTTGGGGTAGGCCAAATGCTTTGCCCTTGCTGAAGACCTCCCCTAGGTCCAGCACGTGGGGATCCCTTCCAGGGAGTCAGGGTGAGGACACTCTATGGAGGTGGAGGAACGATTTAACTGAGGACGTCGGAGGCAGTTCTGGAGAATCTCCTTGTTCTGCCAGGAGATGAGTGGGTCATGAAGCTGTAGCCACAGATGACGCGGTACGCGGTGGTCCGGACTACCGTTGTGGTCCGGACCACGCCGTTTTCAGGTGTGGTCCGGACCACCAAGTTCAGAAGACAAATAAAAAGTCTTACTGTGAAGTTGGTAAAATTATTTTTCACTTCCCTCGTGGCAGCTCCCGCTTTTTTACATGCGTTAGAACTGGTATCTTTTATTGCGCGTGTGTTTTACGCATGCATTTCTCTTCCGGTTTGAGAAAAAATAACAAATGATGTACGACTTTGTAAAAAAACTCGTATTAAATGACAAACACAGTATGATTTTGGTAAGTTTTTATTTATATCGTAATATAATACAGCATACGGTGAACCGGACCACAATCCAGGAAAAATAATTAATTAATGCCCTCGTTTTGTATGGAAAATACGGTGGTCCGGACCACCGCGTACCGCGTCAGATAGCCCAGGATGATGTTGTGATGCTTGGTAGTTGTGACGAGGAATGAGATTTGTTCAGAGTGAAGAGCTCCCACCTGAATATGCACAGGAGCGGTCTGGGAGGTGATGAGGCCCTCTCCTATGGGGCCTCTATCAATGGACCGGATGCCGAGTAGGCTCTGCAGCAAGTTTGTGGGCAGATTGAACCTCTGGATGACTGAGCTGGCAATGAAGTTTCCCTCTGTCCCTTAGTCGATGAATGTGAACAGCACGTGGGTAGAGGAAGACAGTTTCAGTAATACTGGAAGCTTGAAAGACTGAACTCCTAGTGATCTCATGGGACTCATCGAATCAGCCTTGGTCTCCTCAGAGCTGGTGCATGGCAGGTGGACTGGACAGTGGATCATAAGGTGACTGGAGCTCCTGCAATAGAAGCACAAGCCCTCCTTCTTTCTCCGATCTCATTTGGAGCGTTTCAGGCAAGCATGAGAAACTTCCATGGGAGAGGGAGAATCAGAGGTCAGGGCAGTCTTGGCTTCCTCCTGGAAGGATGGGTGGCTGGATAGCAGATGGTCTAGCCAAATGGCAACATCAATGAGAGCGCCCAGAGTGAGATGTTCATCGCGGCATGCTATTGAGTATTGCGTGAACACTCAATACTGAGGGGTGAAGTCCTTGGCGAAACACCACCTTTAACGCTGGCTCATTCCATCCGCTGGCGACCGCAAGAGTCCAGAAATCTAAGGCATAATCGGTGGCTCTCCTTGAACCTTGGGTGATGGTGAGTAGGCTCTCGCCAACTTCAATTCCCTCCAGTTCATGATCGAACACATGCTTGAATAACTCCAGAAAGCTGTCATAGGAGGTGGTGTGTTTGCCTCCGCTTCTCCACACTGCGCTGGCCCATTGTAACACTTTGCCAGTTAAAAGCAAAATAAATCCGGCAATTTTGCATTCATCCGAGATGTGTGGGAGTGAGAAGTACATGGAGCACTGAAGCAGAAACCCCTTGCAGCTGAGCGCATCCCCAGCGTACTTCTCGGGGCATGGAAGTGGGAGCGCGGGACTGGGAGGAACTTCAGGGCGCGTTAGGAGGGCCTGCAGCATCATAGCAGTGAGCTGAGCCATCTTGGTGTTGAGATTGGCAAGCATCTGCTAATGTTCTCCTAAGAGGCGCCCTTGAGCGATCAAAGCAGCCTGCCGCACCTCCTCTGCTGCATCCATGTGCAGCGAAGTATCCTGTCAGGATGCAGGCATTTATGGATGTATGTGTAGGGGAGAGCAGGGAACGCAGACTGGCAAACAAGTCCAAAATGCTAGATCAATTGGCAGACAGAGTAATAAGGGCAAGGCTAAAGAATAACGAGAATGAGACAAATAACGAGGGTTGAGAACATAAGGCAGGCAGAATAACAAGGCTTAGTATGATAGGTAAGACACTGAACAATACTTCGCATCGAGTGAGTGTGGGAGAGGTGTTTATATAGCGTTGGCTGATTAACCAGGAAATGAGTTACAGGTGTAATTAATAGACAGGTGATATAGGGTGTTGTGGTTCTTGGGTGTTGTAATTCAGATCGGCCATGTTTGTAGTCTGACTGGAAGTGGCGCTCTCTATCATGTTACTGACAATGTAACCTTTCCTGGTCCTAAACTTGACTTTATCATATGGCCAAACTTTTTCGTGGAACATAGGGAACACTTCTGTATAAGGAATAGAATAGAATGTTTGAAAAAAGAAGGAATCCAAGGCACTCTTCGTATCCAACTATATAAAAAAGCCTTTATTTTACATGGCTATTTCATACAGAAAACATGAGCTGAGCAGCAACCCACGCATAGCGGCACAGACAGCTTTCTTCAGGGCATGCTGCTCCAACAAACAATTTCCTCTTAAGAGGTAAACTAATTTTAAAACACCTGAATGCAAACTGGTAATGAATTCACAGGTATGCAGTTCAAGAAAAAGCTACTAGATGGCAATACCCCTTAGATTAAGTTCATGAGCACGAAAAAGAAAACACTTAGAAAAAGACAATCAGACAATAGACAGAAAAGGACTAAAATCAATTTCTTCATTTAGCCCTGGATATGTTGTAGCCTGTAAACTGTATATATAAAAAGTTTCTCTCTGTAATAATAACCTTAATCTATCACCACCCCTAATGTTCTCCTTAATAGTCTCCAGACCTTCAACCATGAGACTATCTGGATTGCTATTATGCACATTATAAAAATGTTTGGGAATAGAATAATCAAAATTAGCCTTTCTAATGGCGGTCTTATGTTCAGAGATTCTGTCTTTAAGTCGCCTCTTTGTTCGGCCTATATAAAAACAACCACATAAACAGGATAAGCGATATTGTTCAAACATCAAAGAGTGCAAACAATTTGTTGATTTTAAATCAAATAAGATGTATATCATACAAGCATTCATCAATTGCAACAGCACATTTGTGGTATATCGCTTATCCTGTTTATGTACCATTGCACAAACAAAGGAGATTTCTGAGGACCTCAGAAAAAGTGTTGTTGTTGCTCATCAGGCTGGAAAAGGTTACAAAACCATCTCTAAAGAGCGAATTCTAAAGGAAAATGTCAGGAGATCTGTCCATGAACTGAATCTCAGTCGAAGGTGGGTCATGCAGCAAAACAACTCCACCAAGCCCCAGTCAGACAGATTGTGTACAAATGGAGGAAATTCAAGGCCACTGTTACCCTCCCCAGGAGTGGTCGACCAACAAAGATCACTCCAAGAGCAAGGCGTGTAATAGTCAGCGAGGTCACAATGACCCCAGGGTAACGACTAAGCAACTGAAGACCTCTCTCACACTGGCTAATGTTAATGTTCATGAGTCCACCATCAGGAGAACACTGAACAACAATGGTGTGCATGGCAGGGTTGCAAGGAGAAAGCCACTGCTCTTCAAAAAGAACATTGCTGCTTGTCCGCAGTTTGCTAAAGATCACATGGACAAGCCAGAAGGCTATTGGAAAAATGTTTTGTGGATGAATGAGACCAAAATAGAACTTTTTGGTTTAAATAAGAAGCATTATGTTTGGAAAAAGGAAAACACTGCATTCCAGCATAAGAACCTTATCCCATCTGTGAAACATGGTGGTGGTAGTATCATGGTTTGGGCCTGTTTTTCTGCATCTGGGCCAGGATGGCTTACCATAATTGATGGAACAATGAATTCTGAATTATACCAGCAAATTCTAAAGGAAAATGTCAGGACATCTGTCCATGAACTGAATCTCAATTGAAGGTGGATCATGCAGCAAGACAATGACCCTAAGCACACAAGTCGTTCTACCAAAGAATGGTTAAAGAAGAATAAAGTTAATGTTTTGGAATGGCCAAGTCAAAGTCCTGACCTTAATCCAATCAAAATGTTGTGGAAGGACCTGAAGCGAGCAGTTTATATGACGAAACCCACCAACATCCCAGAGTTGAAGCTGTTCTGTACAGAGAAATGGGCTAAAATTCCTTCAAGCCGGTGTGCAGGACTGATCCACAGTTACTGGAAATGTTTAGTTGCAGTTATTGCTGATACTGAAAGCAAAGGTTCACATACTTTTGCCACTCACATATGTAATATTGGATCATTTTCCTCAATAAATAAATGACCAAATATAATATTTTGTCTCAGTTTTTTAACTGGGTTCTCTTTATCTACTTTTAGGATTTGTGTAAAAATGTGATGATGTTTTAGGTCATATTTATGCAGAAATATAGAAAATTCTAAAGGGTTCACAAACTTTCAAGCACCACTGTAGTTCTCCAGGTAATAGCAATACTATAGTTCTTTAGACTATAGAGATACTATAGGTTGCAATAGTAATACTATAGTCTGGAGAACTATAGTCTGGCAAACTATTGGATAACTAGTTTTATTATAGACCCCTTCGCAGTAAACGTCATTCATACATAAGCGGAAATTGCGCGCGCAGCCTGGACCCAAAAAAGACTCAGAAATGCCTAGTTGCTGTGTTTTTGGGTGTTAGAATTGTAGCAGTGATGGGGTTAAAATGTACAGAATTCCAGCAGGATCTCACCCATTCCAAAAAAATCGCCGACGTCTATGGCTACAAGCCATCAAACGTGTAGACTGGGATGAAAGCACTATCAAAAATGTGCGGGTTTGCAGCACCCACTTCATCACAGGTAAGATCAGGCTATTTATTAAATCTTTCTTTTTTATTCTTTCTAGTCTTCGTTTATTGATGTAGCAAAATACTTTGGTAACGTTTGTCTGATTAGCTGGGTCATAGTTACACAATGTAATGAATATTGTTAGCATGTTAACTTAGCTTTGCATGCAATTTTGTTTGTAGGAGAGGTCTCGCTTGACTCAAGCAGTCCAGATTTTGTGCCATCATTATTTGTGTATTCTGAAAATCACAATTTTAAAGCAAGGATGGAAAGGTAAAATTGTGTGCCCTCACTCTAAATGCCAACTTACGTTGACTGCTCTAACCTAGCTCCCGCCCCGTTCAGTTTCATTTCTGGTCTCTGCCTCTCGCTTTTTACGCAGCTCTGATTTCTCTTAGCTGCACTCTTTACACTATCATTCCTTTCATGCCATTACCTCCTGCAAATTGCTGTTTAGTGTTGGTATTTGCTGTTGTAGCTAAAGCCACATTGCCATCACATCACTGGCATAATTTGATTAAAACAAAATGAATATGAATGTCCCATTGTTAATCAAGTTGTACATGCCCGCACATAACATAATCATATGCGTCTAAAGACTTGTAGGCACAAAGTTTTTCGTGGGTGTACACTGAAGTCTTGTCAATAAGGTACGAGTATATATCTGGCCATTGTATACCAGGGAACTTACTAACATCGTCCGTCCACTCTTTAATTAAATGCGGATCCGGTAGGCGATGTCCACTTGTTAGAGTTAACTTATTTATGTAGCATTCTCGATCTTGTAACGACAACTGTTTGGCATAATCTGACAGCTCATAATGCCGGTCTATGGGCAGCGCCATTGTTTCTGGGTCCAGGCTGCGCGCGCATCCTGGCAACGGTCGGTTTGTTTACAAACATGCGAAGGGGTCTATAGTGCAAGTACTATAGTATTACCATAGTCTAGATAACTATAGTATTACTCTGGTCTAGAAAACTATAATAATATATTACTACTTCTACAACAACAACAACAACTAATAATAACAACAAGTATTACTATTACCTGGATAACTATGGTGTTACTATAGTTTGGAGAACTATTTTATTACGAGTATGAGTAATATTACGAGTATGAGTATATGAGTAATATTACGAGTATTAACTATAGTCTAAAACTATAGTCTTAAAAACAATAGTATTACTATAGGTTTTTTTTTCCCATCCAAGATGGCGCCGCAGACAGCTGCCACAGGACTTTCCTCTCTCGTACTTTCTATGTTTTTGTGAAATTGTTGTGTTAATTCTTCTCCGTGCTTCACGGAATGCTGCGCTGAGGTTTTTTTTTTTTTTAATGCCTACACATTCCGGTCCTGATAGGAGCGAAATGTGTGGGTGTTTTTTCCTCTCATCTCTCATTTCTCAGCCTCTCCCTTCCTCTGACAAGCCTCTCTCCTGCTTTGCTTCTGCGGACTCGTCTTGTCTGAGAGACCCTTCCTGCACTGTTCTCCGAATCGAAATTATGGATTTGATCAACTGGTCACGTCACGCAATTGACACAATCTTCTCGACTAGAAGTCTGGGTTCGGGGGAATCTGTCTGTCCTGCCGGAATGTTTGCAGCCGGATACACCATGGATGCCTGGGAGAAGTGGCGTGTGGTGTGCTTGGCGATTCTTTCCGTGGAGGACATTGAGGATATTTACCTATTCGGAACCATGATCACAGGATTTTTGCTGATTGGACTTGGCATTGCCCTGGTGTATCGAGGAAATCAGATAACGGTGGCAGCTGTTCAAAGCCCCACAAAGCTGCCCGACATGATTGAGGCGGTGGGCAGAGCTGTCGGCGCTCAGACTGTGGCTATTCAGAACTTGAGTCGTAACATTGATAACATCATGGAGAAGTTGATGGCTTTGCAGAGAGAAATTGATCATTTTGGTGGCCAGAATGGACAAGCGGGTTAAGCAGAAAAGGACACGTCTACCCATCTTAAGTCTAAACAAATTCCAATCTTATCTTGGCTCTCCCAGCAGCACTGCCTTCAAGGCCGTCGCTGTAGAAACGCTATTCTCCCCCTGGAGTTCACTGCAGTGAGACTCTCTCTGTGTGTGTTTTTTTTTTCCTCTATACTTTCTTTCTGTCTGTACTATGAAAGCTAAGTTGAACCGGAGTCAAATTCCTCGTGTGTGTAACATACCTGGCAATAAAGTGCTTCTGATTCTGAAGACTATACTATAGTGATGAAAATACCACCAAAATATTATAGTTATGAGTACTATAATATTACTATGGTATATGACTGTAGTACTTTTTCATAAGGGTAAAAATGGTAAGGGTAAACCTATGCTGCATTCTATTTACTTTGTTAATGGGAAGTCAAAGCTCAGAATGACATAATTTACGACCTCCATGCCGTCAAGGTATAAAGTATGAGAAAAACATAGTATGGCATAATTAACCACATGCTTCTACTTTATTTTTTTTTTTTTAAGAGAATGTTCAATCCAAACTTTTTCAAACAATATTAAAACACAAACCTGATCAGTTTAATCAATTTGTGAATTTTTTCTCTATATTTTTTCTACTGTGATATAAACAAAGTGTGGCTACCATTAATGTACACTCTGAAACACTTTAAATATTCAAATAATGTTAATTTATTCCATTAATCATCTATTTTCTGACACTTGGTCTAAACATATATATTTTTTAAATTATCAATCTGGCATTGTTAAATAAAGCAATATCACATGTAGGCCTTAGTCTGTTTAGTTTAAATAGAGAGCAATTGATTACAAAATAACAGGTCCAGCACTAGAGAAGACAGCAACATTTGGCATAGAATAAAAAAACTGAAAACAGCTTGAGAAATCCAATTTCTAACCCTTATCATAACATAACAAAAGCAAAAGGCACACAAACTGATTTGTAGAAAAGTGTACTGGACCTCATATATCCTTTCTTCTGTACAGCTGGTCCGTGTGTGTGTGTGTGTGTGTGTGTGTGTGTCCATGCTCACACAGTGGTTTCAGTGGTTTGTAGGAAGGAATGAGCTCTGGAGTTACTAAGGAAAAGTGCCATGTTATCTGTGCCATTTCTAGAGATGGATGAACTGTGCAGCTGGTAGTCTCGGCTGATGTAATGCTTCATACACACACTCCTCCACTTCCTCTTTAGCTCACTCTGGACCTGCCAAACACACACACACACATTCAGCAGCTGGACATTGAAAAGTTTTGATGAAATAATTACATGGAAAAAATACTGCTGATAGACAACCTGAACTGTTTCATGATATTAGGAATAAACAAATCCAGCAACAGTTAACTATATCAGGGAAAATTATGTCCTGAAACACTGGCTGTGTATCAGCTTAGATTTAGTTTCCTCAGCCAACTGTGTTGGAGGAGGTTATGTTTTCACCTCCATTTGTTTGTTTGTCTGTCTGTTCCCAGTATAACTCAAAGTAGTGAATGGATTCAGATCGCTTCCATTTCCGGCTGAGAGTATGCTGTGCGCATTTTGGCTGCCACTTCTCACCAGAGCTTTTCTTTCTGTGTTTGTATGGTTTGATGTTTGTTCTTTGTTTGAATGTTTTGTCTGCTGGTTGTGGCGTAGCTCCAGACCCAGTTTTGGTTGTTGGTTTCCTCAGGCCTTGGTCCACCATGGGTGATGCATGCTCTGTTTGCTATGCAGTGCAGTGAGCTCATTGTTCTCTTTTACATCAGAGTTGCCTGGTGCTCTGCGCAGCAGTGCTTCTGTGTTTGCTTTCTGGATCTATGGCATGGTGTTCTGAGCATTGTTGCCTGGTGGCATTGTGTCAGCTGTGCAGGCAATGTGAGATTTACCCTTGTGCACCTTTTGGTGGGACTGTGGCCAGCTATGCCACTGGAGTTACAAAATGACCTCTTTTGGTGGACTTTTATTTTTATTGTAATTGTAAAGCGACCTTGGTTATGGCATAGCTAAAGACCCAGTTTTGGGTGTCGGTTTCCTCAGGCCTTGGTCCAACATGGCCTATAGAAGTTAAACCTCAGCCGGTGGTCGCCATCTGATTACAGCTAAGGTTTGTTCACATTTTCATTTACTTTCGGTCCTCAGGATAAACAAAATGCTATTAAATGTCATTGAAATAACTTCTTAGTCTGTTGAGACATGGCCCGTTATAAATTTGCTGTTACCAGGCAATGACCAAGAACTGTATTATTAGGGTCGGTGTAGTTGTAGCAGTGTATTAGCAACTAGCTGTTAGCACTAGCTAATGTCAACAACATCGTAGCTGGTATGTTACTGTAGCAATATTTACGTTCAGTCATTTGGATGACTGTTAAAACCTTTCAGTCTCAAGTTTTTCCTTTACTGGATTTACTAGTTTACTGAGCTAGCGCGCTCGCCGGCCAAGCCGGGAGCCATCGCGCGCTCGCCGGCCAAGCCGGGAGCCATCGCGCGCTCGCCGGCCAAGCCGGGAGCCATCGCGCGCTCTCCGGCCAAGCCGGGAGCCATCGCGCGCTCGCCGGCCAAGCCGGGAGCCATAGCGCGTTCTCCGGCCAAGCCGGGAGCCATCGCGCGCTAGCTCAGTAAACTAGTAAATCCAGTAAAGGAAAAACTTGAGACTGAAAGGTTTTAACAGTCATCCAAATGACTGAACGTAAATATTGCTACAGTAACATACTAGCTACTGTTGTTGACATTAGCTAGCTTGCCATCCAAAATGGTGGACACCGGGGCGTCACGTGACCCTGTGACGTCAGGTGAAATACCTCAATAACACTCTGACTACAAATATGGACACCTCGAACTACAATCCCCAAGTTTCACAGCGCCCTCTGTCTCCAGATTACTGAGTTCAGCTGACACACTCATTTCTCCTAATCACCGCTCTCCCCATTTAAGCCTCTCGCACACACCACGCCAGAACGAAGTATCAGAACACTAAATAATAATAATTTTTTTTCTGACTTTTTCCAACTTACCCTATACCTGGAAAGAGCCAAGACCAAGGTAACGAAGTATCAGAGCGAAGTATTGTTCTGCTCCATTTAGTTCATAATGAGCATTGTTTACTCTGACTGCTTCTCATTTTCTGACTCTTTCCTCACTCTTTCACATTTTCGCCCTTTGTCCTCTCTCTACCATGTTGTTTGCTGATCACCCGGCCCTCGCTTGTTACCGACTACGATTCCAGTCTCTCATTTTGACTGTTTACAGTTTGCTTCACGCCTTCTTCTGCACATACATCCATAACTGCATGCATTCTGACATGGACAGACAACACAAAACATGCATTAAATGCATGACATCACGTAGCAGTAGCTCACACACAGAGAGAGAGAGAGACTCACCTCAGTGTTCAGAAAGCAATACAAGATGGCAACAACCAGTCCCTGTGGAAAGAGCACCACAATAGAGAAATATCAGAATTTCAGAAAACTAAAAATAATTTTTCTGAATTTTTCCAACTTATCCTATACCTGGAAAGAGCCAAGACCAAGCTCAAAGAATATTTTATAGTCTTTGAATATGTCGTTTTGGCTCTCTTCTCTCATGTACACAAACACCACATAATTAACCCCAAAGAGTGGAATCAACAACAGTGTTGACTTTGCCAGCCTCCTACAAAAGACAGAATACAACATTTGACAAACTTATTTAGTATAAGAAATGCTAATTAAAAAAAAAAGTATAGCCTGAAAAGATGTCTGATAAAGCATGGTAGAAAGCAAGTCAGCAAAACTAGAATAAGAAATGTGGAGAGTAAAACACAACAGGAAAGATAATTAGACAGATAACAATTAGAATGAGACAGGAAGTAGCCGAAGCGCAAGGACCGACACAGCACAGCGGAGCAGAGCGATGGACGTTTACGCTCTTAAACTGGATATTACTGAGCTTTAATAACAGAAATATAAACGCAGATATAGTGGAGTAACTGGGGGGATTTTTCCTTGTGTTTTCACGAGAGAAATTTGTGGACATTTTCCCTGAAAACCACCGATTTCTCCTTGTTCACATTGAGCTTCATTAACGCTAGCAATATTAGTTGGCTAAGCTAGCTAGTTTACGCTAACTCTAAACCTGACAGGCTATGACTGAGTAAATGTAGTGAACTGTTCGCATTGTCTTTATTTTTTTATTTTATTTTTTTAGTCATTATTTTTAAAACAGTTTTAAAAAAATAATAAATTCACGCATTCGTCATTGAGTCATCGTCTGGACAGAGGACTTGCCATGAAACTTACATTGACTGTGTATCGAAAAGTGGAGATCCCTTACGACTGTCCAGCATCAAAAAATTGGGAAATCTACTCTTCCTCACATCAAAATATGAAGCAGCGTTGTTTCCAGGGTGACTCCATAGTGATGTAACAAAGGGTGAAGCCATTATCTAGCAATCAGCGAAGCCGAATCACCGTAGTGGGCTCCCTTAGTGGAGCCCCTGCTGGTAGGTCTCCCCAAAATCCTACAGATTCTGTTCTTACAGGTTCTGCTGTTTCCTTGTGCCATTTTCTTCCAGTTGGTTGTCGCGCATTTTTGTTGTTTCAGTGCACCCCCCTCCCATTGACAATTTAAGATGTCTAGGAGGAAAGGTGGTATCCAAGACGATGAGCTTGTTTCTATGTCCACACTAAAAGATCTACTACAGTGTTTCCCACAGACCAGGTAGCAATTTGTGGTGCTCCACTGTGCCGATGATGGAATCGTGTGCAGTGGTGTCGTGGTGGTCGGTGGAGTCGGTCATTGGGGTGTATGCAAAGTGTTTACAGCGGACGGTGTTCAAACACACAGTATTTTTCTTCAGAGTCACCTGCTGGGGCTATTTTAAAGCTACAAGAAGCATTTGAGATTATTCAGTTCAATTTAAATTCTTTTAAGTTCTTTAAGAGAAGACAGCTAAAACAATTTTTCCCAGAACCCTGCCTGGTTTCATTCCTTAACCCAACTTCACATTACAGGGCAGGCCATTAGTTTGCTGGGCTTGATGTTGGTGGAAAAACCTGTCTTTTAAATTTATGAAAATTACTCACCAACATTGAAGTTAAAGTTTAGTTTTTACTAGAGATGCACCGATTGCAATTTTTTGGGCCGATTCCGATTTTCCATGGAGTGTGACCTGCCGATACCGATTTTGGCCGATTCCGATTTCATTTTTTCAAACCACTTCACAGCACACACAAAGACTATTTTCTTTTTATCTTTCCTTTAATAGAACATTCTGCCAGATTTTCAGTAATAAATTCAGTATATAATTCAGTAATAACACCTCAAAAGG
This sequence comes from Neoarius graeffei, assembly GCF_027579695.1. Classification (NCBI taxonomy): domain Eukaryota; kingdom Metazoa; phylum Chordata; class Actinopteri; order Siluriformes; family Ariidae; genus Neoarius; species Neoarius graeffei. The sequence goes on from NC_083587.1 coordinate 12,457,660, forward strand.
TTGAAAACAAATAAAAAGACATTGTTCTTTGTAAAATCTTTCTTCATGTTTGGTATTAACATAATTCCTGAAATAGGAAATTCACACAAACATTTTTTCTTTTCCCATCCAATATCTGTCACAAAAACAACTTCCCCCTCATATATTATTTGCCAACTGCTATGGAACACACTTTCATAAGCCTATTTAGATTTGAAAACTTATGCCTTATAGAACAACCCATTTCTTCATTCAGTATCAAAATACAAAAATAATTTCCAGTCATACTTATACCATAGTCATTCTATCATCTTTGTCAAATGTGTATTTGTAGAGTAATTTCCAATGGAATCAAGTGCAACTAAGGTTGTAAAACAAACAAAAAGACATTTTTCTCTCTCTCTTTGATATCTCTCTTCAAATCTAACTAGATGTTTGGTAATAGGCTAACGTAACGTATTCCTGTAATGGGAAATTCACACAACCACAAACATTTTCTTCTTTTCACATCCAATATCTGGCACAAAAAAAAAAATTCACTATATTTGGATATCCAAATATAGTGATTTTTTTGTTGTTGTTGTTAACGGCGCGCGCGCCGGAGCTCGTTAGGCGTGCAGGACTGACACTGTTCTGCGCAATCGCACTAGAAAGCATGTTCAAGCTGCCAGTGTAGCTGCAGCCTTTTTAGTTGCGAATTACGAGTATTTCCACTTTCATCTCTGTGATACACAAGTTTTGATCGGCAGAAAATCGGCATATTTTAATTTTGCCCGGCCGGTCGCCGTTCATGGCCGATCACGTGAAAATCGGCCGATTCCGATCAGCAGCCGGTCAATCGGTGCATCTCTGGTTTTTACCTTAGTTTTTTGCCTTTTTGGTGGCAATCATTCTTTAGTTGACATTCAAGGAATACATTGCAAAAAACAAGCTGGAGGTTTTTATTTTAAATTGAACTCAACACTTACCTCAACCAATACTAAAATGAAATAAATAGTATAATGTAACAACAAAATAATAATAAAATATCATTAGATGTAAGAAACCACTTAAGGTAACACCAAGGCAACTAACAATAATGAAAAAGCATTACCCTAATTGGTGCAAAGCCTGCATGCCCTATCAGAACATTTAATTCTGCGTGGCTTCCTGAAAAAAAAACTCCAGTGCCCTATCGTAAGGGAAGTGATTGCTGAAGCGGGATAAACGGGATAATGCAATAAGGCCGGTTCCTCACGTAAAGCTGCTACTGTATGCATGAAAATTGGTTTAGGGCCTGACTCAGGGATGTCCGTTTCCTGTAAGCCAAGAAGGCTATGATAAAGCTCATCACGAGCACGACGTAGGCTACCTTTTAAAATAAGCGGTCGGAAGGCGAATTGGGAAGGCTGCGCTATTTTTAATTAGCGCAATGGATTTTTTTTTTCAAAAATCGCGAGTCTGATTGTGTGGCACTAGGAATCCATTGTGTGGCGCTGCGCCACACAATGGTCTATGTATGGGAAACCCTGTACTAGACAATCAAAAGGAAGTCTTCAACAGCATGCTTGAACTGCAACAGAAGAATTTCAGATCTTTTATGGAAACAACACTGGAATGCCACAACAAAAGATTTGATGACCTTATACGCATAGTCCAAGAAATCAAGGTCAGTCTGCAGTTTTTGCAAAAAGATATTGAAGACATCCACACTAATTCCCACCAACAGGAGCAGAGAATCAAAGAGATTGAATTAAAGATATTGCAACTGAAAGCTGATGACCTCAAATTACAACAAAACAGACTATCTGGAAAACCAGACATGGCGTAACATTTTGATAGATGGCATAACTGACGTTAAGGAAGAATCATGGGAAGAGTGTGAACAAAAGGTAAGAAGCCTCCTGAAAAACAAACTGCAGCTAGATCCAAAGATGATCAAAATCAAACGGGCTCACAAAAATGGGCGCTACGAGCCTGATGCACGTCCACGGTCAATTGTAGCCGAGTTACTGCGGTTCAAGGATAAAGAAGCCATCCTCCAACATGCGAAGTACCTTAGGGGCAGTCACATATTCATTAACAAAGACTTTCCTGAGGCAGTTAGACAGAAAAGAAAGGAACTTATCCCAGAAATGAAGGTCACCAGGGAGAGGGGCAACGTTGCCTACCTGTGCTACGATCGTCTCATCCCCAGACATGCCAACCATTACGGTTTGCCCGTAATCATTACGGTTTCGGTGGTCCAATTACGCTATTACGACTTTGAAGTCGATTATTACGGTTTTTGCTCATAATTGATATTTTCAAATTTGCCGCCAGAATTCCCACACTTGCGATTTCCCCGTCTCCCGGCAGAGGGCGCTATTACTAGAATGTCAGCCAATGCTTTAGAAACACGGTCTCTGATTGGTTAACCTCAGCAATTTTATCAAATTTCAACCAATAAGAGCCCTGTGCACATTTTGTACTTTAGAAGAAGCAAAAAATGGCTGACAGTTCAGCCGATCCGTCTGACCTGCCGCCGAACAAAGCAAGAAAAACGATCGGCAAAACTAAGACCGTGTACCAAAAATTTAAAAAGGAATACAGTACATTGTATCCAGTTATCACAAAATCAGGAAAATCATGAAAGTCTTAAACATCATCAGGAAAGTCATGCGTTGTGCACCGTATGTAATGTCCATTTCTCTGTAGCACATTCCGGTGTTTACGATGTCAGACAACACGTGAGTTCTGTCTCGCATCAAACTTTGGCCAAATCTGGAAGTGCTAACCGGACGATCACCTCGATGTTCGTTGATCGATCCTCGATTGACAGCGTGACAAAAGCTGAAGTTTTATTCACAAATTTTCTCGTGGAACACAACCTGCCAATCGCCGCAGCTGATCACAGTGGGCCTCTCTTTAAAGCCATGTTTCCCGACTCCAAAATCGCTTCGAAGGTAAGTCTGTAGATCTCTAGTCTATTATGTGATCAAGTTATGGAATAGTAAATCAGTTGTTAGCGACTCGTATTTTCGTTGCTTTAGCAAAATTCTTAGTATTTGCCTACAACTTACAAGATGTATGAATATTAAACGTTGATAAAATTACGTTTTTAATTTTTTTCTTGTGTAAATTGTTAAATTAATCAAAACTCTCTCTCCATACATACATACATACATACATACATACATACACACATAGATAGATAGAGCTGATGTGATTACATTTTGATTAATTTTAAACAGTTAACGAAAAGAGAAAAAATGCACTTATAATTATCAAAGCTAAATAAAATAACATGAATAATACATTAATATAGAATCAGTAAAATTAAAAATAAATTACCTACTGAAAGTAATACATGCATACGCGCACACACATATATGCATTTGACATTTTCCAGCATAGGACTGGCACTGTATGAGCAACTCATTATAATGTGCCTAAAACACGTGTATTTAATTACTGTTATAGATATGTTTATTTACAGTTTTGCAAAGGACCAAAAATTCTAATAAATACTGTACTAATAAGTACTGTTTGAACCAATGTTTTGTTAATTGCTGATATTTTTATATTGTAATTTGTCATTTTTGAGAGAAAACACTTATTGTTGCTTGAAGTTATATAATAAAGTTCTCAGTTATTTGATAATCATTTGATTTCTTTTCAGAATATATATTCTAAAAAAAGTTTTTTATGTTCATTTGCAAATATTTTTGAAGTTTGACAGAATAACTGAAGTTGTATGATTTAATATTATAAGTATTCAAATGGTACTGATTGCCCTTTATTTTCACTGTAAAAAGCCACCAGAGGTCACCATTTCTGAATGCATTTTATAAAATTTTCCAAGCCCAAAGGGGGGCGCACCCCCCTTTGGACCCCCCCCCCATGCGCACACTGCGTGCATTATGTCTGCCGTTGGCAGACATGGACAAATATCTCAAAACAACCATTACAGTTTGCTATCATATGGGGTTGGCATGTCTGCATCCCCCAAGGCCGACAACCAGAAGTACTTCTCAGAGGCATTCCAACAAGGAAGGAACGGATACCGGACATCGCAGACCTGACCCCAGACCCTCCAGGACAGAAGCTGGTGCTTCCACTTCTGACATCTGAGACTTCTGAACTGTTTTGAGTCGATCTCAGACTGTGTCACATGAACAACAATCTGTTAAGTAAACCAGACATGACCACTACTTCCAATCATTCCTCAGTTAGGGCACTTGATCCTCTTAACATGAGTTCTCTCATTTTTAACTGATTTGATGTAAACAATGATTGTAATGCGACACCTATTTTTGATCTAGATCCAGACACCAACATACTTTATAACCACTTTTGTGCTTCTAATACTATCTCATAGTATCATTCTGAAGACTCTTTCAATAAATTATCAAACTCAAGCAAAGGAGACTCCCTGTCTATGATCCACATTAAAATTCGTAGTCTTCAGTGTCATTTTGATGAACTCAACAACTACCTCCAATCTTTACAATTTAAGTTCTCAGTTATTGCTTTGACAAAAACATGGTTAACAGGAGATACCGTCCAAAATTTTGATATACCGGATTACAACAGTATTCATCGTGTTAAGCTGATGGGATGGGAGGGGGAGTTACATTGTATATAAAGACTGGGTTGAAATATGTGGAGAGAAACGATCTTGACTTCCAAAATGACGAAATGGGCACTCAGAGCATCTTTATTGAACTGATGAGTACATCTAAAAAAGATAAAAACGTAGTTATGGTATGTACAGTATCTATAGACCGCCTAACACAAGCATTCATGACTTTGATGAACAACTGACACAAAGCATGAGTAAGGTCAATGGAAAAAACAAGCCTTGCTACATATTCGGAGACTTCAATATAGATCTCATAAAAAGTTCCAATTCCCTCACTGTAGATAACTGTATAAATAACCTATTTTCTTCTTCGCTTGTTCCACTAGTATGTAGACCAACAAGGGTAACCAACAAATCTGCAACACCTAATAGATAACATCTATACAAACTCCTTAAATAGTGACTATAAAGTAGGTGTTCTGGTTACAGATATTTCTGACCATTTTCCTATATTTATAATAACCGGGATTGAGGAACCGAAGATAACAATGGATAGATACACACACCGTTAAGTTAATAACAGAAACATAGAGAAATTTAAAGAACTGCTGTCTGACGCATCATGGACCGGAGTATTAGAGGAACTTGACACTGAGACAGCATTTAATTTATTCCATAATATTGTAGGAACCATATATGATAAAAGCTTTCCTCTTAAGACGGCTAAAAGCCCCAACCAAAGTTACAGAAAACCATGGTTAAGCAAAGGATTACTCAAATCAATAAACAGGAAACAACTATATAAAAGATATCTAAAAATTCCAACGCCTTTGAACTAACACCAATATAAAAAATATCAAAAACTCAATCACATGTTGAGAATTGCAAAAAAGGAATATTTTCACAAGAGGTGTACGGAAGCAAGTCTTGATATAAAGAAAACATGGTGTCAGGAGAAACAGACGAGGACCCAAGAGCACAAGTTAAATGTTTGAGTTTTATTGATAACAGGGGAAAGGGAGTTGGGAGGATGTGCATGTGTGAAGTTCAGTGGCAGGAGGGCTGAGAGGCAGGGATGGCTGGTGGGAGCATGGTGGTGATGTCTGCGGTCTCCCATCCAAGCACTGACCAGACGGGATCAGGCATAGTCAGAGTAGTGAGGCTGTAAGCTAACAGCACTAGGTGTTCAGGCAGTCTCCCAGTGAGCAGTTCCTCAGCAGACAGACAAGACAGCACAACCGGCAGGAGTAGGGAACAGGCTGGAACACAGAATCACAGATCAGGTATCAAGATAAGGGACAGAAATGCAGGGTCAAGTTACCAGGACTGAAGAGTTGACGGAGTCGACGTCTAGAAGGCGATCTGACACTGAAGCTAGGGAGGACAGCAGCTTAAATACACACAGAGGAGGAGCAGGTGATGGGCAACAGCCAATGACAGCCACTGAGAGTTAATAAGAGGAAGTGTATGCGGGCGTGGCCGGTAATGCTGAGTGGAGAGGAGTGGAGATGTTACCCGACGAGAGGAAACCCACAGGTAGGACCATGACAGAACCCCCCCTCAAGGGACGGCTCCAGAAGTCCCTAGCCACAGATCCACCAAGACGGGCGGGAAGAGGGGGAATACCAGTGGAGGGTCAGAATTCCTCTGACCGGTCAGTGTCCATCGCCTCCGCACCCTCTTCACTGTCAGAAGACTTGTCACCCAAGGGCCCCCGCCCAGGATTTGGTTCAGTGTCAGGCTTGGGCACTGGAGCAGGGGCAGGGTCCGGAAGTGGATCCGCACGGTGAGAACCCCTACGTCAACCTCGTCGGATGGAGGGCTCGTCAGGGTGTAGTCGATGGAAGTCAGCGATGAGGGCCGGATCCAGAATCCTTCCAGAAGGGACCCATGCCCTCTCCTCAGGACCATAACCCTCCCAGTCTACCAAGTATTGGATGCCCCTACCCCTACATCACGAGCGGAGCAGTCGCTGGACCGTGTAGACTGGTCCACCATCAATGAAGCGTGGAGGAGGAGGCGGCGGTGTTGCCGGGACCAGGGGGCTCTCGTGCACTGGTTTGAGTTTGGAGATGTGGAAGGTGGGATGTATCCTCATGGTCTTGGGCAGCAGCAGCCGAACTGCCGTAGGACTGATGACCTTCTGTATGGGAAAGGGTCCGATGTAGCGAGACGCCAATTTGCATGACTCCACCCGTAGTGGTAGATCTCAAGCCGACAACCATACCTTCTGGCCGACATGGTAAACGGGTGCCGGGGTCCTCCGCCGGTTAGCCCCAATAGCATAGCTGGTACTGGACTTCAGGAGTGCGGTGCGGGCCTGGGCCCACGTGTGGCGGCAGCGGCGGGCATAGGCGAGAGCAGACGGGCAGGTGGCTTCTCCCTCCTGGCTGGTAAACAGAGGTGGTTGATACCCATACACACACTGGAAGGGGGAGAGTCCGGTGGCAGAGCTGGTGAGGGAGTTGTGGGCATACTCCACCCAGAGCAGATGTTGAGCCCAGGCGTGGGGGTTGCGCGAAGCCACACACCTAAGTGCCTTCTCCAGTTCCTGATTCATGCGCTCCGTTTGGCCATTTGACTGTGGGTGAAATCCGGACGACAGACTGGCAGTGGCCCCGAGGAGGTGGCAGAATTCCCTCCAGAAACTGGTGGACAACTGTGGGCCCCGGTCGGAAACGATATCCCTGGGCAGGCCGTGAACCCGAAAGACGTGTTCTAAGACGACCCAGGCAGTCTCCTTAGCAGTTGGCAGTTTAGGGAGAGGCACAAAGTGGGTCATCTTACTGAAGCGGTCCACGATGGTGAGGATGACCGTATTACCTTCCGATGGAGGAAGACCAGTAACAAAGTCCAGGGAGACATGGGACCAGGGACGCATGGGTACTTGCAGGGGCTGGAGTAACCCGGCTGGGGGCTGACTGGGGGACTTGTGCTGGTTGCAAGTGGGGCAGGCTCTCACAAAATCCTGGATGTCCCTCCTCATCGACAGCCACCAGAATCGCTGAGACAGCAGATGGAGAGAGCGTGTGACCCCAGGGTGACAGGCCAGGTGGGAGTCGTGTCCCCATTGAATCACCTGAGACCCCAGGTCGGCTGGGACGTAGAGACAGTTGGAGGGGCAAGCGCTGGGGCCTGGCTGGTCCCTGATGGCCTCTCGAACCTGCTCCTCGATGTCCCAGGTCAGGGCAGCAACGACACAGGGGCTTGGGAGGATGGGTGTTAATTCCTCCTTGGAAGCCTCATCCCTCTGAAACATCCGGGAGAGTGCATCCTGTTTGATGTTGCGGGAGCCAGGACGGTAGGAAAGGACAACGTTGAAGCAGGTGAAGAATAGTGACCACCAGTGCTGGCGGGAGTTTAGTCTCCTGGCTGTCCGGATATATTCCAGGTTTTTGTGGTCTGTCCAGACCACAAACGGAACCTTAGACCCCTCCAACCAGTGGCGCCACTCCTCGAGGGCGAGCTTGACTGCCAGTAGCTCGCGATTGCCGATGTCGTAATTGCTCTCTGCTGGGGTCAGTCTTCGGGAGTAGAAGGCACAGGGGTGCATTTTTCCATCCTCAGCTGCCCGCTGGGAAAGCACAGCCCCGACTCCCACATCCGAAGCATCTACCTCCACCACAAACTGCCGCTCGGCGTCAGGCATCCGGGGGATGGGAGCTGAAGTGAAATGGACCTTGAGGGTTTCGAAGGCTTTGTCAGCTGCTGCCGTCCATTGGAAGGGCTGTTTGATGCTGGTCAGTGTGGTGAGTGGGGCTGCCACGGTGCTGTAGCCCCGGATGAACCTCCTATAGAAGTTGGCGAACCCCAGGAACTGCTGCAGCTTCTTACGGCTCTCTGGAACCGGCCACAACATCACTGCCGACACCTTCGCAGGGTCCATTTGTATGCTGCCCTCGGTAACCACATATCCCAGGAACGAGACAGACCGAGCGTGGAACTCGCACTTCTCTGCTTTCACAAACAACGAATTCTCAAGCAGGTGGCGCAGGACCAACTGGACGTGGTGGGTGTGTTCAGACAGGGTCTTAGAGAAGATCAAAACATCATCCAAGTAAACGAAAACGAACTTGTTGAGCATGTCTCTGAGGATGTCGTTTACCAGCGCCTGGAACACTGCTGGGGCATTGGTGAGACCGAATGGCATGACCAGATATTCATAGTATCCCGTCGGGGTGTTGAACGCAGTCTTCCATTTGTCGCCTTCTCTCACTCGCACCAGATGGTAAGCATTCCGGAGATCTAGCTTGGTGAACACTGTGGCCCCTTGCAGTAGTTCAAAGGCAGAGGAGAGAAGTGGCAGAGGGTAGCGGTTCTTAACCGTAATGTCGTTCAAGCCCCAGTAATCTATGCATGGGCGAAGAGAACCATCCTTCTTCCCCACGAAGAAAAATCCAGCTCCGGCAGGAGAGGACGATGGACGGATTAGGCCGGAAGCCAGAGAGTCGTTTATGTAGTCTTCCATGGCCTTTCTTTCCGGGGCTGACAGGGAGTAGAGACGGCCCTTAGGGTGTGCGTTGCCTGGCAGGAGGTTGATGGCGCAGTCGTATGGTCGGTGTGGGGGCAACGACGTGGCCTTGGACTTGTTGAACACCTCCCTCAGGTGGTGATAGCAGACAGGAACCTTGGATATGTCAGGGGTGGAGCTGGTGGTCTCCTGGTTGGTTGGCAGGACGGCTCCCTTCAAGCAGGTCTGATGGCAGCCCCTTCCCCACTCTTGTATGGTGCCAGTCTCCCAGTCGAGTTGGGGGTTGTATAGATGGAGCCACGGGTATCCTAGGATGAGTGTAGGAGGTGGAATTGGATGGACTCCTGGTGGTTACCTGACAGCAGCATTGTCACGGGGGCTGTGATGTGTGTAACGGTGCCGAGACGATGTCCACCCAGCGCTCATACAGGAACGGGTGGAGTAAGATGGTGGCACCCCACACCCAGCTGCCGTGCGAGCTCAGTGTCCATGATGTTAGCTTCGGCTCCAGAGTCCACCAGGGCAGCCAGGGCACAAGCGGTGTCGGGAAGCTGAAGCAGGGGTTTACGGATGGAGGTTAGGCGGCGCTGTCGCTCCTTGGGGGTGAGGGAGGTATGGCCGATCTCCATGGGCTCAGACTGATTATGTCGGCTTTGGGGCATGACAGGTGGGAACTGGGCAACGGAAGACTCACCCCGAGTGCGGGTGGCAGGTTGACTAGGACGCCCCTTCTCTCGTCTGCGGATCTGGATACAGTGATCGATGCGTACGGTGAGGGCAATAGCCTCATCGAGTGTCGGGGGTTGCTCATGGGAAACGAGCTCATCCTTGACGTAGTCCACCAAACTGTGGAGGAAGGCGTCCACCAGCGCCGCCATGTTCCACGAACTGCGCCTCGCCAGGGTGCGGAAGTCGATGGAGTAGTCCGCCATCGTCCGGTTGCCCTGACGGATACTCATCAGTGCTCGTGACGCCTCTGTTCTTGACGCGCCCAGGTCGAACACCTTTAACATCTCCTCGGTGAAGGCACTGAAGGAGGCACGGTCTGCCGGTCGAATTCAGCTGTCCCCCACAGCCTAGCCCAGCCGGTCAGGTGAGTGATGACATACCCCACCTTGGCTCCCTCCGTCGAGAAGGTCCTGGGCTGCAGAGAGAACTGGATACAGCAGCTGGTCAGGAATGGCTGGACCTGGTTTGGGTCACCATTGAAACGTTCCGGATTACCGATCTTCGGTTCCGGGTCACCGGGAGCCAGAGCAGGTGGAACGGTGAGGTTAGTGAGAACTTGTAGGACCTGGGTTAGTTGATGCTGTAATAGTTGTTGCTGCTGGTTAAGCTGGCACAGAGATGCAATGTCGCCGGCCATCCGGTGTATTTCTCCCTCTGTACGTTCCAGTCGCTGCAGGGCAGTCACTTCAGGCTCAATCACCATGATGGTCAGATCATTCTGTCAGGAGAAACAGACGAGGACCCAAGAGCGCAAGTTAAATGTTTTATTGATAACAGGGGAAAGGGAGTTGGGAGGATGTGCATGTGTGAAGTTCAGTGGCAGGAGGGCTGAGAGGCAGGGATGGCTGGTGGGAGCATGGTGGTGATGTCTGCGGTCTCCCAGCCAAGCACTGACCAGACTCAACCCTGCTTAGCTTCAGAGATCAGACAGGATCAGGCATAGTCAGAGTAGTGAGGCTGTAAGCTGACAGCACTAGGTGTTCAGGCAGTCTCCCAGCGAGCAGTTCCTCAGCAGACAGACAAGACAGCACAACAGGCAGGAGTAGGGAACAGGCTGGAACACAGAGTCACAGATCAGGTATCAAGATAAGGGACAGAAATGCAAGGTCAGGTTACCAGGACTGAAGAGTTGACGGAGTCGACGTCTAGAAGGCGATCTGACACTGAAGCTAGGGAGGACAGCAGCTTAAATACACACAGTGGAGGAGCAGGTGATGGGCAACAGCCAATGACAGCCACTGAGAGTTAATAAGAGGAAGTGTATGCGGGCATGGCCGGTAATGCTGAGTGGAGAGGAGTGGAGACGAGAGGAAACTGACGAGAGGAAACTCACAAGTAGGACCATGACACATGGGGAGTTATCAATGAAGTACTAAATCATAAAAAAATAAATGTAGGCCCACAAGAAATAAAAATCGGAGATAAAATCATCAATGTTGGAATGTGTAACGAGTTTAACAAATTCTTTGTTGATACTGGTACTAATCTAGCAAATAAAACTTCAAGAATGCAAAAAGATCCTATAAGTTACATTAGGGCCCCTAGAAATTGTTCCCTGTCACTTTTTGAACCACCTTTGAACACAGAAGTAGAGGACATAGGTTTTTTTTAAAGATTTTTTGGGGCTTTTTTTCACCTTTTTATTGGATAGGACAGTGCAGAGACAGGAAATGAGTGGGAGAAAGAGAGGGATCGGGAAATGACCTCAGGTCGGAATCGAATCAGGGTTCCCAGATTTATGGTATGGCGCCTTATCCACCTGAGCCACGATGCCCCAGAGGACATAGTTTTAAATTTAAGACACTGCCGCTGGATATGATGAAATTAAATCTAAAGCCCTAAAGATCCTCACTCCTCTTACCCATATTCTTACATTGTCTTTACAAAGTGGAGAAGTTCCCACTGGGACAAAAACTGCTAAAGTAATCCCTATCTTCAAAGGTGGAGACCCAACATCATTTAACAACTACCGACCAATCTTGGTCTTGCCCAGTATGTCAAAACTGTACGAAAAGCTTGTCTATAATCAACTGATTAAATATCTCAACACTAATAATATCCCATACAAACACCAATACAGTTTCCGCAAGGGTGTATCCCCTTCTCTTGCCCTAATACAACTAGTAGATAGAATATCTACAGCCATTGATAAAAACAAATATATAATGGGAATATTATTTATCAAAAACAAATATATAATGGGAATATTATTTATCAAAAGCTTTTGATACAGTAAACCATACCATACTTCGGAAATTAGCTGCTTACGGTGTTACTGGCATTGCATTAAACTGGTTTCAAAATTGCCTGAATAATAGAAAACAATATGTGACTCTGAACGGAACCAAATCTACCTACAAAGAAATTCAATGTGGAGTACCACAGGGGTCAATTTTGGGTCCTTTACTATTCTTGATTTACATCAATGATCTAGCAGAAGCCTCCTCAATACTGTATTTTATACTGTTTGCCGATGACACCAACATATTCCTTTCTCATAAAAACTTTGATTCTCTGATACAACTGGCTAATCAAGAATTGAGTAAAGTAGCTAAATGGTTTGAAGCAAATAAATTATCAATAAATACTAAAAAGACAAATTTCCTTATTTTCTGTAGTAGAAATAAAAGCTATATCAATAAGGCCAAAATATTCTTAAAGAATGTTCCTGTTACACAAGAGAGACAGACTAAATTTTTGGGGGTAGTAATAGATGACAAATTAAATTGGAAAGCCCATGTCTCTGCCATAAGTAAAAGAGTTGCTAAAACAATTAGTGTTATTGGGAAAATCAAATACTTTATCCCTCAAAAGACTCCCATAATTATATACACAACAGTCTCATTTACCCATACTTGACTTACTGTAGCATTGTCTGGGGATGCACCTAACGTACAACTCTACACCCTCTTATAACTCTCCAAAAGAAATTCGTAAGAATAGCAACTGCTTCTGACTTTCGATCACACTCGGCTCCTTTGTTTCAAAAATTAAAAATACTAAATATCCATGATATCAATAAATTGCAAATTAGTATCTTTACATTTAACTTCCTGGCAAACAATCTCCCCAATATATTTGACAATTTCTTAAATTCGAATCCACTTGTACATAATTATTATATCCGACAAAGGAATCAGCTCCATATTCCTCTCTTCCGCACATCATTAGCACAGTCTTCCGTAAAATATAAATATGTCACAATATGGAACAGTCTTCAGACAAATATACGAACAACCTCCTCTTTTCTGATGTTTAAAAGTGCCCTGAAAAGCCATCTCATAAGCCATCCTAGTCCCTTCTAATAGCCTCATATGATCAGTTCTTATTTTGCTTTATATTAAGTATTTAATTATCCTTATTGTGTTATCACTCTCTATACATTATTTGTATTATTTTCTCTATAATCACGATTATTGGTAATTAAGACTATAATCAATTTTAAATAAGTATAGAGGAGGAGGGCCTAGTATAAGCGATAAATGCTTTTTCCCTCCTCCTGCACCTGTTTTGTTTATTGTATTATGTTCTTTCTTGTTGTGCAAATAAACAATTAATTCCATGGCAACGCCATTGACATGGATGCCTCCAATGGCAAGCATGTCAAGTTTTTCTTGTTACTAATTTGTCTACCTGAAAGACCTATAAAAATATGCTTCAAACAGGAAGGAATTTTCTGACAAATTTCAGACATTTGACATTGCTGTGACCTTCACCCTGTTTTAATTCTAAGATCTAATTCATTCATCTGCTGATTACAACAATTCCATCAGAATCAGCTTTATTGGCCTGGTATGCCTGAGTGTACAAGGAATCTGTCGCTAGTTTACTGAGATCCTACAGTGCATGCATGCGCGCGCGCGCCCGCACACACACACACGCACACTGCTGGACATAAATAAGACAATAGTACAAAAACCTGAGAGATTACAGTGCAAATATAACAATTTTAACGACCACTTACGGTACACAGAACAGTTAACACACTGACACATGACAGTAAAGTGATGATAGTAAATAAATACAACCCCGATTCCAAAAAAGTTGAGACAAAGTACAAATTGTAAATAAAAACGGAATGCAATAATTTACAAATCTCAAAAACTGATATTGTATTCACAATAGAACATAGACAACATATCAAATGTCGAAAGTGAGACATTTTGAAATTTCATGCCAAATATTGGCTCATTTGAAATTTCATGACAGCAACACATCTCAAAAAAGTTGGGACAGGGGCAATAAGAGGCTGGAAAAGTTAAAGATACAAAAAAGGAACAGCTGGAGGACCAAATTGCAACTCATTAGGTCAATTGTCAATAGCTCATTAACATGACTGGGTATAAAAAGAGCATCTTGGAGTGGCCGCGGCTCTCAGAAGTAAAGATGGGAAGAGGATCACCAATCCCCCTAATTCTGTGCCGACAAATAGTGGAGCAATATCAGAAAGGAGTTCGACAGTGTAAAATTGCAAAGAGTTTGAACATATCATCTACAGTGCATAATATCATCAAAAGATTCAGAGAATCTGGAAGAATCTCTGTGCGTAAGGGTCAAGGCCGGAAAACCATACTGGGTGCCCGTGATCTTCGGGCCCTTAGACGGCACTGCATCACATACAGGCATGCTTCTGTATTGGAAATCACTAAATGGGCTCAGGAATATTTCCAGAGAACATTATCTGTGAACACAATTCACCGTGCCATCCGCCGTTGCCAGCTAAAACTCTATAGTTCAAAGAAGAAGCCGTATCTAAACGTGATCCAGAAGCGCAGACGTCTTCTCTGGGCCAAGGCTCATTTAAAATGGACTGTGGCAAAGTGGAAAACTGTTCTGTGGTCAGACGAATCAAAATGTGAAGTTCTTTATGGAAATCAGGGACCCCATGTCATTCAGACTAAAGAGGAGAAGGACGACCCGAGTTGTTATCAGCGTTCAGTCCAGAAGCCTGCATCTCTGATGGTATGGGGTTGCATTAGTGCGTGTGGCATGGGCAGCTTACACATCTGGAAAGACACCATCAATGCTGAAAGGTATATCCAGGTTCTAGAGCAACATATGCTCCCATCCAGACGACGTCTCTTTCAGGGAAGACCTTGCATTTTCCAACATGACAATGCCAAACCACATACTGCATCAATTACAGCATCATGGCTGCGTAGAAGAAGGGTCCGGGTACTGAACTGGCCAGCCTGCAGTCCAGATCTTTCACCCAGAGAAAACATTTGGCGCATCATAAAACAGAAGATACGACAAAAAAGACCTAAGACAGTTGAGCAACTAGAATCCTACATTAGACAAGAATGGGTTAACATTCCTATCCCTAAACTTGAGCAACTTGTCTCCTCAGTCCCCAGACATTTACAGACTGTTGTAAAGAGAAAAGGGGATGTCTCACAGTGGTAAACATGGCTTTGTCCCAACTTTTTTGAGATGTGTTGTTGTCATGAAATTTAAAATCACCTAATTTTTCTCTTTAAATGATACATTTTCTCAGTTTAAACATTTGATATGTCATCTATGTTCTATTCTGAATAAAATATGGAATTTTGAAAATTCCACATCATTGCATTCCATTTTTATTTACAATTTGTCCCAACTTTTTTGGAATCGGGGTTGTATACTGCATATGGTATTGGTATTGTATGTGGGTAAGATATTGCACCAAAAAGTGTGTGTGGGGGGGAGGTGTAGTTTAAAGGCGGATTTATACTTCTGTGTAGAATCCACGCCATAGGTACGGCATCAACACTCACACAGGGTGAAGTATTAAAGGTCATAGGCAATGGTCAGAAGTGAAACGTAGAATATCAACTTTATTGTCTAGAAGAATGACCCAAAAAGCAAATTCAAATTTTCCTAGTGTCTAATTTGCACCCTAAAATTGAATAAAATGGTTAAAATATACTGTTTTGCCCAATTTCCGAAGGTTTGTTTACATCTCACTTATGCACACTTTCACTGCCAGGGGACAGTCATCGTGACATAATTCAAGCCAGCAATAGCGATTTTGAAGTAGGAACTCTCTAAATTAAATATCAAGAGGTGAAACCATATATGTATGGCCGTTGCGAAGCATTCGGTGAATGTAGCTCACTGGTTTGACCGTGCGGCCTCAGAATCGGACAGCGACTCGGCCGACTCTGATCGCGGTGAACCCAGACCTCAACAAGACTTGCGCCCAAATTATTTATCCTGGACTACCAGGATATATATATATATATATATATATATATATATATATATATATATATATATATATATATATATATATAAACACACATATATATATATATATATATATATATATATATATATATATGTGTTTATATATATATATATATATATATATATATATATATATATATATATATATATATATATAAACACACACATATATATATATATATATATATATATATAAACACACATATATATATATGTGTGTTTATAT